>NC_092520.1:92238437-92569375 GCF_037038585.1 Patagioenas fasciata
TAAGTTACAAAAGAAGAAAAAAGATTTTTGAGAGACAAAGTCTTGCACAGTGTGTGAGGAAGCCTCTTGTTGTGGACCTCAGGTTCTGATCCTTTTAGTCCTGTCTCATAACATTATGGAAGCCCCTCTACCAGAGTAGTATTTTTGTACAGAACATAAGAATTAATGAGCATCCCTGAATTTGCCTTCATGCTTTGATTATGCAGCAAGTCTGTGTCTGTGTACTTTTGTTGCTTAATTGCTTAAGTAGTAAAGGAACATTGTCCTTTTAGGATTTTTGTAAAGCTGTATGCTTGCTTAGGGTGGTGGTAACTCATTTATTTGCAAACTGGCAGATCAAGTAAGATGTATCTTATTTTCATTCATTTTTTCTATGATAGGGCCACATGTGTTTTTGTCCTTAAAGCGAAATACTGTTTCATTAACAGTTTTGTGTGCAATTGTATTTTACGAAAGTGCGCATTTTGCTCATGTTTTCCTGTTGGTTGTAAGTAGCTTTCAGGCTATGTACTGGAGGACTTGAGGGGACTTCCTCAAGATCTTTGAAAGCTTTTCAGAGATAGCGAAGAAGTAGGGTATGGAATTTAGGGTGTCTAGAAGTAACCCAGTATTTCCAAAACAAGAATGAATCAGTGAAGTAAAATAAGCGTCAGAACTTCTGGGCTTTGGAAGATTTTGAGCGCTATAAGTTGGACTCCTGTGCTTTGTGTTGAAGTTGCAATTTCACTTGACTGTTGCGTAGAGCAAATTTGAAGAAGTCCAGAGCAACTAAGTACAATTTTAGCTATTTTCACAGGATATAAAAATGCACAGTGTGGGTAAAAATCCCGTGTTTTCTCTTTGTAATTTGTTTAGTCTGCCAGAAATGCTTATTTATTACTAAAACAGTAAATTGTAAAAATAATAATTTTTCTCTAAAATGTTTTTTTTTTTTAGACAAGGCTCAGCTACTTGAAATAGCCAAAGCTAATGCAGCTGCCATGTGTGCTAAGTCTGGTGTTCCCTTACCACCAAGCCTGATGCCTCTATTATCTCAAAAGAAAGATGACAAAGCTAATCAGAAGTCATCAAGAGATACACTAAAAGAGCTCACTGAGGTAAGAGAGATCAATGGTATCAAACCTGAAAATGAGCAAATGGGGATTTTAGGACTTCAAGGAGAGCTGTGCTTGGTTTGTGTGTAAGCTGTCTTGTGGTTTGAAGCCTTATTCTCTACAAAAGTGTTTAAGTCTTGAAAACAGGCTATTTAATTCCATGGAAATGGATGAAATCTAGTTCTTGTGCTTTTTTTTTCTGGTTTTGATGCTGTTATAATTTTCTACAAATTGGTAGTTCACCTTTCAGTCCTGTTAAAAAAAAGCTTTCACTTCTAGTTTTTGCTTCTGTGTTGTTAGTTATTTATGTTATTTCTTAGTGAAGTTCACATTGTCAAATGTTATTGCTGGATTAAAAATCTGTTGCCCACTTCACGTAGTTCTGTATATTTTAATATGCACTTTAATATAGTTTTAGAGAGTTATTGTTGCAGTTCTATCCTGTTGCACTCCAAGTCTACAAATGGGATCGTTTTGTTCTGATTGTGGGGAAAAACTTGATACTTGTCCTTTTACTATAGTAATGCCACCTAGTTAAATTTGCTAATTTCCATCTATGTTTTTTTTTTTTTTTCCCCAGAAACTAGAGAAAATTTGGGAAAAAAAAAAAGTACTGCCTTTTTTTTTTTTTTTAATTGTATATTCAGTGTGACGGTTCTGAAATATCTGTTTATGGAAGTAGCATCTGAAATTAGGCAAGGTCAAATTGCTGAAAAGTAATCTCTTAGTTGTGTGTGAGTTGATGGAAGCAGAAGTACTTGTTAGTAAAGAAGTTGAGATTGTACAGATACACTGTGCAGACACATTAAGTGGTTGTTCATGTAACCTGACCAAGATCCAGTGTAGCTGGTGCTAATCTGGAAGTCTAAAACCTGCCCCTTCCTTCCCCTTTCCAACTGTGGTAGTCTGGTGAACTACGTTCCTGTTCTGTTGAATCAGAGTTGGCCGCAGAAGCAGTCCAGGCCTGCATGACATGGTAGTGTGTCCAAGTGGAGAACCCTTCCGAAGCCTGCTCAGCTTCTTGCCAAGCTAGCTGCCTTGTCTTCCCTCTCTGCAATGTAATCTGCAAACCGTACACACTGTTTCTAATTAGTTAGGAGCCAGTTAATAACTGTAGATAATATTTTTGGTTGATTAGCTTTCCAAGTAGTGCAGGCCTTTCCTGTTGCCTAAAGAATGTGCTTCAGTCGTTGTTGGGAGGCATCTTAGTGCAGAAGAGTTCAGGAATCTTATAAAGACTAATGAGAACAGAACCATCAATGCATCCTGCTTTTTAGAGATGGAGCTACCTATTTGCTTCTTATATGCCAGCAATCAGGTCATGAACAGATCTAATTTAAAATGACATGAACTTGAACTAGAATCAAATCAGATGATGGCTTCATTTTGCTGGTATTATTTCCTCAAATATGATGTCTTCAAATGTCTTGTAAGTTTTGTGACTATACTTTTCATGAATGGGGATGTAGTAGAAGCATGATACTAATGTTCTCAAACGCATGTTGTGCTGAATAAGTTAGTTGCTACTGGTAAACACTCAGTGTAGATAACCAGAATCTGTGTAGAGTTTTTCATAATAAAATTTTAGCCTCTCTAGAATGTCATTTCCCCCTCTCTCCCCAGAGGTTTAACTGCAGTATCCCCATTACACCTGGATGTTTTATATTCAACTTCTGTTGAATATGAAGTGGGGATATCTTGCGTGTCTGGCCAGTGTCAAAATATTGCAGAAGAAATCTGAGATGCCATTGCTTCTGACTAGGTCCCAGCACTACCAGTGGAATTTGGAATTAGCAATTATTCTTAGATTTTCCTGTGTAATAGTTTTCTGAGTTCTACTGAAATTCCTATCAGAGTGCAATATGCTAGTCATGTGGGATGTCAACCAACCAGTGAGTAGCTACTCTGGAATGTTGCAGCCTTAGACACACATTTTGCAACTAGCACTTTGTAGCAAGTTTTACAGTGTGCTGCTGAAATGTTACATCTGTGAAATTATTTGCTGCATGAGTGTCTAGCACACCTAGGCAGGTGTTTGGTAATGTGTGTAAAATGTCAGAAGTACAGATATTGATGACATTGCGAAAAGGTTTACTTATATTCTACCTCCTGCTTTGGAAAAGAAAAACACGGTTTTGTAAAAATGTTATTTTTGTATGTTTTGGTTGGAAGGTCTGGGTTTATTCAGAGCTCTTGTATCTTCCCCCCTGTCCCTTTCTCTTTTCAAGAAATGCAAGAAGATTGCTCAAAGCACAGATGATGTGATAGTGAACAAACCCCATGTTTCTGATGAAGAGGAGGAAGAACGTCCTTTCTATAATCATCCTTTTAAGCTTAGTGAACCCAAACCTATTTTTTTCAATTTAAGTGTGAGTATTCCTTTAATTTTCAATATTTAAGTTGTGGTTTATTTTTAAATAATGCCAGTAATTTTGCAGAAATAAAACAGGGATTGATAATCTTGGTGAAATTGCATGGGGATGTTTAAAGTACTCTTGCTACAATAAGAATCTTACCTGTAGTTATGAAATCGTGGTAGTTCCCATAATAGGATTGAAATGGCTTTTTTTTTCCTTAAGGTCTTTATAGTTTTTAAAGCTTAAATAACATAAGGAAGATCAGTGTTATTTCACATTTTCATTGCAAAAATATGGATATGTATTTACAAACAGCATTGGAATTGGGAAGTGCTTTTGGAACAGCGTTGTTTTTCTTTGAAAGATAAACAAAAAAAAGCCTAGCAAAATTCTCAAAGCATTTTGAGGTGTTTTAAATAAGATTATGCCATCAGCTTTGTGCAGACTGCAAATCTTGTATGTCTACTTCTTTGGTAGATCTCAGGTGTTCCCTAAAGGAGAAAGAATTTCTGTTACTTTTGAGATTAGTCAATAGAGAAGTAAATGGTGTATTAAGAATGAAGGTCGCTGATGGTGCTTGTTACCAAGAGGGCCTGAATGTCCCATTAAGCCCCCTCCTTGTGGTCTGCTTTTGACTCTGTCAGAGGCACTTCCTGGGTATGAACAGGTTGGAAGGAATAAAATGAGGGAGCATTTCTTCAAATGCATCTGGGATTCATATACTTTAAAGAGTGGATTAGAATTAGTCTAGATTTTTTTTTTTAGCAGTTGTATCTTTGGGGTTTTTTTATGCCCTTGAAAGTATGCTCTGATCTTGCAGGGTATGAAGTACTATAAAAGTATCAATATGCCAAGTGAAAATATAAATAGCATTGATATTTCTATGTACCAATATATATAGCTTGTGGCAGACACAAAATAAGCAGTAATACATGTTTACATAAGATGTAAGGTAGAAACAGGTTTACAGTTTATATTGTACTGCTAGAAATTGTTATGACAGAACTCAAGAAAGCTTGGGATTGTGTACAGGCTCCAAAGAGGAATGTTCTTTAGTGGTTATGGGCTGCTCTGCCTCTTTTCCACAATTTTGACACTTTTAGTATCGTTCTTTTCATTCTTCCTGGATTCTAGTCTTACTACTGGTCCCATCTGTGTTCATTTGATAGCAGGAGTTTACTCAGTGTTGTCTGGACTCTGCTTGCCTCTTGGAAAAGGAACCTGTCAGAGGTTTCTGTAGATTCTTGATGTATTAGCAGTACTTTCTGAGGAAAACAAGCTTATAGACTTAGTTTACTTCAGGATTCTTACAGCTATTAAAAATTTTTTAAAAAGTAGAAAATGTTGAAAACTGCTTTCTCTATGTATAATAATGTAGCGCTTTTATCATCACGTGGATATCACAGCCAATGTTTTTTGCTGCCCAGGATTTTTATTTTGGAGCTTTCTATTACAAAATGTGTATGTGGCAGATTATGATTGTTCTCTTTATGATAGCGTGTGGGGAAAGCAGGGAGCTTAATTGCAAGAGTGAGGTTTTCTGTATTTTTGGCTGCTGCTGATGATTTAAGCAAAATTAGCTTCTAGCTGTTTTGTCTTATATTCCAATTTGTTGCTCACTTTTGTGTTTTTAGGGCTGTACTAATATGATTTGTTATAAAAGCTTTCAGTTTGATGTTGGTAAGAAGGATGACTGTTTTATGAAAACTTTATATCAAGTGTATGCATTAAATTGTTTCTTAAAGACATTTTGTGAGTATTGTGTGTTTTCAAGTTATAACTCTTTCTAATTTTATTTCTTTAAGACTCCCAGCATAAAACCAGCACCACCACCACAACCAAAAAATCAGGTCAGCCTGTCAAAGGAATTTCCTGTGTCATCTGGGTCTCAACATAGGAAAAAAGAAGCAGATAGTGTCTATGGAGAATGGGTTCCAGTTGAGAAAGGCAAAGAAGACAGCAAGGATGATGTTTTCCCCAAACCATCCATTGAGGTAAGGAAGGGAAGGAAAGCGTATCATATAAGAAAACCAAAGCCATTACCTGGTCAGTCTGGTGCTAAATCGCAGTCTGTGAAAAAAACCAAAAAACCAAACAAACAAAAAACCAAACAAAAACCACTTAACTAGGTAGTATCTAACACTTCAATAAGCTAATATCTGAACAGCTGCGGTCTTCAAATTTAGTCACTTACGTGTGCAACGATGAAAGCAACCTGTACCAATACTGTGCTCTTTTGTCAAGTAGTGAATTAGTTGTCTCGATAGAATTTAAACTTTTGCTTGAAGATGAAAAGCAAGTTTCTTGTCCAGTTTCTTGCAGAGGTTAATAACCCTAAGTTGAGACTTCCGTAATTATAAATTCAACAAAAAATTGTCCTGTCAATCTTAGAGCAATAACATTACATTGACAGGCAATCCATTAAAATACATTTGAAAGTAGTTTCTAAAACTGCCATTTCATCTGAATGTATCTAATAATTTTTTAGCTTTACAGTCACATTTTCTTGCATAGTTGTCTTCCACGTGGCCTTCCAAAAAAAATCTAATTGTATGTGTAATAAAAAAAAAAGACATGTTTTTCCCCTTGAAATGTCTCCAAAATGATATTTCGTGGGGTCTTTGTAATTAAGTAAATTAAATATTTAAAACAGATGTAAATTCTTTCAAGTCGATGTTAACCTCATTCCATCTGAAGACTTGTCCTCACACTTTTTAAAGCAGATAAACGAAAAAGCCTTGGCATCCGTTTCTGATTAAACAATCTTTCCATTTGGTGCACTTTGTTTTTCAAAAACTTTATAACGTTGTACAATTCAATTCCTGAAGCACAGAAGGTATTTTATTCTGTGTGTTCTACAGAACTAGAAGCACAGTGAATATAACTTAATTCAACAGACATTTTCATGGGTGTACCTCAGAGTTTGAAGGTCACGCACCCAGTTCATTGTTCCCTCAGTGCAGACGATAACTGCTGTTTGGTCTTTGTCATGAACAACTAATAAGACAAACATTCTGAAATGTTTGTGCAGAATGTCATTCCCAGTTACTAGTGTATACATCAAAAGTCCAGAGCATAGAACCATTTTATTCCAACATTTGGCTGTATTTTTACCAGGTGGTAAAAAAGTCTTGTCCTTCAAATGGTTAATGATATGCTCATACTTCAGACGAGCTTTGTCGATAGCTGCATCAGGTTGCCAATGATGCTCGGCTTGTGTCTTTGACAAATTGCGTTAGCTAAGCACTGATGGTTTGTGTATTGATTGTGTAGAAAAGACCGTAAAAATTGACATTGGAGTAAATATATTAAACGTAACTTTATTTCCTTTCTGTCATGTGTATCTTTTATAAATGCTTGTAACAATATTGTCTGTTTTTATATTTTGTAAATAAATATTTTTATTTGCACTTACCTTAACTTGGTTTGTGTTAAGGGTGATTTCAGGGGTCATTAGCTGACAGCAGAACTTAAAATTCCCTTGGGTTTGGCAATCCTTAATTTTGAAATACAGGAATACTCTTGTAGTAACAGAATTCCTGCATGTTTCTCCAGGGTGTCTGAAAGGTAACAGAATGTTTTTCTGCTAATTTTGAAAAATACTTGGAAGGATTCTTTGTGGACGAAATGGCTTCCTTGGAGCCAATAAGCCAGATAAACTCCCTTGTTGGAGTACGGTAGTGGGGGAGTGTACTTGGATCCTCAGGAAGTTTGACATATCATCTAGCTCCCTTCATTGTTGCTGATTTTGAAATCTGATTGTGACGATTCTGATGCAAGTCTATATTTACATTAAAAAATATGTAATTGGTTTTATTGTTATGTTTTTATTCAAGTAACAGATTTAGTTATGGGAAGAAGCAGTCTTGAAATGTCCCTGCTAATATATTACAAATTGTTTTAATAAAACATCATTTTTTTAATATAGCTGTTTGTGGTAGCAGGAGATGGAGATGGAGAAAAAGTCTTGAGTATTCTGAAATATCAGCATATCTAGAAGCCAGAGAAACCTATGAGAAAGAATCTATATTTGAAAGTCTGAAAGAATAGAGCTGAGGTGTTGTATTTTAGTTTGGAAAATATACACAGGTGACTGTTACGCATAGAAACCATTGTGATCTAAATATGTAGTAAATGCATTTGTTGTATCAGTGGACCTATGAAGTATGTCAAAAATGCTTGCTTTCTACTGTCACTCTCTTCTTTCTTGCTTCAATATTTGTTATTTGTGTCCATGGGGAAAATGTTATTAAGATTAAAAGTCAGGATTGGAAAGGCAGAGCTCTTGTGGAAAATAGCATGCTGAACTTGAAACTGTTTTACTTGCCTAAATAATAATAACTTTTCATACTTCAAGCAGAGATTTTTTTTTTTTCAAGATCCAAAGCTGCCATCGAATGTGTTGACATAAAACAAAGCCATGATGGTCTCCAAAATGGTGACTGGCCATGTGGGGAAAGTGTGTGGGAATTCTAACTAACCAGGGTATCTACTAATAGGCCCCAGTCCGGTAAAGCACTAAAGTACACATATATGTTTAAGTATGTGAGTGGTCCCAATGTGGTTTCAGTGGACTGCTTGCATGCCTATGTGTATTGCTGGATTGAAGCTTTTGGTGAGTAGAATAACTTTTATTTCTCTCCTGAACAAGTTTCACAAACAAAACATTGAAGAATTATTTTAATTGTATAAAGGGAACTTATTAACATAACAAAGTATTCTTTTACATACATGACTGTCATGCTAGGTGATTGTTAGAAAATCTTTTAATTCTTCTTGTGCCTGGTTCATGATCTGTGTTTTTGTCAGCTGGGGAAATAAATATTGAAGTCAGTTTCATTAGACACATACGACTTCTCGGATTTTAGGTCTGTCTTGGTCAGTGACAGATGTTTCGGTAATGATCTTCCCAACAGAAGTTCTTCTTGTCCTAAATGATTTTTAACAATCCCCCATCTTAAAATAAGTTTTAATAGCCAGAGGACAAAAATAATTATGCTGTTTTATGCAATTGTAGACATTTGTGCCTGGCTCTTCCTGCTTTTTAATATTTACTAAATTTTCGACCTGGGCCATGTGTCAGGGATTTTGTGTATTTTTCTCTTCAGCAGGGTCAATTTTAAATTAGTTTCAGTTTCTTCTGCTGGCCCTTTATTGTAGTGTAATGTATGAGAGGCTAAGATTATGAGATAATGACTAACAAAAGGTGCAAATCTTCTGTAGTACAAATTAAAAAACATGCACCAAAACAAGAAAAACAACTCTGAACAAAACAGCCTAAAACCAAACCATCCAAACAAAAACCCAAACCAAAACTAAAAAAAAATCAAACCAAAAAAAAAAAAAATCACACAGGGGAAAAAGTGCCAAACCTCAACCTGATTTATGTCTATATGTTACCTGCTGTTCCGATTATTGGATTTCCTCTGCACTTCAAACAGTTCCAACCCTTTCAGTCTCTTTCATGTGCTCAGCTCCAAAGAAGTTTCACTTGTCTATGAGCACTCTTCTTTTTCACCTTTCAAAATAGAATGATCCATAAAATGCCCATCATCTGAAGAACAAGGCACAAGTAATTTTACAAAAGAGGTGTATTCTAACCATACTTTGTTATATTTTTGTATCCCCAAATATTTTGGGTTTCTCTTGATTTCTTTGCACATAGAGGTTTGCATTGAACTTCTTCATTTGCTCCATAATTTTTAGCCAAATAATTCTGATTACCATGTGTGAGATAGTTTCAGATTCATTTTTCTTAAAATTTTATTTTAGTTCAGCAGCACAGACCTAAATAATACTTTCTAAAACTGTCAATTTTATGAGCTACCAGCCTGGTTTTACTTTTTTGCAAGTCTGTTTTACACTGAAGATTAAGATTTAGAACACTAAACCTCAAGTTCATGGAATACATGTGATTGTTGCTTTAATTTTTTAATACATGAAACTTGAAGTTTGAATGTGACTTAATAGTAGGGTGCTCATGTGAACAGCTCTGTTTGATGCCTTTTTTCAAATTCTTATTTACATTACATTTAATTCTGTTGGTTAGTAAGAATCCACTGAACAATAATGTGCTTCTCTCTTTAAGTAGCATACACCAGGACTTTTTGTCACCAACATAGTCTCTGAAAATAATTATTGTCATATTTTGTATGTACATGGTGTTGACAAAATCTTAAGTGGAATATTTGTTTAGGAAAGCTGATATTGTATATACTTAACAAGTAGTCTGAGATTTTTTTCACGTTGCCTATTTATATGTCAAGCCAACTGTTCATTGTGTAAAACGCTGCTGTAGTTTTTGTAGCATTTATTCTACAACAGCTTTTTCCAAATCAAGTGGACGTTATTGTGGTCTGATGTATTTTTAAAAATAATCCTTTTCTTCCTAGGGTGTGGACATAACTGCAGCTATGAATGATCGAGCGCTGGCTCAGAAAAGACTTAATGAAAATGCGTTTGATTTAGACGCAATGTGCATGTTGAATCGTGCACAGGAACAGGTACGTTGCAGTGTTTTATCAGCATTTTGATGAACTTAAATGTTTACCCTTCACACCAGCTGATATTTCTTACATATTTAAGTACAGGCTTTTAGAAGCCCAGTTTATTGGCACACGTTTAGAAATTCTGCCTTGATTTTGCATTTTGTAACACTGATTTTGAGGATAAGCAAACCACGAACCTGCTAGACTTTGAGCTCAGACATCTAAAGATGCTTAGTTTTTTGCATGTTCTTACAAATGAGTGTTCATGAACACAGCACTAAACGTAAGTGAGGAATCATGATGAAAATAGAGGAAAATTAGAGAATTGCAAAGGAAAAATGAACACATTTTTATTTTGGTGTTACAGTTGATTTTTATTTTGTAGATTGACGCCTGGGCTCAATCAAACTCCATACCTGGCCAATTCACAGGAAGTACTGGAGCACAGATTCTGTCCTCGGATGAGCTGACCAACAGTGGTCCCCAAGCGTGGATTAGAAAGGTAGAAGTTATGCAGACATACTTATCTAACTATCACATTTTAAACAGCAGTGGAAGTATCAAAAAATGCAGAAAATGTGCCTTAAAAACCTATGGTAATGCATGTGTCAAATACAACAGGTTGAGTTAAATCGTTGTCTTTGGTCAGTTTAGATACTTGCTGCTGTGTCCGTTTTGTTGTGCATTAAGGTGTTGCTCATGACATAGAGTACTTCAATAAGGTCTGCGTCTGGTATTTGAGTCAGATTGGTTCATATATACTGCTACCTTACACTGTAATGACTTTCATGATATTGGTGTGGCTGCATTGGTAGGTCCATCACTACTTTTATGGGATTGGGACAGATCTGGCAAGGTTTGATCCTGATGTTATTGAAGTCAATGATGTTTTAGCATCAACTTCAGTGAACCAAGTCCCAAACTGCTCTTTTGTTTGACTTGGTTCTATCTGACTGCTACTTTGCCTCTCCTTTTTGTGTCACCAGCACTTTCTGGGAGCCAAAGATTTGGAGCATTAAACCCGAAGTTTAGTAAGTTTAATGTCATCCTGCAGTGATAGTTACCTCTTACTGCAGAGTTACACTGGCTTTTTTGGGGGGTGCAATGCGTCATAGATACATGCGTTTTATAAGTTTAATAATTCATGCTTCATTTTTGAAAATAAATACTGAACTGGTTCTCTTTCAAGAAGTAGAACTGAGGAATTCAAGTAATATCCACCTTTCAGGCAGAAAGAATAACTCATTATGGTGATCAGTCTTGGAAGTCACTTAGTTGAGTATATGCTGTATCTGCTTATCCTTTGAGAACGCAGTGTTAAGACAACCTTCAACTGGTAGGTTAGATTTGAAGCTTAGGTAGAATTTTCCATAAAACTTGGTGTAAACTGAACACAGAAATCTGGAATTACAACATCCTAAACCCAGAAATTTTTGCCAAGATTCACTGATTTGTTTTTCTGCTTTATATGGCCAAGCAATACCAAGAGCCAGACAACAAAGAGGTACAGGTTACTTGCTAGATGGGAATCTTTTGGCTCTTCTCAGTATTAATACAGAGCATAGATAATAAAGTCTTACTTCAACAATTAGTAACTTTTGAGATTGTAACAAAATGTCAGCTTTGATTACACTTGTACCCGGCAGAGGAATTTAGGAATATAAAGAACTCCACCACAAGGCTTGTGAAAGAGATCAGCAAGCCTAGGATGGCTCTAAGTGTCTGCACACCTTGGGTGGATTCCCAGGGCAAGGGAAAAGGGAACATCTCTGATCATCTCTTTCCCAAGTCTCCTCATCCCATTGTCATTCCTCAAGGTTCTGTGGTGCTCTTCTGTGCCTTCCAGTAGCAGGGCTGTCTGCTAACAAAAATCAAGTGGAGAAGACAAGTGCCTTCTTCCCTTGGTTTTCACTCTGTGACCTACTTCAAAAACCAAAACAAAAACCCGACAAAATGCTTTATAGAGAGAAAATGAGAGTCTGGTCTCTGGTTTGTGGACATGACTGCTGTGAGAAGTAGAAGCATGTTTGACCCTTTTGTTGAACCTAGAAAGAGCGAGTCAGCAGCAGCACTTCTGTCCTTCCCATAGCTGCAAAAATGTAGTGGTTTGCAGTAGTGGGTGTCCTCCCTTGCAAGCATCCTGTGGTTTGTTGGAAAGGAGGCTGCTACTGGAAACAAGAAGAGTTTTTGGGTGAAGAAGGTGAGGATACAGTCCTCTTTACTGCTCTGGCATTCCTCAGCTTGACTTCTTTTGCTCTTTCCAGGTTCCATATTTGCAAGCACGTTGCCATCAACTCATGAGATGACAAGTAGTTATAGACATGCGCCCTGTACAAAATATATTAGGGGCTGCACAAGACTCACCTTGGTTTTTGTTTTAGGAATGGTGGGTCCTGTGAAAGCCTTCATGAAACTTAGATTTGAAGAACTTAATGTGGAGTTACATCTGTGGTTAGAGAATGATTTCACAGAAAAAAAGTGAAGTAGGGATAACAGGTTATGAATGCATGTTATCTTTCTCAGTGACATGAATGCAAACCAACCATGAAATGCAAAGTACGGGTCGTATTTTACTTAAGCTCTTGAAATTATGTAACTTAGTTCCTGTTAATTATGCAGTGTAGCACTGGGAAGTCAGACTTCTACTCCTCTTTTTTGGCCTAAGGAAAATGCATTTTAATATTAAAAAACCCTAGTATTTGTAAATTTTTCATCTGCTACTAGGGCTGTGGAATTTCTGGGGGTGTGTCGTGTGTGGAAATTAATGCACGTTTCTGACTGAAGATGTGGTTTACTGGAGGCATTTTGGTTGGTAGATTGCTGTAAGTGATTGCTGTAAGAGGACTTGTGGACATGCACCCTTCAGCAGAAACAGAGCCTACGTCAGATAGTTATTTGTGTATCATTAAACAAGGAATTTACAACATCTGCAGAGTTTGTGCTTGTGGGAGATAATCTCAAAACTAGATAGATTGTAACAAAACAGAAGAGCCGTGTTAGGAGGGGAGAAAAAAAATACTTGGGGTATTTGTTTGATAAATGGTGTCTTCACTTTGCATTTCTTGGATTTGAGCTTTTTTTTTTGTACTGTAAAAATGACTCTGGAGAGGTAATATGTACTCAAACCAAAATGTGCCTGCAACTTCAATTTTATCGCAATAAAGTTTTGAGGAAATTAGCTACCGAAGTGGTTAATACGGCATACTTGAATGATTGACATACCAAGTAGAAGGATCATTTGTTTTTCTAAGTAATGTTCTAATTCATTATGTTCATGCATAAGGTTCTGAGCAGTATTCATAAACAAATAATATGTTGTTAGGTTTCTTGTATCTTTAAAACAGCTTTATGAGCAATATTATCTTTTTAATTTGAAAAGTGGCTTCTGTTTCAGTTTATCATCATAGGTGTAATCAGTTCACAAATATGACTTGCTTGTTCTGGAGGTTGCTGCTCTTTTTTCCTTTTTCTTACAAATATATTATGTTGCTGAATAAGTGTTAAATTGGAAGAAGTGGTCAAATATTTTTTTTCCAAGCAAATTCTAATGAGGTCTACTTACTCAGACTTTCCCAGACTTACCACTTGTTTATCAGTGTAATTCTAGAGCCTGAGCTTGCTCTCCAAAGCAAGGTTCCTGCAGTGTTTTACACATATAGGTTAATGCTTGGGATCTGCTAAAGCATGAGATGCAGTTTTACTGTGGCCATTAGAATGCTCTGTTTTGTGTAGGAAGTTCTGAAAAGTTAAAGCATTTCTTTTTGTTCTTCCACAGTCACAGCAGATGAATCAAACTCAGACTAGTGATGGAGGTGGAACTAAATTTTGTGATATTACTTGCACAAGGACTGCTGACCTTCTAACAGGACTGCTTACCACCATTATCGTATTCTTATTGCATTATGTGACACAATAAGCTTTACTTGGAAATGTCACATAGCAAGGCAAAGCAACTACATGTTAGTTATATTGGACTGGCTCCTTGTTCAGTCCTCAAGATATGGTGTGGGTGTGTGTTTGTTTTTCCAAGCCATCCTTGGCTTACTTTCTACTGATTTTATGCAAAAGCTGAGAATAGAAATCCTGATGCTGATTATGAGTGTAGTTTTTGTAAGGCATTTGATGGGATTCTTTAGAAAGATATTCTTCATTTTGTGCTGGGGAAGGAATTTGCCTGCTGCTAAAAGTGCCAGTTTATTTAATGGAAAACTCAGCTACCTTGCAAAAGTTTTGCCAAAGGCAGATGCTTGTTCCTAGTACTTGATACAGAGACATTTTCTTTGGAGTTAGTCTAGAAGTGCTCTTTAAGACAGCCCATTGTCCTATAGTTGAAACCGTCTACTGAGTACCTTTAAGGCTTTGTTGTCCTTTGCTTAATAAGTTATTGCTCAAAAGAAATAAACCTTCCTTCTGACAGAATTTGGTTTTTAGTGCCATGTAAGCATTGTGAGAAGGAATGAGTATTTTCAGAGAGCAGAAATTGATGATGTATTTTAAGATCTCTCAATTATGGCTTTTGTATTTTGGATGTTACAAGTATTGTTTTATAGATTGTTCAGCTCAGTCTTGCATGCTGTCCTTTTCCCCAAGACAGTTGTTTCAGTTAAGCGACAATGACGCTCTGACCTGTGTTTCAGAAAAAACACCACACCAATGTGTACTACCATATTTCAGAAGTGATTTTTTTTTTTTTTGTTTGCTTGTTTAAGCCCTTAAGTGCTAATTCAGGCATTCATGTCCCCCAAAATTTTTTGTCCCAACATAGGTTTAAAAGAGGAATATTTTTAATTAAAATTACGAAATAAAACCCTGCTTAAGTGATCAGGTTTTACTCTATAGTTATCTTTTCAAAGAAGTGTTGACATGGGAATGTGGCTTATTAGTTGCCTCCATCTGCTGGCAGAATGCAAGTGTGCTTTACTTGGCTGACCTTTCATGGAATTCAGAGATCAAAAGACGAGAAAAATGATACTGAACTTTTATGCAGACTTATTCAAATTCGGATTAGTGAATGAAAAAGAACAATTGTTTTCTAAATAATTAGTTAATTTCACCAACAGTAACCAAATACTTAGAAAGCTGGGTGTTTATTGTATTGCATACTTTTCAATTTGATATCCTCCTTATGAGCCAGATCTGCAAGGGTACACAGCTGCTAAATAGTTTTGTATGACTTGGCCTTTTATGATTTTTAAAATTGAGAAGAAATGCATATATGGCTTGCCTGCTCTCATTAAAGTTTATAGTATTTTTACATTTCAAATGTAATTAAAACACAGCACTAGTTTTTACCCGTACTCTACTAAATCATGGGCTGAGTGAAGTTGTCTATCCTTAAATTATAAAAAAATAGTTAAAGAGAATATAATTGTAGAGGTGACATTAGAGATTTATATTTGGGTTACTATTTAAAAACAAACAAACACAAAACCCCAAAAACTGAAAGAGCTTTTTCTCCTGCTATGGGCCTTTGCTTCTTCAGTGAACTGAATCAAAAACAAGCGTGTCCTGACTACTTTCATATTGGTACCTAAATTACTTTATTTACCCTTTAATGTGATGCACAAGTACAACTATTCTATAATGAAACAAAACTTCTTTTTCTAATCCCTTGTTGCCTTGGTTCTGTTGTAAATATTGAAGAGTCAGCATAGTGCAAAAAATTCCTGCTGTAGATAGAATTCTGAATTCACACTTTAGAAGAGATGTTTCTAATAAGCTGCACTTTGGAATTGAGAACTCTTTTATTTCCAGTATTTGGAATTTGTTCAGGATCTGATAATTTCTATACAGGAACTTGAGGCTTTAATTTTTAACTATGAATAGCAATATTTTGATTCTGTTCTTTCTACACCATTCCTGAACCCCAAATTAGTACATTTACAGGTGTGATGAGAAAGCTGTGTGATATTAAAATGACCTCATCAAGAAATTGCACTCTCTCATTTGTGAACTGATTATACACTGGTGATAGTGAAACAGATGTTTATATTGGAAATTCTGTCATTGCAAACTAGGTACAAAAGAGGAATCGGAACCCAGGGTGACATTGACTGGGGTTTGTATCATTCTTGGCATGGTTGCCCTTTTCTTATGAGAGGTTCCTGGGAAAGAGAAGGGAGGATGAAAATGGAAGTAAGTAAAAGCCATTCTAGGTGTATAGATGGAGGCAGCTCGTATCGAGGAAACTGATTGTCTCTGTGTACACACACACTGCATGGTCTGCACCAGTCAAAAAAATTTGAACAGGAGAGATGCACTTAGCCTCTCTACTCTTCCATCAGAGCACTTTGTGATTAAATGCAGTATCCAGTTGCATGATTGATAGGTATTTACTGTTTCGTAGATAAATATTTGGAAAAGTCCTGCCACAATCTTCAGCAATTCTTAAAAATTTTTTTTGACGCCACATATAGTGGGACTTACAAGCACACATCATTAGTGTGTGTCAGTTGCCAATTTGAAATCCCCATAAAAATACATTATCCTTAGTCACTGTAAAAGTAAGACTTCTGATTTTGTTTACATACAAATGAAAACCAAGGACCTATCCTTTGTCCAAATCTGGGAAACACTTTTGCAAACACAACTCAAAAGAAAGTTCTGTTTGCTCTGATAGTGAGTAAAATTTTCACAAAAATACTAGGCAATGTGTCAGCTAACCTACTATGCGAAATAACTGATGGACTTATCAGTGCCAGTGTGTAAACTTGTATATTTTAAAGGCAAGCAATTCTTTGCTGTGATGGAAATGATTGACTTACTTACTTGGGTCAGCGGGGGGGCAGAAGAGAGATGATAGTTCACAGAATAACCTGTGAACTTTCACCCCTCTATATGGAAACTTGTTTCAGGGTCAAATCCTTGTAGCTGCCTTCTTGCCACGGTCAATGCCAGCCCTACTATTCACAACACTGCGGCCATCGAGGCCTAGGTACGTAAACATTTAAGGAGTTTTTAAAGTTCTTTACATCAAAACAGATTTAAAAAATTTCTGTTTGTAAGCTTTCACCATTTAACAACTATTATGTTAATGATGATTTGAAAGAATGCGAAGACTACTGCTGCTAAACTGTGTGGCTAAGCGCCTTTTTTTCCTTTAAATAAAAATGTTTCATGTGGATTTTCAGAGTAGAATGTGCAACTGCTGTGTAATAAAGTGGGGAAACTTTTTTTTTTTTAATTTAAAATATGCCTAAACACTATGTGAATGTCATTACTAAATGTCCTTGTATTTTGTTCGATAACTAGGTACACTTGGCACACATGTTGCCAGTTAAACAGTTAACACTGCCTCCTTTCACAAGATGAGAAGAGATGCATTGGAACCAAAGTAGCGTGTTTAAAACTGGACGGTTATCATTTTATTAAATACATATGTCTGAAACGGGTCACTTGCCACTTTTGGATTGCGTTAGAATTTTCTTAAGTTGTTCTTTTTGAAAATCCTGATTTGTGTCTTGTGTCTGCGTGAATTCTGGTTTATATGAAATGTTAATGAAGATAAAGCTGAGGTGTATTATTTTGAATTGAGTCTGTGGAAAGTTGTTAGAAACATTTTTTTGGAAGCTTCCACTTATTTTTTAAAATCCCAGTGCTAACTTCAGGACTTGTTTTACTTTTCTTTTTCTGGATAGGATCAGTTCTTAAGAGCAGCCCCTGTAACTGGAGGAATGGGAGCTCAGCTGATGAGAAAAATGGGCTGGAGAGAAGGAGAAGGGCTTGGAAAAAACAAAGAAGGCAGCGTTGAGCCTATTATGGTCGATTTTAAGACAGATCGAAAAGGTAAGCCCTTCCTGAAACGGCAGTGTAAACTTCCCATCTCTCTTTTGGAGACAGGCAAATTAACTTTGAAATAGGCAGCTTTTCCTGGCTGCAGCATCACTGTAAAATAACAGAATTATGTGGATGATTTTGGTACTGGTTTTTCAGGCCTCAGATTACATCTATAGGCTGTGTCCTCCTGCCAGTGAACTCTTCCAGGTGTTCTTTAACTTGCCCTAACCTTGACCTTCCATTTAAAAAAGTGCCTTTCTGGTGTTCTTAAATTAGTGATGTGCTTCAGTTGGATATATGGAGAAGTCTTGGACAGGAAAATTAATTGTGCCCTTGTGATTGTTCAGAGAAAGACCATTGTGGTTGGTCCAGAGAAAACAACTGTCACAGGAATGGGGCAGGATAGAAGATTGTATAGTTTGGTCACTTTCAAATGAGGGTGAAGGACAGAGGTGAGAGCTACAGAGTTGAGTTACTGCTGCCTTCCAGCTGAAGGCCTGACATGAGTAGACTGTCCATACTGATGTTTTTAGGTTGTCCAAATGGATTTTGCTTCCATTTTCATCTGTCTGATTTATCTCCTGTTCCATCCCCTAGTCTGATCCTCCTGCAGCCATCTCTGCTTAGTTACAGTGATGTTTCCCTGCTTGTTTTCAAAGATGGCTTTAGCAGTCTTTCATTCTCTTCTTTATGTAGTCCGTGGCCACAGGTGGAGAACTTGCCTCATTGGATTCAAAAGAACTATCCTTTTACTTATAGGCAGTATGTGCGGCTGCTTAAGCTGGCTAGTAGTGTGGTTTGTGTGATTTGCCATCTCCCCAGCATACTCAGCAAGAGTTCTGTTTTTGAAGTGAATGTTTATGAACATTTTTCGTCTGAAATACCTATACAAGTTGTAACCATTTAAAATGTAAGATGCAGAACTTCAGCAGTCAAGATTTATGATTTAGTTGTTCCATGATGCATGTTACCAAAATAAGCAATGTAACACTGACTGCAGGAAAACAATTCTTTACTGTTGTTCTCCTAAGTATTTTTTTAACTGAGAACCTTTAATATATTACATAGATCACATCTAATACTAAAGCATGGAAATAATTTGAGTTATGGGTTTGTGTTAGCTTTTGTCATTGCTCATAATTGAGTTCCGAAGGAAAAATAGCATATAAATGCAAATCTTTTGAGGTTTATTCACAGAGATGCTGTTAGAGTTGGAGGAACCTTGAAGTGTCAAAATCGCTAGTTCTCAATACAGAGATAGTACAGTACTGCTCAAGTGACCAAGCTTGCTGTGAAAACATAATTTAAACATTAGTAATTAAAAGTGCAAAGAGGTAGAAAATGAGAAAGCAAGCCTGCATTATGAAAATATCCATTGTTTTCTAAATTGTAAAGACCTTCTAGCAGCATAATACAATTTTATAAATAGAGAAGTGCAACAGTCTCAAAAGTACAGAACACTATAATCCAGACATCTTCATTTTCTACAAACAATGACTGAGCTTTCTTTTCAGCTGTTTTTCTTCTGCGCATCCTTACTTTTTAAATAAAGGAGAGAAAAAAAAGATACGTGGTGACAGAGGGATTGCCAAGAAAATATTTGAAAAGTATTTTGTTAATGTTACTTAGTTCCTGTGATCTGTGTAGATGTAGTCTTGTGAAGTTCTCACTGCTGATAAGAGTTCCTTCCATTTAGGTTGATTAATATCAGTCAGAAGGAAGAAATTGCAAACAGTCAGTTTCAGTGGTATTTTCTCAGGCAGCCTCATTAACACAGTGGTGGATTTTTGTGGTGAGGAGGCAAGAGTTAGCTCTGTTTGTTACGTTGCTTCCTTCTTGTTATGCAGTAGGAAAGAGGCAGTATTGCTGCACAGCCTGTGAACATTTTGAACATGAAAAACATTTTGATGATACACAGCTGTGGTGCAGCTCAAGTTTCCAGTTCTGTAAGTATGCCACAGGATCCTCAGGTGATTTCTAATATAAATTTCCTTAATGCCTGCAGAATTTGATACCGAAGTTGCAAGCATTAAGACCTGAGGCAGGATCAGGTCCTCACGGTGCTGGGTGTTCTGTAACAGATAGTTTGCTCTCTCTGCTTCCAAACGCTCAGTCTTCAGTAACATTTTAAAATGCTGGATGAAGTTAGGGGTGCCTCTTCCTGGCATGTGATAGCTTCATCTGAAAATACTGATAACCTTAGTGATGGTTGGGCCTTGCTTTTATTTTGTGGTTTTAAAATATTTCATTATTATAATGTCTGCAATCATATGTGATTATTTCCACAAAAACATTTAAAGGTGTTCTGTGTTGATAAAGAATACTGTCTAATGTTGAGCCAACCAAGTCTATAATATGGGATGACACCTTGCATTGTGAAGAGACAGCATATGTCATGCTTTGCAGAGAAGCAACTGAACAGTGGTTATACATTTATGATGAGTAGCTGAAAATCTTCAGACATTAGTGGTCTTTGATGTTTAAATTTATAAGAAGTCTCTTTTTTTTTTTTTTTTAAAGGTTTGTGTAGATGTCTAAAGAAAAGTCTGAAATTTTTAAAAGTAGTCTTTCTGTTATTAAGTAACCCATTTTTGTTTTATAAGGTGTTTTTAGCACATTTTAGAATATATCCCCCAAATAAGACATTATTTCTAGATACAGGAACAAGCAGTTTGCTAAGGAGTTACTCAGGAGGCTGCGTTAAGACATGAACCAGAAGGTTGCCTGCTTTTGCCGTAGCTTTCCTTAGACCCTATGTTTTCCAGGCCTTGAGTGAGATCTGTAGTTCTCTCACAGACAGTATTGAAACCAAAGCCTTCTTAAACTTTACTGTCAGCCAGTAAATTGTTGGTTGTCGGTGTTCAGAGAAGCTTGGCCCATCAGCAGAGCTTGTTGGAATCTCTTGCAGCTTTTTTGAAAATACCTCTTGAGGTACCAGGGACAAGATGTTGAAGACAGGTGTCAGTGGCTTAAAGTGAGGGAGACACAGTAGTAATGAGGAGAATGCCAAAAGAGGTTGTTTCTTTGGTGGAAATATTTTGTTAGTTTGGATATAAACAGCTGTACAGAAGAAATGTTGTTTCAATGGTTGTCATCTGTGAGGGTTTCATGCCACTTGAAAAGTCCCTACTTAGGAGCTGCATGAATATTAGGACAAAAATCTGATAAGAAGGGAAGGATTTTCTTCTAAAGCAAAACAAAAAATGCCAGCCAAAAAAAAGCTGAAGGAGCAGGAAGAAACTGGAGACAGTTGCAGTGTCCCCCTGTATTTATTCACCAAAGCCAGGAACAGGAACAAATTGAGGTAAGAAATGAAGTTATATTGAGGGATTGAAGTCAAGAGAAATTCTGAAAAAAAGATCAGGTAATCTGTTTACATGCATTTAAGGGCAAAATGAATGGAAAGAAACTTGAGTCACTTCATAAGTATGGATGGCATGGTTACTGGCATTTGATAGGTTTTTGGCAATTGTTACATTTTATTCCTTACTCTTGTAAGAGTTTAAAAAGAAAAATGTTTGGCTTCCCTGTTTCACAGTGACTTCCACTGGAATTTGTGCTCTTTGTATTGCCTTGGGGCTCAAATGCCTGCTTTTCTGCTACTTTATATTCAGGTGTGATTGAAATCACAGGAATTGGGCTGTGAACTTTCACATAAAGGGTAAATATTTGAATACCTTTAAATAAAGAGAGCACATGTTGTAAGAACACCAGTGCGTTATTCGTATCATAAAAGGACATACGATGTACACTGCCTACTGTTTAATGGAAATATTTCAAATGCTTAGTGTGTTAGAGGCAAACTGTCAAGATAGTGGATGTCTTCTGGTTTACACAAAACAGATCCCGAATGGGAGTATGTTTTTAAGTTTACCTCTTGTTCTGTGTTTTTCTAAAGAGAGCATGGAAAACCCAGGTGTTCCTTGATTTGCATAACACTACTCAGTTTTCTACTAGCTGGTGTGTTAAGAGTCTTACTAGAGCAGTTGAGAAAAATATTCTGTGTAGTCTGGAGGGAAAAAAAAATGCTGGATGAAAGGGAGGTTTGAAAGAATTCTGAAAAGACAGTTGTACGTTGTCACTGCGTTTCATCAGCTCTGATACATGTTACTGCTTTACTGGTGAGAATACAGAAATCGTGTGGGAATCATAAATGTAAACTTCATCGTGTTTTGTTTAGGGCTTGTTGCTGTGGGAGAGAAGGCACAAAAGAGATCTGGACATTATGTTGTGATGAAGGATCTTTCAGGTAAGATTCTTACTTGTCTATAAAAAAGCTCATTTTAAATGATTGCTTTGATAGCATCATTGTAATTTCAAATACATTTTAAGGTAAACACCCAGTTTCTGCGTTGATGGAGATCTGTAACAAAAGAAGATGGACACCGCCTGAATTTGTGTTGGTGGATGATAGTGGGCCTGATCATCGCAAACATTTTATCTTTAAGGTGCGTTTGAGTTTCCTTGTTTGCTGTTGGTTTCTCTGTTAAAAGGTGATTTAATTACTTGTCTATGTTTATGTATTCCAGAGGTGGCTGAGTACTACTAAGCAGTGCCTTGATGCTGAGATTTCAGAGTCCTGTTTCTGTAAATGCCAGACCAGATCTCTGAAGCACATTAACCTGTCAGTCTGTCAAGAAACACACTATTCCACTTATTACTAAAATTACTAGCCTATGTGGTATCATATTCTTGCTGTTTACTTGCAGGTGTGATGTTAAGTCTTACTGTTGTAAAGGTAGTGAGCAAGATTTAGTTATTTTTGTTATTTGTTATTTATATGGGCTTGCTTTTTCATGTAGTAATTTGTATTAGCACCGTTACTACTTGTAAATGGTTGTGTTTATAGACCAGAAGCAGATTTTCTCTACCCGTACAGCAGAATTACGCAGAGAATGTGCTCAAAGGAGCAATACAGTCCTGGCTTAAGACAGAAGGGAAGAGGCACTTTCTAACACTTCTTTTTTTTTTTTTTCCCCCTCCCCCTCTTTCACGAACAGGTGAGAGTGAATGGAAATGAATACAGGCCTACTTTTGCCAGCCTTAATAAGAAGCATGCTAAAGCCACAGCAGCAACTGCGGCTCTCCAAGCGATGGGACTTGTACCAAAGGAAAGCATGGTTAATACCACCATGTTTAGGAGTGCCTCACACCGCTAGATATTGTTTTTTATATTGACATTATTTCAGATAATTTTACTCTGCACAAAAATGGTATTTGCCCTTTCATGTTGTAAATACATTGGCGATTCCCACGTTGTAAAAACTGTACAGACACCTTCAGGTTTTTCTTTTGTACCATCAAAATGTATTTAAATCATACTTAGTTTTTGGTATGTTTATATTGTTTACATTAGTGATGTAATTATTTCTTAAATGACTAAATCAGACGACAGACTCTGGAGGCATCAGTAATCTTAAACCCTTGTTTTAAAACTCATGCAATTTCTCTTCAATATGGAATGTTAACACTTTCATACTGTTTTGTACTATGCTGCAGTTTTCCCTGGTCTCGGTAAAGCTACTCGTGCGCTTTTGCCGGCAGCTGGCGAAAGGTCACGCGGCTTATTACCTGAGTCCGGTCGAGGCTGGCGTGTACTGCTGGACAGATACTGGGCCAGTACTGGGACCCCCGGGAGGAGACGCACAGCGGTAGCCCTGTTGTACAGCGCTAGCGCTGCCGCTTCTCTTTGCGTTTTGTTGGGGGGTTTAACTCGGTGATGCACCGTGCCTGGCCATACAGCCCGTGCTCTGGGACAGACGTGATTAGGCAAAAGACTTGACGTTAAAAGGGGTGGCAGAAAGTCCAGCAATGGAACCCATGAGACTTGCCACGTAAAGGTGATTCTCCCTGCATGTTCTGAGAAGGGAGACAGTGGAGTTGTCTGTTCCAACCAAATTAACACACTGCCTGATGTTGATTGTATGAATTCGTGGTTAATGTGAATTTTAAACTCTAACAAATCTACAACTGGATTTGGTGGGCGGGGAGGGGATAGAATAATGCTTAAATTGTTGTACCCAACTTGGTCAATAAAGCAGCACAAGTTCATAATCTTAATCATTGGTCAGTAAACAGTAATTAAAGTGTATGCCAAAACAACTTCTTGAAGAAACGCACAGTATAGAAGTACGCTTTATGAAGATTATCAACAGCTGTTAAGGTTGCAGAATCAGTTGTAGTCGTTTTTGATTGCTTTGGACTATTACCAAATTAACTCCTTGGGCTTAAATTTTCCGTAATAGTACTCTGCCCTCAAGGAGACAACCTGATCCAGAGTCTTGGCAGTTTGACAAGGGAGAGGATGTGGAAAGCTTTTCCTTTTTTTTTTTTTTTAAATTTAAGAAGTATTAGTGCTTTAGCTATGTGCACTTTGAATTGGAAAGGGCATTGTACATCTTTTGCCAGATCTGAGTTATGAGGAGATTGCCAGGATTTACAGACTCCAGTAGTTCAGATGTTTATTTTTGGAAAAGTCTTTTTGAGGTCTTCTCGTATTGCATCTGCTGACCAGAGCTTTGTCTGAGACAGGAACAAAATACAGTTTGTATGCAGTAAGACTGTGCTCAGACCTAAAGTGAATGACTTTGCAATGGTGGTAGAGACATGGAGCTGAAGAATTACTAGTACCTCTTCTTCCACCAAGTCAGGTGATTTGTGTGTATTCTGTCAACTGTTATGGAACAAGGTGTCTTTCTTTGCCCTAAAGGGACATGGATCAATGTCTTGTGTACAGCAGAGAAATGGTATTTGGTTCTGCGCCACGTGCTTTCAAGAAATAAAGCCCCTTATTAGTCTGTCAAAGCGCTCTGAAAATGCACAAGTTAATCTTAATTTTCATGGACGTAGTTGTGTTTAATTAAACTTTTTTCCCTTTGGCTTCTCGCCTTCAGTCTCTGACTAAATATTTGAAGATCTTGCCTCATTTGCTGAATTAGTTGGAAGGTGTGTGTAAAAGAAAAAAAAAGTAAATATGATGGTACAGCAATGGACAGATGTACTGTGGGAGAACTGGATGTTGTATCCTTCTTAGCTGAAGTCTGTTTTTTTGATCTATGACTTGGGATGTGGGAGTGGCTCCTAATCTGACTTCTGTTTAAATGTCCGGTTCAACTGAGCTGAAACATCAGATGTTGATCGTTCTGTTTAGTCTGTGGTGTCTGCTGGTTTCACAGCTGTATAGTATCAAACCTGGGAACATACCATCTCTTGTACTTGTCATTTTGTTCTTTTTTGGGTCTATATTACCCATGTGTAATGTAAAGATACATGTTATCTTGCAGCAGCAACGAGCAGAGGAGTTCAGTCCTGTTGAAGACTCAATTTAAAAAATAACTACTTAGGCAAATTCTGGATTTCATGCCTTAAAGATGTGGTACTGTATGTGGATTTAACCTTTGGTCTTAATGAAGACTTAAAGAAAAAACAGTTAAGGTCTGTAATGCCCTAATTATGACACTTCTTGATTTGGAGGTTTCTGTTTTAGTTTCATTCTTTGTTGTTTAGGATGATACATGAATCTAAAGCTAGTGCAGCGATGTGCTTCTGTTAAATTTGTACATTTGAATTGGTTTGAGTGTCTTTTGCATGCAGGAATAGATTAGTGTTATATTAAAAAGAACAACTAGTAAACACTCTCTTGGAACCTGGTTATTTATGCAGCACTTCACCTGTCTTAAAGGTGAAGAGTTTGTGACTCCTGCTGATGGAAGACATGATCTGTTTGGCTGTTGGGTTTCCTCTTGCTGCAGAATTGCTTTCCTAGAAGTAACCTTGCTGAAAGCTCTTTTGACTTCCCTGTGGCGAGAAGCATTTTGAAACGGGTGCCTAAAAACTTGCAGCCAGCTTCCACCAATTTCTTGGCAGTCTTCTGATTTGTAGATTGTAAATACTTAAGGCTGGAGGAGTGGGAAAGTGAAGATCTTATTCCTTGGAAAAATTGAAATTGCCTCTTAAAAATATGAAGTATTAACTGCTGTGGTCTCTAACTCTCCTGAACAAATCATAGTTGTGAAAATTCCCACATTTGGGCAGGTTGAATAAATCAGTCTTACTGCTCTACAGGTGTCTGGAATGGCAGCAGCATTTACTGAAATGCCTTTAGGTGGAAGGAGCAGCAGAGCATGTTGTGTAATGCTGTGACTTTTATAGGGAAAGTTCATTGGAGCCAAGTGTGTGCTAAGAACAGCACTGAATCCCAGGGCTGCAAGGAACTGGAATATGCTGCTGAAATTATAGGCAATGCTGTGATTTAAACCCCACAGTTTGCAGTGCATAGGAGGAGTGACAGCTTGGGTAATGGTGCAAAGCATGCTATAAAGAATGTGGTGGTAAATATTTGAAATTACACAGTTGTAGACTACAAGAAATGTAATTGCAATTCAAATTTTTTAAATGACTGCAAGCTATGAATTGGTGTTGGTGTCTCTCTATAACTCTCACATGCTGGACGTGAAAACACCACGTGGAACTGAAAGTATTAGTAATTATTGTATTTCCTAGAAACAGGCTCAAGTCTACCTACCAGAATGGTTATTGGCCTGATTAAAATTTCGTTACCGTAGAGGCATGTACAGAATTGCTTTTTCCTGTTACTTTCAGCACCTTGTTCCATGTGCTCACGTGCTCTGTAAGCAGGACTGTTCCTGGAGCGCACACTCAGGTGATGCAGCCTGTTTCCACCCTGGAGCTGTGGGCCCTGAGCTCAGGAGTAGCTTTGGGAAGGGCTCACCCGTGTGACAGGAGGGGAAGCTGCACCCTGTTCCGTGCGTCAGTGTGCAGTCACTGCGAAAACCGCTGGTAAGGACATAAAGGTTGGTTTACAGCAGACTGCAAAAAGCCCTGGGGCAGAGGCTGTGGCTGATGGAGGCACACAGGCCAGAAAAAAGGGCATTGAGATAACTGTGACTCTTAAAAGTGATGGAAGTGTAGTGAACACATCAGCCGCTTTAGAAACCCAGTTTTCTATTCCCCATGACGCTGTTACTGCATTTTCACTCTTGGTATCTGATACTAAGTGAAGGGGAAAACTTTCGTAATCTCCTTCTAGAGTTGTCATGGAAACGTGTAAAGATGTATTAAGGTTGGATTGTACTGCCCTGAACTCCACCAGAAATTGAGTATTGGATATTATCAAAGTATTTAATATTCTAAGGTGCCTTTTTCCATCACAAGAAGGACTTTATTTGGGTTTTCTAGAGGTTGTCTTGTGCAGTGTACTGCTGTGATGACAGTGTCATGGTAGTTACTGTAAAGAAACAAATGTAAACAAAGTATTCCTGTGTAATTCTACACATGCTCTATTACTGGGGTAGGTTTCTTGTAGTATCAGTGTAAAGTAACTGGAAGGCATAGGAAGCCTTTACTGTGCCTCAATCTGCAGAAACTTCTTTAGGTGCCCACATTTTTAAGTCGACAGGCTGTTTCCTGAAGTACAACCTGGCTGCAGTCTACTGTTTCAGGGTCACAGATCCTGAGGTGGGGAGCAGGACCATGCTGTAGTAAGGGTGAGGTTAGCTGACCTTGGGGTGTGAGCACCGCTTCATTTTCTGTGTGCAGTTGCAATAGAAATCTTCCTGGAGTGCACAAGCATGACAGTAGTCTACGTATTGCTTCAGTATTCTCTGCTCCAGGAGTCTGATCACCCGAGGGATGTGTAAAAAAAAGTGACATACATACGCCTCCAAAACAACAGCTTTTACTACCTGCAGTCAAACAGCCTGTGTTAAATCTGTTAATAGAGCCTGCTATTGCTATGAACATTCAGAGTTGGATCAGCACCCCCTGCTGCCTCTGATTTTTCTGTTCTCGATCAGGGGGTGCAACTTGTTCTGGTTCAGGTTATAATTTGTACAAATTGCTTTTTAAAAGTCTATCTCATTTTAACATAAGTGGGTATGGGAATACAAGACAGGTGGGCTGAGCAGTTCTGAGAAAGTTTAGCCTCAGATTAAAATCTGAGCTGCAGCCAGAACTCTTGTGCTTCTGTCCATCTGACTTGCATCTTTGTGGAGTTCATAGCTGACTCTAAAGCTCTATCAAGCTTCTGGCAAGGTGCTGCAAGCAGTCTTGGAAGGGGTTTTGCCAAGAATTCCACCTGTCCAAAATGGTTGAGTTGCTGCACAGAAAAACAGAAACTCTGTACTTCAGCATAGAATTTGCATGTGCATAAAGAATACAGACCTTCCAGAAATGATTCAGACAAATAAAATGCATAATACTGTTTTATAAAGTTTTATTTAAAAAAAAAAGCTTTCCAAAATAGAAACAGAGATGTCAAAGGCCTTTTCCTTAATTACATTCAGAAGTCCTTTGAAGTGTTTTATGATGGGTGACATTCAATAGTTATTGTCTGTGATGTTCATCTAGATTGTATCCCTCCTGGTACCACGTAGGTGTTGCCTGTGCAGACCAGAATGACATACAGTGACGGCACACTAGAGAGCATCCTTTTCCACCCGATGGAACCAGCATACCTAGGACTTCCAGGTGTAACCATAATTCTTCAGTTCCAGAAATCGGATGGAAGATTTTCCCAGTGTTGGACACTGAGTCAGTTGATCCAAAGTCTTTGGATGCAGTCCACACGCAGAAAGATCTTTGCATACCGCTTCCTGTGGAAATTCACATGAAGAAGAGAGACGTGGAATAGGTAATTCTGTTTGAAATACCTGTAGTTTTCAGTGTCTGCTTGTGTACCTCCGGGGAACCCTGGCAAAACTAGTTTTCTCGATTATTCCATTTCTGAGGGAATGACAAGCCACAAGGACTGCCCAGTGGTGATCACAAGTCATTGGATCGTATTAAGGGAAAGTTTTGTGTCACTCAGTGTCCTATAGTTTGTAATAAAGATATTATTCCTAACAGGAAAGACTGTCTCTGCTAGTTTCCTTACCTTATTTAAGGCAGGGCTTGTGTCATCAAGGTGAGTGTTAAACACAGCAGTTGGCTCATGGGTGTATAATACAGCGGAGAATGCTCCCCTCTGTGCAGATTTGAGCAGCATGGTCAGCGAATGCAGAGCATGAGGCATGACAGGGCCTACAATCTCCAGACTGAATATCTCCTTGTATGCCAAGTGAACCCGGGCTTTGGCATTTATACTTCGAGCCTGAAGACAAGAGCAGACAGAATTAATGACACACCAAATCAAGCCCTAATTTTCATTTACTTTAAAACTGCAGTGCCACAGTCCTATTGAAAGTTCAAAATACTTTAAAATGTTGTCAACTTACTGTTCAATTGTGATGGTCTTACTGTCTTTGTAACAACAACTAAAGTGTACTAACTATGGTAATGCAGGAATGCTACACAGTGTTAGGAAAGTTAACTGCAGAAGAACAGTGTGAGCAACTGGGATGGAAGAGGGCTGTGAGTAGCACATCCTTTTGTATTCACCACCTCCTTACAGTTAGCAGATGGTGAGCCATGGTTCAGAGGTGCCCTCCTTACAAGCAGCTGTGATACTTTGAGAGCCCACAAGATCACAGGAGAATCTTTTAAGAACCATTTTAGTACCATCTGGGAAGTCTGCTTAAGCTCTTCTGTATCAGGATGTGAAGAATGGAAATGCTGGGGTGTCAGTGTAGCAGCACAGATGGCTGCGGATAGAGATGATTTAGGACATGGTCTGTATTCTAGTCACAGTGCTAACTCGGGCTGCAGCAACAAAAATTACTCTGCTGTATCTGAGGAAAACTAAACAAAGTCATTTTACTGAATGCAGAAACAACATTCCTTTCTTCGTTGGAAAACAGAGATGGTTGCGTTACTTACTTTGAGCGTTTGCATTGTTCCACCTCGGAAAGCAACAGGGGACAGCAAAGTTGGTGGAAGCCCTGCTTGTGGACCTGCAGCAGCCACCAGGCTCTTACAGTTTATCAAGAAGTTCAGCAAAGTGAACGTGTTTGTTCCTTTCACTAATGCAAGGGATTCGGGTCTGTGATCCACCTGCACTTCTTGCTTCTCCTTACGACTGTATTGACTGGAGTCAAAGGAAAACCATGAGGAAGCAAAAAGCATCGATGCACCAAAGGAAGAATAAGAGCAGTGCAACTCCAGAAGAAATGTTCCCCCCCGCCGCCTCTGAACAAGCAAAACAAAAAAAACCCACCACTGATTCAGATTTGGTCTTCAACTATTAAGCAGCATCTTAAACCTGACTTCTGATTTCATTCATTAAAGT
The DNA here is from genome assembly GCF_037038585.1 of Patagioenas fasciata. Lineage (NCBI taxonomy): Eukaryota > Metazoa > Chordata > Aves > Columbiformes > Columbidae > Patagioenas > Patagioenas fasciata. The sequence continues at coordinate 92,268,337 of NC_092520.1, forward strand.
TGCGAGATGAAAAGCATTTTCCAGGTCCAAGTCACGCTTACTGAATATCTATGAATTTCACAACTCCTGGTTTTACTATGAATTTTGCTTCAAAGCAAACATAAAACCATAAGCATTCAGAGTTCAGACTAGGAGTTGCATCCCCTGACTGTCCCCACTTTCGGTGTGTTGCTGCAGGGCAGCCTCAGGAAGCTGAAATGAGATTCCTCTGCGGTGAAAGCCAACGGGAGCTGTGCTGGACAGTGCAAATGCAAATGGAACCAGAGGAAGACCTGAGTTATTTGGTCCCTCTGAAACACGTACAGGTCCACAGGAACAGCTGTTCTGGTCTACACCTGTGTCCCTACTATGCCACACTACTTCCAAGTGTAAACTGAGCCTACATGAACACACCCCCTTTTCTTAAAAAAACATTAAAAATGTAATGTCTTTCCAGTGAACCTATATGTGAGGTGACACGATCAGTTTGTGACCAAATGGATTCATCTTACAAAGTTACATTAGCAATTCACAATAGCTTTTCCTTCAAGAGAAGCACTGAGAAATACTTAAAAAAAAGCAACTCAAAAAGACATGCACAGTCTCTTAATATGCAGTAATGTGAGGATTAATATTTGGAAATAAGTTCTCAAAAGCTTTTATAAAACTTCAATCTATACCACAAGAAGATAACATCTGCAGGGTTTTCCAGCGTCATGATGTACAAGGACAGGATACAGTTTAATAGAAATAGTATCTGGTTTCTTAACCTTGTCTTGGACTCCCATCTCCTCAAGCCAAGAGAAACTTTCATGCTCATCATCACTTGGATCCAGTTCCCTGGGAAACAGAATCAGTGTTAGGAAGGCAACAGTTCCTAAGAAGGTATTCTAAATTGAATGTGCAGGAGTCCGTAGGTGCTCTTGAATTCTAGCATTGTGGAAGACTCATTACATACTCTCCATCTTCCCAGCTGTTGTCCACTTCAAGGCTGTTAGCAACCTCAGTTTCCAAATTCACTTCAGAGTTTTTCTGTTTTCTGGTTCTACCTTCTTCTACCAAAGGTAAAGAAAACTCTATGCCTTGAACAGAGGGGGAAAGAAAGCAATGAATGGTTTTATAACATGGCTAATGCACTGCATCACTTATTCAAATCCTAGCAGGACTGGTTTCACCTTACCTTCATTTCTCATGGCTTCCCTTAAACCTCTAGTAGTGGGAGAAATTACTGCTGTGATAACGTCACTTCCCGCAAGCCCAGCCGCGCGGAACAGGACAGTAAACTGGTAGGTACATACATAGAAGTAGGGACAACGTTTGGCTTTGAGCAGATTGTAGAGAGAAGTAAAGCTGACAGACCTGCAAAACAGAATAAAACAATTCTGTAATTAACTGAAGCTAATTCTTTGCTTTTGACACATCACACTGGATTTGGCTGGGTGGTAGTGGCATGTACACTGCAGAGGTTTGAGAGCACACCACATGATTACTCCAGTTTTCAGACATGCTCCACGTCTAGGAAGCCGCATTCCTCTGAAACGCAGCCTGTCTGTAGGTGCTGTGCTCTGCCAGCATCCTTGCTTTCCAGTATGTGATTTTACACGAAGCATCAAAGGTAGCTAGCTAACACGATTTATGGAGTTCTACCCAAACCAATAACTAGGGATGGAGAGAGGCATTTAACATGAGAATGTAGCCTTAGCCTTAAACTTATTTCCTTAGCCTGGTCCTCAAAATAACAAACATTCTAGCTGGAAAAAAAAAAAATAAAAAGCTTTCTCATACAAATGAAAATAACTTGTGCATTAATTAAAATCCCATTGTCTTAATCATAATAAATACATCAGTTATTTGGTTCCACTTACCAGTCACTCATTAGCACTTGTTGCAAGGCTTCGTCCTGTGACCAAGGACTGGCTTTCCCAGCTATTCTTCTGTCTGCACCAATCCGAGGGAAGAGCTGCAGCCACGGCACGGAAGGGTGAAGCCAGTAAACGAGGCTTTGCTGAAAGGCACAACGCAGTTCTGTGGACAGTTTTGGTTCCTAGATGTCAAAAAGTATTTTATGAGGACAGTAAGACTTAACTTCAGGCAGCTCTGCAAGTGATAGATTAAAAAAATATTACACTAGATACTAAAAAGAATCCTGGGCTTGTGAATAAGCCAGACTGAAGAAAGATGGCCAGCAACTGGCAGCTGCTCTGTGGTCGAAGTTAAATGACCACTCATCACTGTTTGCCACTGTGGGTACAAGCCACAGATGGAATTAGATTAGTAGTCTAAATTAGCCTTATTCTTAGGGCAAATAAGATCAAAACAAGACACAATCAAACTTTCACTGCTATGTTTAAGGAAAACTGCAAAGGTACATTCTCCTTTTGGAAGCTGGAGCTTTGAGCTGCCCTCTGAAGCGTTACCTGGATGCTCTGTGGCAAGTTTGTTTCTGTAGCTCTACAATGCTGAGCAAATCCTTGAGCTTCCTCTTGTGCTTTTAAATGCTCTGCCCAGGTAAATGGTTGGGAAGACATAAATAGAAGCCGTGTTTTAATACTCCAGTCTGCAGGAAATTCATGTCTTGGTGAGGAGGGAACTTTGGGTACAGCAACAGGTAAATGAAGGTCCTTAAGAAAACAGAAATAGCATCAGTTAACCCATGGTAAAAGAAAAAACAACAAACCCACAACTATGTAGCTACCCATTCGTATTTTAGCATGGTTAGGTATCCTCTCATGTTGATGTAATACACCCTTCCTAAAAGGCAGACCGAACACAGGACTAGACAGGACTATGGCTAGTACATCAAACGTCTTGAGTTTAGTAGCCTATGAAAAGACAAGATGAACCTGTCATCTCCTGCATGTTTTTGTGCAATTCAGTGAGTGCAACAGCAAAAATGCCGAGCTCATTTTGATCCTAAGGAAGTACTCGCATTAAGGGACATACTTAAATCTTTTGCAGACGGATTTTCTGCATTCCAAGTTACACAGAGTTTGACTGTTCATTGCTAACCAAAGTCAAAGTTTACACTTAACTGATTATTTTAGTCACTAACATATTCTAATAAAAATACGGCATTATATTGCCTATAAAAATGCATAAGAGGGTTTTCATTCTCAGGGGTCTTTCCAAAAGTCATAAACTAGGAATAGATAAAAGAATGAATAATTAAAAAAATGAAACAGAAAACTTAGCCTGAAGTTTATGAAGACAAGAATTTCCATGCTAAAACAGTTATTTCCTTTTATCCTCTCTCGGTGATTGTAATGTCAGAAGCTTCCCAGACGTCATTTTTCTCCTCTGCTAAGTTAGTTTGAGCTTAAGTTTCTGAAACCATAACAACGTTAGACATTCTCTGCTTGAAATGCTCTTTCAAGGACTGGTTTTCAGATATTGTCTCTATTGACCAGTGCCTGGTCAAGTTGTTTTTTCCCTTTCTGTAGCTGAATAAATGACTGCAGGAGATACATCACTTTGAGAAACATCTCAACAAAATACAAAACTAAGAAAAAGAAGAATTACAGTTAACATGATAATAAAACTGGAAAAAGACAAAAACCTCTGTCAACTAGAACTACAACAGTAGCGAAGTCAGGCAGAAGGCATTTAAAAGATTGACCGTAACAGTAAACGTCAAGGCAATTTAAGAAATTTTCTTGAACGCTGTACATCATTTTATACAGAAATGGGCCACCAAATATTAAAGTTTCAGCTTTTTTTTGTGACCTGAGAACAGCTAAAAATGTTTCAGAAGCACTATGTGCAGTTTCGTACATTGGTTAAGGCGAGGAGGTCGGTTCTTTCAGAGGGCTCTGCTCTCCTGGTGGGCTTATCTTCACAAACAGGCTCTAAAAGCTGAAGAGAAAGGGAGCATAAGATGCAGCACAAAATAAGAACCAGGTTGATAATTAAAAAACCAAACCAACACAACCTCGCAGTGCATTTTCAGCAGCGGTACCAAGCACCGCACACTGGAGGCAGGGAAGCGCGACGGCTTGGTTTCGGTGTCAGCAGGATGTCAGGGCCAGCCCCAGGCCCGGGGGCCGGTTGTCCCGGGGCAGCGAGCTCCGGTCCGGGGCTGAGACCGATGGCCGCCGCCGCCAGCGCCGGGACCGCTTCTCTGCCCCGCTTCTCCCCTCGCCTCTCCGGCCACACTTCGTCGCGGGGGGCCGGGACTCATCCCTACCTGCCAGAAGGGCGCTGCCGAGGGGAACCCGTGGGGCGGTGGGGGCGGCCGCTCCCGCTCCTGCGGCTGGGGGTTGCCGGCGGCCCGCCGCGCGTTGTCCAGGCTGGAGAAGGGGTTGCGGCGGGTGGACGCGGAGGGGGCCCGCGGGGCCGCGCAGCAGGGCGGCGGAGCGGCGGCGGGGGGCTCGCTTCTCCGCAGCCTTTTTCGCTTCAGCCGCAGCATCGCTGGCGGCTTCTTGAAGCCGGGCGAGTAGCCGGGGACGGCGCGGTCTGCCATGGCTGCCTGGCGGGAGCCGCTGTCCCCGCTTGGCGCGCAAACGGGCGAGCTCCGCCCCTAGGCGGTGCTGAGGAACCGCGGCCGCCATTTCCCCCGAGCCTCGCGGGGGCGCGCAGGAGCCTGCGGGGAGCCAGGTGACACCGCCTCGGTGCGGCTTGAGCTGGTAAACAAAAAAAAGGCGTTACCGCTAAAAAAAATTACTGATTTCTGAATCCATTCTGAAACCAGCCTTTCTCCAGTCACGTGTCAAGGAAATTGCCACATGGCTGCACCAGGACAAAAATCACCTGCGACGATACTAGAACAGGGTTGCAGTTGTGTGAGAGGTAGGTCTAAACACACACTGTGTGTATTCAGGTTAAAAAACTAGTTTTGACTGTGATCTGTGGCACTGGCTGTGGCCCACACTGTGGTGTTTTACTAAGGACTGTATTGCAGAAAGACACCCATCCCCTTGCCACCAAAAAGGGGCAGATGCGTAGACAGATGATCCTTTCCAGCATACAGCTCTGAAGGCCATTAAATAAAACAATGGTGGACTATAAAACTAATATAGACACAAAACTAGCTTTGAAGACACATAGCTGCCCTTAACCACAATCTACACATTATCCATATGTCCCTGGCTGCACAGGGCTGGAGCTCCCCAGAGCAAGAGCATCCTCACACAACCTGGCAAGAGTTGGAGCTGGTGACAGGAGACCCTGGCAGCCTTTGTGGGGCTGCCAGGTCAGTGTATGGGGAACAGCGAAGCACATTATACTTTCCTGTTAAAGCTACAAAGGAACAGACAAGCACCTGGCAGCCTTTCCCTGTGGAGGTGGGGAGCCTGAGCCTCGCTCCTGCACTCAAAACTTTCTGCTTTCTTCTGTCAGGGGATGTGCAAAAGAGGAGGCAATTCTTCACGAGACTGTAAAGTATTATTAAAGAGCATTTGAAGTTGCAGACACACCTCTATCAACTAAATGTGCCAATAGGCAGCTTCACACCCAGTGTACAAAATGCTATTTGCTTCATAACCTGATCCAGCTGAAACACTAAGACATGTTTGGCAACAGCTGGACTTAGTGTATTGTGCAAGGGGTTCAAAAGGCATTTACATATGTAGTTAGAAGCAACACATCTATTGACAAAAGATCTACTAAAATTAAAACTATAATATTAAAATCTGTCTTCTGCAGTTTTGTCAGTGGTTGTTCCTGTTTTATTAAACCCTATTTTAAAACTCTTATTTTGTTTCCTCTGGTCTACTTTATTTTGCAAACATTTAAGCTAAAATGAACAATATCAGGAAAAAAAAGCAGCTGGGTACAAAGCTTCAGAATAAATGTCTAACAGATGATTTACATGCTTTAGATGTGTGTACACACACGTGTGTAAAAGCATTACTTGTTTTCAAGGCTGCATTGCATCACATTAGTAAGAAAATAAGATTTACTCATGCTTTTATATGCTCCCCTTACATCGCTTATTAAGAGCCCACTACAGGTCTGGTGAATGCTAGAAGACAGATTCATCACGGCTCCAGCTAATCTTTTTTATCTACTTAAATGTTTCAACTTCTTATACGGCTTCAAAGAGCTAGTGTCCACTGTTTGAACAATCCACACAGTGAAAATGAATAGCACAGCTGAAAAATAGTTTTGTGCTGAAATAAGAGCAAGCAGGAAGCCATACAATTTCAAGAAAGAAAAACAGCAGCTCTGTCCTTGCTGCTGATTTGCAGAGGGTGCATGGTAATGGAGGATGTTGGATAAACACATTTGAGCTGTGCCAGGCGTAGGACTGAGGTTAAATGAGAGGAAGTGAAAGTTCACAGCATAGGAAGGCCTTACTGGAAAGATATCAAAGATAACCATTACAGTAATGAGATATATAAAGTGCCTCAAACATCTGAATGACATGATTGTATCAGCTTGTGGACTCTAGATTTACTAGGTTTACTGCCCAATTGCCAGAATTAACAACACCACCACCACCACCACCACCAAAACCAAACAAAAATATCAGCTGTGGGGGGAACTCTTACTGTCAGTTTAACACCCTTCTTCTCTAGCATCCTTGCCAATACTGACGGGTTTGCCTTTCAATTAAATAACAATTTAAAATGTGGATTAAAGGCTTTAAGTGTACCTCAAAGAGTGCTCAGTCTCAGTTGCTGTCAAAAACAAACGATAAATATAGAGGTGACTATTGGTAGGGACTGTAGAATGGAGGACTAATAAAAAACACCTTTTTTTTTTTTTCTTCTCCCTTTAATTTCTTATGGTTGAAAAACCATGGCAACTGAGTTTGCCTGTAGATGTTATTGACAATTGTAACTGTGGTAGAGCAGACAAGATATGTGTGTCAAGGCGGGCTCTTTAGAAGCTGCTGATGGGAACATTCTGCTCTCAACTGAATAAAAAAATCCCTGAAGTCACAGGAGATTCACAGACCATTTCTGCTGACGTACAAAAGATGTTTAAATTCTGGTTACAGAATTATTTGAAAGTGTCCACTAATTTACTTCTCAAATACATTACATTTCTCTATCTTCCACAGACTTTGAAATCAGGAAATTGTGTGTCAGAACTGGATGACTTGTCTTTTTCTTGCTTGATTCTTCTGAACTATTTCCATAGTAACTTTGGCTTCATACAATGGGATTGGTTCATCCAGCTGAGGCCTAAAATGAAAGAATCTGTCAGAAATGTCTGGTGAGCATGCTCAGATCAACAGAAATATTGCAGGACTACTGCTATAGACTTTACTTTCACTATGTAAACTTTGCTCCTTACACAAAATTAAAGTTTATAGCTTTGCTGGGATTCACAGAAGAAGGGAAGAACCCTAAAGCAAACAGGAAAGAGAAGTTAATTAAAATATATTTATCTTATGTGGTGGGGAAGTGCTGGTGGGGGTGGTGAGGCTTTTGCTCAACAGCAATATTGTTACCCTGCATTAAGAGAAAGAACCTTCCATTCCCACCTCATTATGGGATTCTTTGTCTAGTGAAGCTGTCACTCTTCTCAGAAGAGTATTAGACAGACCTACTATCTTTTAAAGCCAACACATGCTCCTTCTAGACCAAGAAAAGCACATACTGCTTGTGTTAAATTTTGGCATAGTACATGCCACAGCAAAATCAAGGGATTTACCAAGTTCTTGTGTTTAGCCTGCTAGAGTACAAACAGAAATAGACCATAAACTGTTCCATGTAAACGATGTGAGGCATCTTTTCCTGAGCATCCCAATATAAATTTGCAGTACAGTGCTGGCAAAAGTTTTCTAGTTCAAATGCTGAATTTAAAAATTAAAATAATTTAAAAAATAAATCACATCTGTCTCACCTGAAAATGTTCCTTGATAATTTCTCCATTATATCTTCTAAGATCGGTATCTAAGAGGACTGTCAAGGTAACAGCATACCTACAGATAAATGTTTCCATAATCACGTTTGCTGGCAAGAGCTCTCTATTGATACAAAACCAGCAGGATCAAGGCAAAATGAAAATTAACCTTAATTTCAATTTTAGGTAAGATCTATGCACTTGTTTATATATCAGAAACCTCCTTTCCTGAAATAGTATGCAGAAACGAAATATGGAAAGCAGAATTCTGAAAAATAAAGCAAAAGGGTTACTACTGACAAATGCAGCCCGCACTAGTACAACATGAATCAATTAGAATGGCAATTGCATTTTTTTTGTGCAGAATGACAACGACAGACTTTGGTACCAGTTAGCTGTCACAGAAAATCACAGCTGGAAGAGACCTTCAAGATCGTCAGGTCCAAACATAACCTAACTCTGTCACTAAACCATGTCCCTAAGAACCTCATCTATATGTCTTTTAAACACCTCCAGGGATGGTGACTCCACCACTTCCCTGGGCAGCCTGTTCCAGTGCTTGACAACCCTTTCCATGAAGAATTTTTTCCTAATATCCAATCTAAACCTTCCCTGGCACAACTTGAGGCCATTTCCTCTTGTCCTATCACTTGCTACTTGGGAGAAGAGACCAACACCCTCCATGCTACAACCTCCTTCCAGGTAGCTGTAGACAGCAATAAGGTCTCCCCTCAGCCTCCTTTTCTCCAGACTAAACAGCCCCAGTTCCCTCACCCACTCCTCATCAGACTTGTGCTCCAGACCCCTCACCAGCTTCACCACCCTCCTCTGCACTCTCTCCAGCACCTCAATGTCTTCCTTATGATGAGGGCCCCAAAAATGAACACAGTATTCAAGCTGAGGCCTCACCAGCACCAAGTACAGGCAGACGATCACTGCTCACGTCCTGCTGGCCACACTATTCCTGATACAAGCCAGGATGCTGTTGGCCTTTTTGGCCACCTGGGCATACTGCTGGCACCCCAAGGTCCTTTTCCAGCCACTCTTCCCCGAGCCTGTAGCACTGCCTGGGGTTGTTGTGACCCAAGTGCAGGACCCAGCACTTGGCCTTGTTAAACCTCCTACAATTGGCCTCAGTCCAATGATCCAGCCGGTCCAGATACCTCTGTATGGCCATCCTACCCTCCAGGAGATCAACACTCCCACCAAATGTAGTGTTTTCTGCAAACTTACTAAGGGCACACTCAATCCCGTCATCCAGATCATTGATGAAGAGATTAAACAGAACTGGCCCCAATACTGAGCTCTGGGGAACACCATTTGTGACTGGCTGCCAATTGGATTTGACTCCATTCTCCACAATTCTTTGAGTCTGGCCAGACATCTCAGGTAAAAATAAAGTTTGGGACATAGCAGAGCCTGTAAATTCTTAAAGCACCACTGCACATCCATAAAGGATCTTTGAGTTGATGACTAACATTCATGACAATGCAACAGATAAGGCTGCATTTAGTCTTCATAGGAAACTAAAAAAAAAATATTTTTCCTTCGTTCATTTTAAGAGCAATCTGGTTAATATTTGAAGCTCAAGACACTTTAAAAAGCAATCACTAGGCAGTTTCTTCAGATGATATTAATTCCATATGGTCAAGAATTGTGCAAGATCTACAGATAAAAAAAAAGCGCACATTTTTCCTTTCAACTTCTTAAGCCTGTTGTGATAAAACATGCTGTTGTTATTAAAGATACCTCAGGAGACAAGAGAAGAAATCTTGCTGTTTAGTCACCTTACTTTTTATATGTGATAACTACTCAGTAAGCATTCAAGAAGAATACCAGACTATAAAACAATTCAAGATATCCATCCTATAAATATTTCCTTAGTGTGCCTGACCTTGCCTAATCTACTTTGCAGTTCAGTGGGGGAGGGGAGGACTTCCTTGCAGTGTAGTTAGTTCTTTCACAAATATAATGACTTAATCCTCACCCACCTCTGCCGTTCTGCTGAACTGCAAAAGTGATTCAGCATATCTCATAATCTGCAGTGCAGTACGGAACAGGGAGGGTCCTTAAAGCCATAAACAGACAAACCTTTCATTACAAACCTTCCAAGCCGTCCAACTGACAACTGCCGTGCTCATAGAAAGCTCAGGGTCCGGCTGCTGAAGACCAAATGTAGGTAATGCAAATGAAGGAGGCACTCCTCTTCCCACACCCACATCTTTGCTTGATAAATTTTATGTATGCAACGTTGCAAATAAAGAAAAGTTTATGAAGCAAAAATATTTAAACTTCTACATCTAAAATTGCGTTAAGATTTATATATCATGGATCTACTGCCCAGAAGAACAACAAAAAAAAAATCCAAAATGTCACAGGCATAATATAAAAACTTAGAGAAAAAAATCCGCAATTAATAGGTTCAATCTTGAACCAAAAGGTTGCATTTTCTCCAGGTCTGCTTTCTATTTCAGCACTGCTTTTAATGAAGCATATAGAAATACATATTTAGAAGGAACACAGAACCTAGTTTAAAACATGAGTGTATGTTATATTTCAGTTACCCTGTACGCTTAACTGTGCTGACCTTTAAGCCTATGGTTCCGTGACTGAGTAGAAGAAAATCTATTAGTTGGTTTCTTGGTTATATTTCCATCCACTCATATTACCAGGCAGTATTCAAAATGACCATTGAAAGGATATAGAGATACTTCCCTTGCTGTATATTGGACAAGTTCCATATCTCATCATTCAGAAAGGAGACTGTGGCTCCTTTAAGAAACAAGGAATGGCTGTCTGGAGGATCCAGCTTAAACAAAATGAAGAGAAATGTTATTTAGTTTATTTTTCATTAGAAAAAAAATAAGGTTAAATGGTTATTTTATATTGATGGTTAAAAGAACCAAACCAAACAAAAAAAAACACTCCTTGCCCATTCTTAAGACTTAGCACACTTGTAATATTTACAGCATTAAATTATACTTTTCTGTCTTGTCAAACAGTTTCACACCCTGAGCCAAACAAAATAGGCCCTTTAAAATTTGTCAGTATACCCAAACTATTAATATAACCTACTATCGTCTCAGAAAAGACAGCCCCAAAATTGTCCCAAAGGAAAATAAAGATATTTACTAACACTGTATGCTTCCCATTTTCTGGATGTAAAAGTCTTCTTAAGTGAAAACTGATGTTATTTAACAGCGGGGAACCATTTGGCCATGACAGAAACTCACAGATACATCCATATATAAACTCTAGTACAAACTAACTTACTGACACAGTAGCTTTACCTGAAGATTTTTCTCTGTTGTTATCCAGTGTCCCCCAACACCAAGAAGGGTAATGATATCATGCTTATGAGGCAGCAACTGTGATTTTAATGTTGATTCATCTTCAGCTTTAAATTGTTTCACTGGGGGGAAGAACAAATTCATTCAAGCTCAGCAGAAAATTCTGTTCAGAATGAAATGCCCATCTCCTCCTGTACTGAAAACCATACATCTTGGGATTCTTTACAGTCCTATGTCTTCAGATACAAATGAGTTGCAATATAAGCATACGAAAATACACAATGGAAGATGGCTGTCTGGAACAGCACTACAATTACATTATGCTGTTAGTCACATGAGAATATCTGAGAAAGTAGATGATTTAGGAAACACAACATTTTTGAAAATACATTTTAGTGGAACTCTAAGAAGTTCTTAAATTATTTCAGTTAAAACAGTAATTTCAGAGTTTTCAACTATTACGATTGTTTTAAAATATAAGTTGATAGTACTGGCGATAATGGCGTAATTTTTGTATTAGAACAAGGTAGCATAAAAATGATGACAATGATGCCACAGCTCTACTATTTGAACATTTTTTTTTTCACTTTTAAGTAAGAGGAAAATTTCAGACTAATTTAGCAGATGACTAACAGTACTAGATGCTTCCACTAGAGGGCGATAGGAGCAAATCTTAAAGAGCTCTTGCTTAAGGCACTCTATCGAGTAGATACATAAAATCGCATGGCAACTAGCAACTAAATGCAATTGTTCGAGGTAATGCAGCCTCCACCTATGCTACTTAGTAATAATAATAAAAAAACCCCACTAATGCTGCTCTGAAGACCAGATTTTCGTTAGTTACATACCTCCAGCATCTAGAACAATATCCACTCCCAGGCCACCCGTTTCTTCCAAGCAGCTTTCTGACACATCTATCTTTCCATTTGACACATCTATCACTCGAGCTAGAAGAGCAAGACATTTGGTCAATTACAATAAAAATGTAGAGTTTAGACTGAGAACAGAATAAAACATTTCTAGTTTCTGCAAGTGTTACAAGCAAGTTTGCAGCTAAGTTAAAAAAAAAAATAGCCAATATTTTTTTCATTTACAATACAGTGCAAGATCAACACCAAAAATATGCATTAGCCTAATGCAGAATGAAAACTCACAAGTATCTTTAGGCCAGAAAGTATAAAGTACACTACTAGAAGAATTCAAAATCCTTCTGTATATTAATTCTTTGCTATTTTTCTTTTCCAAAAGCACCTTCAAAAATACTGAGATCTGGAGTGACCAGTCATGTTATTGAAGCAAAACAGAGTGGTCAAAGACAAGGAGGCATATTATTTCACATCTCCCAATTTTCAAATTACCTATCAAATAACTACAGCAGTAATGCTTTGGGAGAGTTTTCCAAGCCTTGCTCTCTTCCCTTACTCTACATAAAACCCACCACCTCCTGCCAGTCCCTTGCAGGGCCCTTCTCTTGCTTTCACATCATAGTGGGAAACAAAGCCCTCTCCTCCCTGGCATGGAGCCCTGTTGCCCAGTGCAAGTCAGAAGTAAACATGTAAAAATGCAATAAATTCAGTCACTTACAAGGCACTGACTTGACATTTCTTATGATTCCAGCAAGTCTTTTAATCTTATTATATCCATCTCTTCTTTAAAATAATGCTTACTAACAATAATGCTTAGTAATATCATTCCTTATCTCACAGGATGGATAAACTTATTAATACCTTACTTTCTGCACGATGTTGTTAACCTCTAAATGGCTTTCTAGGTCATGGGAGTGTTTACATCTTCTCTTGAAATATTTCTGAAATGAAAGTCACTAATACTTTTTCTTCTCATATATCTGTGATACCATATGAATAGATGGTTATAAAGATAAGCCACAGCATCATGAATAATGAAGACAGAGAAGTAGCAGCTAAGGTTTTTAGTTTTGTTTCACAATTATGAGGTAAACTAACATTTAGAAACTAAACAGGCCAAAGACTTCTCAGTGAAATGACAATTGATATAATAGCAAATAAACTTGGAGGCACATTTCCAAAGTATAACTGACTAAACTCAAATTTGCAATGTGTACTTACCTACCAAAAGCTGCCGCATACCTTCTTCAATTTAATTACGGGGGTGAGAAGGAAAGAGAGAAGTTGCAAGAAACTGGTTACTAAGAAGACAAATACTCAGTTAAATGCCTTTTCCCACTCCTTCCAATCAAATCTTAAAATGCATTCAAATTCTTAGGTCAATCATTCAATTTTTTACTGAAGTCAAATTATATGGTTACAGAGAACACACATGGTCATAATTTAATAAAAGTGTCACATTAATTTAATCATGATAGTCATATTCCCCATATGCAAATAACACCCCATAATATCCTTTTCTTCCAAGTTTCTTCAGTCAAGAAGCTTTTTCTTAACACAGCAATTTCACATGGTATGAAGCTTCTACAAATCGTTTCACTTTTTGAGAATAGTTCTGATTCAATAGACCCAAAGCCTGACTATCAAAAAGAAATGCAATAGTTTAGTTAGTGTGACTATTTTCTGATTTCCATTTAGCAAAAATTTCCAGTTTTGCTACTTAAAATACAATAGTTCAAACAGTACTCATCAAAATCTTGTTCAATTTCCTTCCTAGCAAAATGCTATAACAATTTCTCTCCAGTGTGGAAAAGGCTGAGCAACAAATTACAGTATCATTTTCTATAATCCTTTGTCATTTCCACAAAATTTCCTCACAAAACATTTGTAAATCAGTTCAGTTTCTTCTTCTGTGACTTGCCCAACTTCTAAAGTAACATTACTCTGGCAATAAGGCTTCAGTTTCTCTTTCACTGTTGGTGAGAAGTAGAAACGCCAATACTTCCACAACCTGCTACCAGAGTTTACTCTCAGCCAGTAAGCTGAGCTACAGAATCACACAAAAGATCTGCTACCTGGTTTACTGAACACGCTCAAGAGAGCCATGAAATCACTGGTGAGTTCTTACCAGAAATGTACCCTCTGAAATCTCAAAATCGGTTTTAAGGAAAAAACCCAAACCAAAGCAAGCCAAAAACCAAAACACACCACCACTACATCACACACACAAAAATGGGGTGACCTATAGAACAGAAAAACATGCGTATATTTTTTTCTTCCATTCTCCAAGACAAAGTCATTCTGTCTCTAGTCTGAAACACGGGCATTGAAACATCAAAATTCATTACAGTCTCCTCCTTCATCATATTACTGTATTTACTTCAAAGATTACTGAAGACATGCAAAGACCCCGTCCTGTTAGTCTAAATATGAATCCTTAAACATTAACAGGAACTTCTACTACAGGTACTGGAATAAAACCAAACCCACCAGAACAGAGGATTTTTGCTTTCACGCTCAAAATAATTTCTCTTTTTAATGCTTTAGCCAGGTTCTCTCTATTTGAAGAAAACTTGCAATTAAAATCCGCCTTCCCCCCCCACAATGTTTACATTCCACAAACATTTATTTGCAAACCTGCTAAACTGAACTCCTATTGTTGAAATCCTTTTGTTGCAAAACAAGCACATACATGCACAATATAAGTGATGGCCTTTTCACTGCACAAAATGGTTATTTCAGCCCTTTGATGAAGCAGCTAGTTATGCTACACACTGGTAACATAAACCGCTGCTCATTGATAACTGATAGACTCTTGCTAAAATCTAAACAAAAAAAGCCCTACACAAGCACAAATCTGAAAAAGCCTCCACCCACAGACATTCAAGGTCAGGTTAGATATAGGTAGCTATGTTTGGGTTACTTAAGGCATTTATTTTATATTAACATTCATATAACTTAAATATACCAGTGAAAAGTAAATATGCCAAGCAACCTGAAGTCATATTCATATGTGCTGACAGGGCTATGATAATAAAATTAATTACCAAGTATCTTCTAAGCTGACAAAGTTCTCATATCATTAGTAAAATATACCCATAAAATATTACAAAGTGAAGCTTCAGGTCTCTTGCATTTACTCTTTTGCCTTGTAACAGGTGGCATAACAAATCTCTGCATATCAACAGCATTCACAAAAATGCTTTACGTTCTGACGTCTGTAATGTCCATTGTTACATTAAAAAGACTTCTGAAATAAGAAAAGCAAAAAAAAGATTTTTTGTTTTTTTTGTGAAGTTGCAAAAAAACAGAGGCAACGTATACATCTAGAGACATAAGTCTGTGAGGTCTCAGATGAAATTACTACATTCCCAACACAAAATGTTGTTTCCTGTTGAAGATCATTAAGGTCAGACAGCAAAAATGTCTTTCTGCCTGCTCTTGTGCAATAGCCTCTGCACAGCTGGCCGCTTCCTGCTGCATGCTCAGTGCTCCAAAGCCACTCCAGGCAGAGCTGAAGACTCACTTGGTAGGCTGGAAGTGAATCACTCCCCAAGACTGCAGATGTGTGTGAATGTGCAGCCCCAGAATGCACATGCACACTGTGTTGTCTCTGTGTTTCCACTGGCAGTTCTGTTCTTGGGAGCCAGAAAGGAATTAAAATTGACAAGAACTCCGTTCTCTCTGTGTCTAAAGAGCATCTCTCTGGCTTATTTCATCCCTCTACTAGCTTACTATTCTTGAGCCAACAGGGAGAACACAAGGACAATACTATGTGCACCTGCAAATCAGCAATGACTGTTTTTAGTAAGTCCCTAGGAACAAGAAAGTAGATTTGAAAACTGCTCTAATTTTCCATTTGGAAAGCCAAGATTGCTAACGATATTACTATGCAAAACAACAAAGGAGAAAGGAGTCTGAGTCAGGGACAGTTAGCCTTGATGTTATCTTTTAATCAGATCTCATCTTAACCCATATACATTTTGATCGATGCGACTAATGTTTGTAGACATGATAACTGACCACACAATGCTTTCCCCACAAAGATAATCTTCCAAGAGACACAGTTACTCTTACTTCTTTGAATGACAACAACAGTTGTACAGTGAAAAATAAACTTGGTGATTATACTCGGGCAAATCTTTGCATTTTGAGGAAGAACTATTAGACACTAGTTTTTTAAACCTTTTGGTCACTGTACAGCAAAGTTCACAGATTGCAATCACATTGGACTTTGCACTGCCATTTTCAAACTGTCTGAATAAGGAAATATTCTGCTTTCTTCCATTCTGCAGCATTGAAATAAGAAAAAGTTTGATCAGGAAAGATGCTAGTAGCTTTTATCTAGATTCTTTTTCCCATGGTCCAAATAGCACTGTTATTTTGAGAGGGAAACTCCCAAAAACTGAAGTATCAGAAGAAATGGAAGAAGTCATAGATGAATGCAAGTGTTATGTCTAATGCAAAGCTTATTTGGAATATAGGAAAACGCAGAGTCTTTGAGAGTCCAGCTACAGTTAAGACAGTACTTGAAAGAGAGCTGCCACACAGCCTGATAAAATAGTATTAGAAGTAATTTGAATCTGATGAATACTGTATCTCAAGTATATGATTACATCTGAACTCTAGCTCAGGTACCTAGATTACATACTGTGATACTGGTGATTTAGTAATGCCGCCTTCTTGTTCACAAGCAACAATTTTATAAAATGAAAAGACTTCTTGAGTAGTTAGGCCAAAAGCCAGCACTCGAGCGCTATTGTGCAAGATGGAAAATACTGACAGTCATCACAACTTAGATGAAGAATTAAAAATGCCATTAAATACACCGAAAATATAAATTAAATACCTATGGAGTACAGAATAAATTTTCAAAGTATTTAATTAAGACTATTTATAAATTTGTAATTCAGTTTTCAGCTACTGAAATAAGTCCCTATATTAAAAAAAAACAAAAAAAACACAACAAAAAACCAAACCAAAGCCAACCCACACAAAACCAAAAAACAAACATAAAAAAAAAAAAAAATCGAGACATTCTTTAGCATAAACTTTAGCACTGAAGAATATAACTTACCCACAGGAGGTCTAAGCCTCTCCAGGTACTGCTTATCTTCAAGACTGTATGCAGTAGAGATTACTTTAGCTCCTCTGTGTTGTGCTAACTGAATAGCTATTGTACCAAATGGCTGCAGAAGAAATAAGGTAGATTTATTTATTTCCAGCAATAATCCGATGCAGTTTAAGGAAGATTATCTTGCAAAGGACATTCAGGAGAATGTATTAAGGATCCAGAAATGAACTTACTCCTTCAATAAAACACATTTGAACCAAGAATTTGAATATTCACAGATCTGTTTCTGTTCCAAGTGAGGCCAAAAAAGTATTTTAGTTGACTGGGGAGCTTGGAACAGACTTTCAGGAGTTAACTAGTTTCCCTCTTCAATAAAACAGCTCAGATTCTACTATAAGTAAGAGAAGTACCATAACTGCACTTGCAGTTCCTACCTTTGGGGTTGCTTGCTTGTTGAAGGAAGAAGTACTACCAAAGAAAAAGAACCAGCCACATTTACATTAATGAATGTTGGCCAAGGCAAGCTCCACATCTTCATTAGCAGTAAAGATTGCAGTAATGCAAATGAAATTATTTATATCTAAGAGAAGTTAAAAAGCAGTGGTGGGAAAGGAATAAAAAATTAAGGCACTTTCCTCCAGTTATACCTGAGGGCTTAAGGTAAAACTATGTCAATGTAAAAGACCACAAAAGAACTACCTCTCTTCACTACCCACACAACCCGTAAAGGACTGTATTCTTGGCTCAGTATCTTATGTGGGAGGGACTTTTCTATTAATCCATTCAGTTAAGGGTACTGCCAGGAGTAAAATACAAGGCTTGATAAAGTCAGTATGTTGTAAGAAATCCAACTGTTCTTGTGATTAGACAGTTATTTATAGCAGAGGTAATCCTTCTGTTCTGAAATTGTTACTATTTGACAGTTGTTACCTACACTCGCTCCATCCATTACGAGAACAGTTTTTCCAGGAGAGGCTTGGGAAAGGTAATGTAAAGCTGTGTATGCTCGGAGACCATCACGAACAGTCCCAGCTGCTTCAGCCCAACAAACTTTTTCTGGTTTATGAACTGATTTTGGAGAAAATAAACAAACAAACAAAACCAGATGGGAAAAAAAAGCAGCAAGTCCCTAACATTTTATTCAGAATTATTTTTCTGTAACACTAATGAAAATTATACAAGTCAAATCATCTACAGGTATAATTATGAACTATTTCACAAAGGCAATACTCCTATACTGTGACTCATGGCAGGGTTAGGTCAGCTACATGGAAAAGGTAATTGTTATTCCAAGAATAATCAGTTTGCTTCTGCAGCACTCTTGTGAGCAAGTTCAAAGACAAATACAGTACTTAAACGGGAAAAAAGAGAGAGACCCACTTCCGGACAGAAATGATCTGAGGCAGTCTCTTCTCCATTTCACAAAGATAATTCTGACACAAAAAATACACAATGCAAGCTCCAATTCATGAGTTCGCAATTTTTTTTCCATATAGATTAAAATCTTTTACTTCGTAATCTATTGATATAAACAGTTTCTGGAGGTTATAACACATTCTAAGAGAGATAAAGATCAATGTAACATTATTTGTCATCTGTGTTTTCCGTTGTTTCTACCTACAAGACGCTTAAGATTTTTCCCATTCTATCTACATGCTTAAAAGCCTGGGGAGACTCTGTTAACTAGAAATCACAAGTTCAAACACAATTTTTAATGTAAGCCATTTACATGATTTAAGGAAGACCTTGATACTAAGCTAGAAAATCATCATAACCCAGCTGAGAGTCTAGCATAGAACTAAGTACAATCCTCTTGAAGCAAACTACAAAGAAAAAAAGACTGCAAAAGTTTAGTCTGCCCCTTTAAGCATAAGAATCGATAGTTTAGCCTGAATCGGGGAAGCTGTAAAACAACATAAGCAATGTGATCACCTGGAAGCATTTACAAGTGTGCTGGAAAAGAATTCTAGGGATCATCAACAGCATCATCACTTTGTTTGCCAGTCGATATTACTTACCACAAAATAAGCTACAAGAGGTAATATAAAGTCAGAAATATCTTCTGCCTGTAGTTAATGTAAATAGTGATAAGGCAATGGCAGACCACTAGATTTCATTTCTGTTGATTTGTACTTTGAAGTGTTAGAAAGAATAAACCTTATTTTTTCATCTCCATGAGTCCATGACTTATTTTGCAAAAACTGTCATAGCTAGTCAGGAAGATTTCATCTTCAAACAAATCACCATAAATAATACTTGTTTACCTCTCACATATTTTAAAAAACACAGAGGGGATATTTTACCATATCTTATGCAATAAAACTAGGGACTTAGTTTTGGTATAAACAAATTTAAAGGAATCACCTCATAAGTACACAGGTTGGACAGTCACAGAAACACAATATAAACTAATCTGAGCAAAACAGTAGCTTGCTCAAAGTTACACAACAAACTGTTAGGAAATTCGGTATTCTACACATTAAAGCACTCTAGGCCCAGAAAGGGGAAACTGGAAACTCACAATCATTGAAAAGAACGTTTCAATACTAGGTTTCCCCTAATCCTCATTCCCTGAACATTCCTTTCTCCAGCTTCTAGTTTGCTGTCCCATCGCTTAGTCTGGTCACAAGTTATATTCCTGGATTAAGTCAAAGTGAGGAAAAAGGCAAATTTATCCTTATTTAATTTTGTGGCAGATGCGGTGAGGAAAAAGTAGAAAGACAACAAAGTGACAAAACGGGAAGTCAGAAGCGAAAAAAAAAAAAAGAAAAAAACTGAGTCAGTTTGTGTGGTTTAGGCAAAACATTAACTCATTAAATGATAATAGCATAAAAAAAAAAAGCCCTTGAGAGTACGTACTATTCAAAGCTTCCATGAACAGGTGGAGTAGACAGAATGTCTGAATGTTCCTATACAGAACAAGTTTGCCCAGAGGTCCAAGTTAATTAGCTTCCTACCAGAAAAGCTAAACTGAAGTCTAAACATACAGTAAATGTAAATATTGGCAAAATATATGTACTACGTACCCAAATAATGCTCATGAACTAGAATAACTTCACAAAGACCAGACTCTTCAGAATCAAGAGGCAAAATTCCTGAAAAAAATTGAACATAGACTTTTTAATTTCAAACAAGCAAGCGCTATAACCAAACAAGTTCCTAACGAAATTGTTAGTCCCACTTGGTCTGTGGTTCTGTTGCCCTCTTGTCAGGTTTATGACACCTTAAGAAAACTTGGCAAGGTAACAGTCTGTAATTTCTGTGGGCACAGTGCACAAGACAATGTTTGGAGCACCTTTGGAGCTGTCTTGGGTCGGGGGAGAGGAAGAATGGGGGCATTAGTGAGTGCTTTTTGCTACTGGCACGCTTAATTTTTGTCAGGTCATGTCTCAACTCATTTCACACTGCTCTCAGAGTGCTCCTGTTTCTACTCTGTCTGGGCCATGGTTAACAAAGAAGAAAATCGAGCTCTCATATTGCAGACAGGTACAGACCAAGCCATACTATGGATACCTCTACTCTTCCACCCTGACACCTGTACATGTGTTGTTAGGAAAGGCAGCAAAAAAGGGACAGAAAGAAGCCTAGGAAGAACAAGGAAGAATGCACGAGTGTAAGTTTTAAAGACTTGGAAGGGAGAAAAAAAAAAAAGAAGGAAAAAAAAAAACTCCACCCATTGAAGACAGAGAAAGCAAACACAGAACAGGCAGAAGAGGAAAAAAAAAAATCCACGCTGGTTGTAACAGTGCTTTTTTCTTCCACTGGCCAAAGAAGGAAGTTGATGAACAGTAGGTTCTGACATCCGATCAGGCTTCTGAATACATGTATCCTCTATGATTGGTAAAACAATATTTTCTCCCCTCTCCCATCTAAACTTATTCTCCATTTAGACCAAAGCAAGGGCTTTGGTTTAAAATCCTCAGCAAATTTGGCTGCTATTTCCAGTCTTTTACAATTCCCATTAAAAACTGGTTACCCTACAATGCTTGTATACATCTGTGGATCTCTGAAGGGTTTATCTATGGAATAATAAGTCTAAAGTAGCTATCTACAGCAGCTATTGTGCAATTATGAAATGGTGCAAGAAAGGCAGGAATCTCAGAACAGAACATACTGTCTTACAACATCACTGTAAGTTCTGTCTTACTTTCATAACTTCAGTCATCCTCTAATCCTTTCATTTAGCATACAAAATATAACACATATGAAAGAATGTCCCGAAGAAATATCACTTCTATCTTAAAGCATCATTCAGATTTTGATGATTGATACATTATCATATTTCAAATGTTAAGAAAAACTTTCTTATAGTAAGCTGAAGTAGCCTTGGGCCTTAAACCCATTTGCACTCTAACATCTTACTATAGAAAAAGCAAAGCACAGAACGAATAATACATAAATAGATTCCTTTTCTTGACAGACGCAAAAGTTCAGGAACGAGTCACATTATCTCCTGACACTCAAGACAGCCTGCAAGGAGTCATTACACATTGCCATCAACTCACATTGATTTCAGAGTCTCTAAAACCATTCACAAAACCATGACCTTTATACTGAAGGAAAGACATATGGCATCTTAAAGAACTGTGCCCCCTAGTATACCTCATGATGCTTACAGAAACTCCAACATGAAATACAGACCTTTATTTTATGTATGCAATACACATAAAGTATTTGACACGAGTACAAAATGACATTTTTCACGTTACTTGTCAGAAATACTCCACATAGCGCAGGGCTTTCGTGCATTGATTATTTATACATTCAGTAACAGGACATACGTAAGAACTGACACGGAAACTGGCTAACTGCAGGTACGTTTATATTTAGGTTCATGTCTCTGAGTATTTGTGGCCAATTTAACTCTCAGAATAAATTTCCCTGCACTTATTTTAATGAGGAACATGGCATAACTGATTGCTAAAAGATTCTGAGAGCAACAAATAAAATGGAGTTAAATTTTGAAAGGAAATCAAGAACGTATGTCAAAATAAAAGATTTTTGGCTGGTCTGAGGCTTTACTACTATATTTTTCTTAACCAAACAAATGATGATGTTTAAGAGAATACATTATACAGACAAATAAATTTCCTCTGGAAGATTAAAGAAGGATCAGAAAAACTTTAAAAGTGAGAAATAATTCTTGATATGATTTTAGAAATAGATTAATGATTTAACATACCAAGTACTTCCAGTGAGCACAGTACTATTCTTACAGTTAAAAATAATAGATTCATAAATAAGGACTGTATTACTGTATTATTACTGTTAAACCCAGTAAGGAGTATATCCCAAGACTATACTCTTCAACAGAAGGACAGGCTCTTTTGTAAAATTCAAGTGGAAATAGTTTTCTGGCAATTGTACGTTCTGGGACAGTTTGATATTATTAAACACACAGGTAACCAAATCATTTGGCAATAGCCCATTTTCTTTTAAATCATGCCTAACTATGTATAAAGTCACAGCAATAGAAAGTAACTGGGAAGTGTGCTTGTTCGGAAAGATTTACCGTAAGAGAAATATTTCACTTCTATATTTTGTCTTTATAGCATCAATATTGGATGGATAAGGTTAAACAGCTGTTCGAAAGAGAATGCTGTAAGGTTTCAGCATTTAAAGAAGTGAGTCTTCTTTCTTCTAGGGCTAAAAATATTTAATGCTGTTTTCTTCATCTTCCTCTTTCCATATGTGTAATTCTGACTTTTCTGTACCTGCATTCACAAACATTCAGTATTCAAGAATAAAAACACAGACAACAGAAGTCTCTGACAAAACAAACCTGCTTCTTCCATGACCCAAGCGCAGATTCTATTCCCTTAATGTCAGATTTACTCTGAAGTAGCTCAGCTGATTCAAACTACCCATTCTACATTTGGATTAACAAGAATGGAACAAAGTCCAAATTCACAAAACTCCAACCTCCTACAGCCACTTAGAACACCACTTAGACCACTCAGGTCCACTGAGATTATTTCAGAGGTTTTTTTTTTTTTCTGAGCTACTTACTGAATCTGTACTCCTTTAACTACAACAGAGGGTGATTGAAACAAAAATAGTATTTTAGAATATTCAACAGTGGTAGCATGTATCAGTGATATATTTAACCAAATGAACAATACTGTTCACAATAATGATATTATGCATAGTTCAAAGTTATTTCATATGTAAGACCAGAAAATGCTTGGTCATAACAGTTCTACTTTCTCAAACAAAGCAAAGCCACTTCTGTACCCTACAAAATGGAATATTATTTCCCATCTGTAAGGATTACACCTTCTATGGTGAATAAATAATCACACATCTTATTCCGTTAGATTTAAGCTAATGATACAAAGGTCTGCCAAAGCTTTACCAGGAAAAGAAAAGCCCCAAACACTTTCCAAGTGATTTTTGACCTGGAATTCTGTTTTAAATGATAAACAAAAAAAAGTAAAGTGATTCCTGCTTGCCTTTCCGATGGGCTTCTCTGACAATAATGTCATAGCAAGATCAGAAGGCATGGACTCCCTGTGGCTAAGTAAGGGGGCAAACAAGTCCACTTTCAAGAATATGCAGTAAAAATGAAGATTCTAGAAAACAAGCAGCTTAAATCAGTGTTTCTTTTGAAATGTGGCCTTGTATTCAGCAAAATGTCCAAGTATGTGCGCTGCTTTTGGCAACTCAGAAATCCAGGAGAACTGGTGAACCTATTTGCATGTTTAAGTTAAGACCACTCTTGATTTCTTTATTTTAACAGAAATTCACATGACTTAGAAGAAACTGAATAGTCTTCAGTATGCTAGAAGAAGAAATTCATCAATATCAGCTAAAGGTATATTTTATATCATCCTCAAGAAGGCACGAAATATAAGCCTAGACTTTATATCATCCACAGAAATCAAGATGTATTAGTTTCATCTAGATAATGTTATAAATACAAATAACTGACTATGTATTCAGATGGTTGCCTTCAGAACACTCACTCCACATGCCTAATTTGACCCAGGTGTATATTTTTAAAGATTCAGTGAATGCAGTAGGACTATGGCAGATTACATCAGATGGGGACCTGAACTTCCATACTTATTAGCAAAAAACTTCCTTAAGAGAAAACATTCAGAATAGAATTCTCATAAATAAGAGTTTATTCACAAGACATTAGTTGAATCTTTGAAAATATGTGTTTAATTGTAGCTTTAGCAATTATTATAGAATCAGCCACTCACTATAAAAGATTACTAATTGTGTTAGTTGATCAGACAAACAAGCATTAACTTACCCACCACTTCATCATCTGGCTGAAAAAAGGTTACCTTTCTTCCAACTCATGAAGAGCATACAAAAAGGAGGAAAGAAGGTATGAGGATTAATGTTTATAGCTGGAATTGAACATGCATTTGAAAGCACTGTTTAGTTCACAAAACTAAAAATACACCCTAGTAGTGGGAAAAAAAAATCCCATTAAATATGCACAGACCAAACCCAAAGGTTTAATTCACTAAACTTTGGCACCCCATCCACAGTTACATGCAAGTACACACATGTGTATGCATTTGAAAGATCTAGGCTTTAAACTACGTATCAAAGGTGGATATGTCAGTGAAACACTGCTGAAATTCCAGAGTGTTATTTTGTCTTACTATTCCAACAAATGATTTTTACAAATAAAGTAAATATTGTTATAAGCATGTGCAGGTAATGTCTTAAGATCTCAATGTATTTTATTTATTCCTTTGCATTTTTTTTCTTAAGTCTGAACAGATATGCAGGAATTACAGTTTGGATCCTTTTTTACCTTCATCTTGGTATCATTACTGACTTAGGGGAAGCCTCATTAAGAAAGCAAATAGATCCTACTATTAGAGGCGTACCATGCAAACAGTATTTATTTGTTCTGGACTAGCAGACCTTAATTCTTGCTTCACACACTCACAAGACAATTACACTAACTTACCTTCCAATACAACTCCAGAAATTTCTCGACCAACAGGTAGAAGCTCCTTCTCCAGTTTAATTTCTGACAGAAGCTAAATGAAAATAATGGTTACAACATTCTTACTAGGGCTAAAAATTTCCATATTTATTATCATGGTACAGTGTTTGATATTCACAGTAAGAAAGTTCAACATTACCAAAATATTATCTAGGGGAAAAAAGTACATACATTCCTCATCTAATACTAAAAACTTTGCACTGGTTTTCTGTATTTAAATTTAGAAGGATATTAAAAAAAACCCCAAACACCAAATAACTGAGTTATTAACAGGCAAGCCAAACTGTGACTTAAAGTCAGTATGCAGAGGATGATAAAAGGGATTTACTGTACAAGAACTCACAAAAGACAACTGATCTTTCTCCCTAAATTAGGAACTAAATTACAGGTGTTTTTTTATTTAAAGAGATATGCAAGAATACCACATCAATCCCATGTCCTCTTTCTCAGCAGTAAAGCCATATCCTCAGATGCCATAAATGGAATTGTGCCAATTGCCAGCTAAGGCCCAGGCTTAGATCTTCAATGGAAACTGTAAACAACTCTAGCTTTTATAAGAAAAATAAGCAAATACCTTTGTATCTATCCAGCTCAGTGCACAGGCTCTAACTTGTACTTTTACATCATTGTCTCTTGTAGGAGGAAGGTTTTCCTAGGACAAATTTGCAGACGTTACATTATACAATGCAACATGAATGTGCCAGTAGGATCTTCTCAAGCTCTTGAAAGCACTTTTCCAGAGTCTTTGTTTTATATTCTTTTGTAGTCAGAACAAGCTTTTTTTTTTTTTTTTTGCAATGAAAAGGGAACCGATATCACAATGGATTTACAACACCATTTTGAGTACATGTATATTACTATTACAAACTGACCACTAGACCTTAGTAAACCTCAACACACACTGACTTTTTTTTTCCTCTGCAAGGTAAATATCACATCGTTATCTGCAATAATTTTAGTATGTGATCACCCACCTAGTGTCTTTCTAACAAACAGAAGGAAGCAGATCTTTTACTATTAAAACTATATTGCAAGAGTGATGGAGACTTTTACATTAATGTCTGACATACTCTACTGACAAACCTGTTGAAGTAAATATTCATGTAGTCCAGATGACGCCAAAGAAACAGCACTGATAAGAATTGGTGTTAAGGCCCAGGAATGATGGCTATTCCACATAAAAAAGTGTTCTACTAATGAAGCTTCCCCTTATCATTTCAACTTTTGAGATTGGGACTGATATCTGAAATGATTTTAAGTAGTTGAGTATTGCTAGTTTAAAGTATTTAATTAGCCAGGTTGAGCTCTGGACTGCTGATTTCCACCCAGCTGTTGAAGAGCTGCCTCAAAGGCTGAAGGCAAAATCATGTATTTCCATGTTATATTGTAGTCTGCAGTGGAGATGTCTGTTAGAATTGAAACACCAGAAAGTCATAAAAGCTTTGCTTCTACTTCTGAAATTAAGATTTATTCTTAAGTGTTTAAGCTTTCTTTGAGGTTTTTTTAGACTCCTCCCAAGAAAAAGCTGTTGCTTTTCACCTAGGCTAATCAACATGAAGAGTAACCTCTGTCCAAAGAATACTGAGCTGAACTTTTTCTCACCCCAGCTGAGTTAAACACATACTGTTCCTTTAAAATTGCAAGGTGTGTTGCCAGTCAGACTGACCTCCTGCTCTGCAAACAAACCAAAGTGGGGTCTCACTCTTTGTTCCACAAAACAGAAAAGCCATTAAACTGTTTAACTATATGAATACTGCATCTCTAGGTTTTTTTCCTTTTTTTTCTTTTTTTTTTTTTTTTTCAGAAGTTTGAATCTAAGAGAGTTGTGTAATTTATGTAAGTTTACGATTGTACTGTCTTTTGGAACTACCCTTTTGGTATGCATAGCTCAATGAACCTAAGTATTGCTGCAATGCATGTCATAAAATTGGTTTTCTTTATACAAAAATACAAGTCTTAAGAACAAAAAATAGACAATGAAAAGTTTGTGCTGTTAACTAGCTCCTGCCTTCATAATTTAAATATGTCATTATTAGGAACTGAACAAGCACCATATAAGGAAGGTTTGCTATGGAAATTCTTCATCAAATCTACCGACTTTTCATTATCCACCTTCTGTTCCAGTAAGGTGTCCTCAGCCAATTAGCTTTTCTTTTCCTGACGTTTTTCAATATTTATTTCTATTTAAGATAAGGATCCCATAGTGCTGGTCATTACGCAGACACCTGCAGAATCAGTTCCTGTCTAAAGAGATGTAAATCAGCAAGCAGGCAGACAAAGTCCTTGCACAGGAGTACAGTTTCAAGATCTGTACCAGAGCTGTCTAGCTCACTTGTTGCTGCCACCTACATATTCCTATCCCCTCCTTTGTGTTAGACTTAGTAATCATAGAGCCATCACAATGATGTAAACTAACTTGCAACAATTTACTAGTTTTCACCTGATAAATAAGCTGATCCATCTTACCTTATAGCTGCATGACCATGACAAAAAAGAGAACAAAAATGTGCTACTGAAAGGTGAGCAAACCTTTTCAGCAAAAGCACGACTTCACAATTAGTTTAAGTAGATCTAAGACTGCTCCATGAATATGCATCTTGGCTTTATCAAAATCACCCACCTCATTGAATCCTTCTCTTCAGGCAGTTAATTAGATGTGCTTCACTACTCGGACTTGGCAGCTGCTCAAGCAAGATTCTTACCAGTACTACATTGTTTCATTTTGGTTTATGACTCGTAGGTATATTTAGGTATCTATATTACACCAGTATACATAGGTATCTATAGTAATTTATTTTGCACCAATAAGAGGTTTAAGAACACAGGTTCACATCCTCAAAATTACATAAGCATTTTCTACTGTTCAGACATTCATACTGCATTGATATATACTCATTGACATCCTATTTTAGTCTTATGCCATGTGCTCATACGTACACACTTATTCAATTAATGTTTGTATCAAACTGACAAAGATTCTTCAGCACAACAGTTTCAACTAAATTTGACAGAAAAAAACTGCTGTCTTCTTGTTGTTCCTTCATGTTGTAGGAAAATAGGTAGCTAGACAAAAGAGACTTAGCAATGCCTCTTATAAAAAGGCTGCACTATGATCTCAATCCTCACTGAGAGCAATGAGCTCACAAAAGGAAAGAAAATAACAGTAGAACACTTCAAACAGAATAAATTTTTCAAGACATTTTTCTACTTTTTCAGTGACCAGCAAATCCAACCAGAGATATGAATCTACATGAAGCTAGGGTTCATTTGTTATGCCTGCAAAACCTGTTTTTCAGTATGGACCCCAAAACTGCACAGAGAAGTCTAGCACTGTTTTTGCCAAGTGCTGCTTGATGATGGTAAAATACACCTCCCCTACTTTCCTTTACCTGGCTCTGTTTACAAGGATTACACCAGCTCTTCTCTCAGTCTACAGAAGAGTTAGCTGTTTCAATTCCCTTGTGGCATTCAGCCACACCCTCTTCTTCCAGTGAATGATTAATAATGCTGTTATAACTGTAACTCACTCTTTCCTGGAAGACAAATGTAATTTCCTCTCCAGGAGAATTCTGCTGGCAATACAAGGCCTTCATAGTGATCTGAAAAAGAAAACAAAGAAACCAAACTGTAATATGTATAGTATCTATAGAGCAAACAAGTAACTAAAGCTTTATAAGCAGAATAACAATTGTTTGCAAGCAACATACAGCCTATGAGTCCTTCCAACACATAAGTTCTGAAACAGATCAACAAATAAGGCAAGATATGGTGTTACCTGCAACGGGTAACAGTTTCATTGACCACCATATAGCAAATACTACGGACTGAAGATGTACAGCAAAAGGAAATGAACGATACACAGGATTTACCAATTGCTGGTCCAACGCAGTAGATGGGGTTTTTGCCACCCAGGCTAGAAGGCACACAATTTGACTAGCTCAGTCAGCACAAAGGGCCATAAAAAAGCAGTGCAGGAATATAAGGAACCTTATATAACTTCACTAAAAATCACAACTTGGTTTTTTGGTCTCCTCTCCCAACTTGGCATATGTTGGCCTCAACAACCAAGGGCCTTTTAGAAAGAAAAATAAATTGAGATCTCTTTATGTTACAGGAAAAAGAAAAGCACGGAGCAGAGGGGCAGAAAACCATGCGGCCATTAGATTGCTTCCGTCAGCCAGCGCTGACACCCCAAGGGACGCCCGAGGCTGAAGGGACCGCCCTGAAGCATCTCTCCCTTCAGAAACGCAGAGCAGCGCGGCGCCCGGGACCCGGCACACCCCCGACCGGCTCAGCAGGGAGCCCCGAACTCGGCGCCGCCCAGTCGCTTCCCCCAGCCCTGGGCGCGCCGCGGCCCCAGCACCCTCATGTTCCATGAGGGCAGCTGTCAAGCGGTACCCCACTCCTTTAGCCATTAGTAACACCGGCCACGCCGTTGCTTTTACTCCGGTACTCTGTCGCACCGGGAAGCAGCTCAGCACCCAGGCGTCTTCACTCCCGGGGCCCCCAGCGGGAAGAGGCCCCCAGGAGCCGACATAGCGCACCGGCGGCCCCCGGTAAGTACCGTCACCCTGCGACCGGCGGTTGCCATGACAAACCGTTACTTCCGCCGCTCTCCCACCTCGACGCCCGCCGGCAAGCGCAGGCACCGCCCCCACGCCGCACTCCCAGCCCCGACGTCAAGGGAGGTCCCATGTGAGCTCGTGATTGGCCACGGCGGCTGCCGCTCTGCATAGAAGCGGAGGTGAGATTGGCTAGGGCGGCTGTCGCTCTCTACAAGCGAGGAGGAGGGAGCAAGCGCCCCTCCCCTCCCCCCACCTCACCCAGCGGGACTCGAGGACTACGCGGCCCAGTAGGCTGCGCGGCGCCGCCCGTCGCATTACAGCGTCCGGGGCGCAGCGCAGTGGCCGGCGACTGCCCTGTGTGACCTCCCGAGAGCAGGGCTGGCAGCCTGCGTGGAAGGAGGGAAGGACGAGAAACCGGCTTGAATTACCCTTATGTAAAATAAAGGGGCCACCCACCCCCACAGGCGCGTCCCGCTGGAGGTGAGGAGGGAGCCGGGCCGCCCCCTCCCCCCAGCTCTGCTCACTGCGCGCTGACCCTCTTGGCGCGAGAGCAGGCCTGGCAGACCCCGGATTGGCCGGGGAGGCCGGGTCCCTGCGGCGCTCCGGGTTTCTGATTGGCGACTCCCGCCTGCCCGTCGCGTGGTGGGGGCGGGAGGAAGGCCGCGGCGCGCGTCAGTACGGCTGTGAGGCCGAGCGCGAGCCAGGGCTCCTCCCCCCCCCGCCGCCCGCCAGACGGTGGCTGAGGAGGCAGCGGCAGGGGATGGTGCGTCTGGCGGAGGCGGTGGCGGACGCCGCTCCGGCTCCTCCATCCCCCCCGCCGTCGCCATGGGTGTGAGTGGGGCCCCCCGGCCCGCGCAGATATGAGGTACTGGCCAGCGGCGGCGAAAGGGGACGGGAAGGAGAGGGGTGGGGAGGGTACCCTGACTGGGAGGGGCGACGGTTCACCCCAGGCCAACGGCGCCCGGCGGGCACCCGCGGGGGGGCAGCGGCGCCTTTGCCCCGCGTTGCCTCTGCTGTCCCCCACCTCCGCACAGTACCGGCGGCCGGGCGTGTCCCGGTGCCCGGACCCGCTGACAGGCGCCGGGTGCCCGGTACGGAGCGAAGCGCCCCGCTCCTCCTCGTCTCAGTGCCGTGGTCGTCGCCGGTGTGGGCGGCCGGAGGGGGGGCACGGAGCGGTGAGGTGGGCGCCCGCGGGATGCGCGCTGCGCGCTGGAGCGAACGCCACCGCTTGCCTTCCTCGGCTTTTTTTTTTTTTTTTTTTTCACTATTATGATTTTAATTTTTATCGGTACCTCACTGGGGCGGGTTTCACGGGTGCCGTTTTCGCAGCTGCGGTTTTGTGGGTAGAGGGCGAAGCGGGGCAATGCGGCGGGGGGAGCGCCCCGCTTCGTGCGCGCTGGCTAGGGGAGAGCGCAGCTCCCCCCCACCCGTCACAAGACAGCCATCGCTCCCGGAGGGAGCCGAGTCCCGGCCACCCGTGTCCCCCGGGGGGCATCTCGGACGTGGAATGCAAAGCGTGGGCTGTGTGCGGGTTTCCCTTTGCCGCGTTAGATAACGATTATTCTTGCTGCCTCCGTCTTCGTTACTCCCTGCCCCTTCGACACGTACGGTCCGCCCCGGTGCGAAGGGAAGGAAGAATGCCATCCCTTACGGTTTGAAAAGGGCACACGACCAATTGAACGAGGGAATGTTGTCAGAGTGTCAGGGAAATGGAAACGGGAATACGGTCGGCTTTTTGTCCCTTCGTTGCTGTTTGCCTCGGATTAGCAGACAACTTTGTGGATAATATTTCCTGTGGACGTCTTTTGTTCTGATTCAGCTACTTCTTTATTTTGAAAGAATTGTGGTTTTTGCTTTTAGAAGACAATATTTTCTATGAACTCTACCTTTCTGTGGGGTGTGGATGTCATGATAGGGAGAACACTTCATTAAAGAGAGCATTGTTTAGTAAATAGTTCTTGCTGGTAAATGACTAGCATTCCAGATATGATACTCATTAAAGCAAGAAACACTGTTTTCCTTTACCTCTTCCCACCCCCTAGTTCTAAGGTATGTGTTTTGTTTAGAACTTGTATGGTAATATATATTTAAGGTAATAGCTATGTACTTCAACAAAATATTTGAAGTCAACCTCCAATGTGTGCATTTTTTCCTAAATCAAAAAGACAAACACTGTGTTTAGGTACTGATGACTCTGGAGAGTGTTAGACTGTGTGCAGTGTTATTCCACACTTAGACAACCTCTCTTTCTTTTGCCTTTTTGTTCTATCCATCAGTAACTTCCTGTGATGAGTATAACCAGGTGATGTTTTTATACAGTATACTTTTTGAAGTAACAGTGAATTGATTACAAAATTCTTCCTGTTTTAAAATGTTTACACTGCATCTCCAAACCCTGCTTGAGAGGGTGAGGTATAGAAGGAGTCTTGCATGTCAGTTGTATTCAGATTTCCAAGTACAGGAGTGGGGGGGTGTACTGATTGCATACAGAAGTACAGGTAAATAAAACAGTTGCATTCTCTTTGGTAACTTATAATTTAGGATATGCAGTCATTTATGTTCAGGCGTGCATATAAGTAAAAGCAGCTTGAGCCATTTTAGCTTGCGTGATTAGCACTTGTATGCTCTCACTGATTTTGGCAGCTTTACAGGGGTCATGTTTCGTACAGATGAACTGTTTCTGAACAGTTTCTCCAGTGTATTAGGCTCAAACTTCATTTCAGCTGAGTGAGCTGCTCTTTGCGCTTGCTGCTTTACAAACAGCGCTTAATTCTTTCAGTTCTAGTGTTCCCTTTATAATATCCCACTGTCTTTTGTTCCAGATAAGATCCTTTTCAGAGTAGCTGTGTTTTCCTGATAATTTTCCTTCATGTCCTGGTTCAGTGGAATAACTACTTAAATATAGTAAAATACGAATTGATATCTCAAAATAGATCAATGACCTGCAGTGCCTGTTCTGTCTTGTGCTGCTGTTTGCTGGAAAGTCTACATGCCCTTTCCTTAATACCTCTAATCATGTAATTAGGATAGATTTGGATTCAGGAAAGAATGGGAATCTAGGATTAAATAATTTGAAATTATGATGTTGAATAGCCTTTTCTGGTTGATCTTGGTACTGTAATTGTGGATTGTAATATTACTTTTTAGTAGGATAACACTAGGAAAGGTAGGAATATGAGAGTTCTCTTTGTATAGAATAAAAAGAAAAACAAGTTAAGGAAAATGTAAGCCATGGCTTGAGGAATGTGGAGAACATAATTATGGAGAGTAATGATCAACTACGAACATTTCTTTATGCTGTCCTTAGTAGTGGATTATAATAAATGACAAGCAGAAATATTTATTTGTAATACATATTTCGGGTGGGGGTGACTGTAGTTAACCTGCATGGAACCAAAGAAATCAGATTTTTGTGTTGTGGTTTTTTTTTTCGAAGAAGGTAAACCAAGGGTTGCTTCTGCTCCTGTTGTCTGCTAGAAACTTTGAAGGCTCATTGCTGTAGTATTTAATACAGCTGCTGAACTTGAAATGCCCGGTACACAGTAACTTGGTTTTGTTTTTACTTGCATAGTGTGAAATTGGGTGGTGTCGTAGAGTATTAGAAATCTGGTCCCGTCTGAGATCTGATGATAATTTACTTGTGCACGTAAAACCTTACTGTGAGATGCTAAAATTTCTGTATGATATGTAGCAAAAGTAGTTAACTTCTTTTTAGAGTACACTTTCTAAAATAAAAACAAAACAAAACAAAACAAACAAAAAAAAACAACAAACAAAAACCCAAACAGATTCCACTGATTATTTTGGGGTGGCATTGTTGTTATATGTCTTGATATTTTGATTGCAGTATTTGTAACTGTATTTGCCAATCTTTCACACAACAAAACAAAAGTTGTATAGTTTTAGAATGTGCCTGTAGATGTCTAGTTAATCTACGTGTCTAGAATGAATCTACATAGCGCTGTGTGTGTGTGTGTGTGTGTAAGGGGTAGAGGGGGTCAAGTTCTTGACAGACCATACGTCACTCGTATAGGAGAGATTAGTTTCTAATTGCTGATCTTAAATGCATTCTACAACTGAAACTGGAAATTGTCTGTCTACTTCAGAGTGTCAGAGGATTAACTTCTTGACCAGAATAGAAAACAAATGGAAATCAAATAATTTGGTGTGGGGAGTAGTGCAGAGGTAGCTTCTATGTTCCCCAGGAAGAAATGGCCTTTTTTTCTTTCTATTTCTGATGTGAAAGATACATTTATACAACATTCCCTTCATTGCAATCAGTCAAAATGCATAAACATTAAATGACACAGTACATACTTGGTTTGGTTTTCTGTTATTATGAATGTATTGAAGTTACATATGTTGGATATTATATTTTCCTTTTTCCTGTGTTGTTTCTGAGGTAATTGAATTGATTAGTGCTACTTTCATTTCAGTAGCTATAAAGTCAACTTTTCATAAGTATTGTGTGCGTAAAATCTGTGTCTGGGATTTTGAAATAATGATGTTATTAATTGCCTGAAACCTAAATCTCTGCTGTATGTTTCTGTTTCACCATAGTTCTCAATCTCCCTTCCCTGCTCTGTCTCTTGTAGTTGCGTGTGCCCACAGGATATTTGTGGTGAACAGAGTTTTGACAACTGAAATTTAAATACTGTGGATTTATAATAATAAGTTTTTGTGTGATGGCAGTCCTTGAAAATCATAGGCTTGATGGTATGTTCTAGTGCTATAGATAAATATTAGCAAGCCCTGGTAATACTATTAAAATAATTTCACTGAAGACTTGTTGTCTCTAGAGTTGAGGTTTTCCCTTATGTTTTGATGGGTAGCTCCTCCTGATTTCCATAGGGATTCTCTACCTAAATGTCTTTTAAGGATCTGGACATGAGGGTGACTAATCTACTATAAATGACTGGACAGTGGTTTATCTTTGCATCGTTTCAAGATATAGTTTTACTTGCTTCATATAAATGCAGGATTTGTAGATATTAGTTATTAATATACTTCCAAAATACACAGAACACCTGTGTTCAAATCTTTGGTTTCTGAAACAGGGTTCATGCAGAGCCACCTGAAATGGTTGGGACTTCTCTGGAGGACTCATGGAACTCCTTTGTAGCACATTGGTTTTTTTTACTTTCATATATAATTGTAAATATTTACAACAATTAAATATACCCCTGAATAATTTGTGAGCTATATATGAGAAATTATGTACAACATTCAGAAAATTTCTAACTCAAACCACACAAAGTAGAATCTTTGGACCAGTTTACTAGTTACCTGCTCTACTTGTCTTTTGGCCATACTTTCTAAAGATGTTTTCCAAAAGTAATTCCCAAACTTTACAACTGAGAATAAAACAATGGAAAGTGAAGTTTTTAATGAAATATATACTTCATAGTAGAAATTCCAGCTAGAATCACATATGCTGTGTGCAGGTAGTCTGAGTTTCCAACATCCTTGACAGTTAATGTCAGTTTTTATCATGTCGTATAACATCATGTTTTGTATCCATATACTAGTTTATATTAATTTATGTGACTGGTGTTATGGTTTGCATGTGATTTTACTGAACAGTGTGTTAGGCATAACTAAATCACCTTCATTAACTGCCCACAGATATCTTCAACAGAATTTTTGAGACTTAACAGACTAAAATAAAAAACTCATGAAAATCAAAGCTATATGTTTGAGCACTTACTGAAGATACTGAGTGGCAAGTAATGCAAAACGTAGATTTATGGTTTCTAAAATCTGACAGCCAGAGTTTCTGCAGTGATAACTTTATTAGGGTTTGAAGACCACCGCTATAATAGCTTACCAGCAGGCAGCTTTCCTTGACTTTGTCCTTGCTTTGTGATCAGAGACATCTGTAGAACTGTATTAGGATTTTGAGGTAAACCACGAACTCTTAAATGAGACAGTAATTGTTTTAAGCCATCAGTTACGGTTTTGCAACATGTTACAAAGTGATTGGTTTGTCAATAAATTTAACAGATATGCAAATCAAATTGTTGTATTCTTCCTGTGATTCTGCAGGCCTGCTAAGATCCAAAGGTACCCATGTCAGTGTTGCACTGGAGAAACAAGAACTTTTATTCATTTCTGATGGTACTTTTAATCTGTCAGTGTGAGTGCCTAGAAACAGTATATGAGAAAATTACAAAAATGATGTCTTAGTTGTGTGTTTAAGAAAGAGCAACCACTGGTTTGGGGGGGGAAAGAAAAAAGTTATCTCTTGTTTTCTGAATAATGCCTATCCTGCAAAGTATACATCAGCTTTTTGTTAGTTGCCCTACCAGTTGAACTGTAAAGGAGAAATCCAATATTGACTGCTAGGAAGGTAATTCAGCTGTGTGTCTCCATAGAATAGAACAGTCTTGGGTGCCCATTTAGCTGAAGAAGTGGTGTGAAGTCAGCTGCACATCTAACTTTCAAAGGTCAAGGTGAGTTTATGTAAGGACACTGGGATGCTTATCAATTGTGGCTATCTTCATATTATGTTACAGTTTAATACCTATAGTTGTGTTTTAGAAACTTGGTACTTGTTTATGAAGTGTTCATATGACCGATCTGTAAACTGAAGATACTATTGAGCTAATTTTGTGTTTTGAGGTCACCACCTCTTTATTTTAAAAAAAGCCTCATATTGGTAACGTTTTTCATGTACTCTAGCTTTATATTACAATTTCAAATTCACAAGCACAGGAATATGGACTACCCTGGAAACTGTGAGGTGCAATATTTAGTGCTTTTTAAGTAAGGTTTTTAATAGATCATTGCAGGATTCATCACAATTTCAGTGTTATCTTTTCTGCCAGTCTTATAACCAAAGAAGATAAAAACTGAACAGATCCTAGTTCCAGTTATATTACACTATGTTTAGACATTAGCCTCACATTGTTAAACCCTCATCCTGCAGGCTGTTTTGTATTAACACGTGTTTGTACACACACAAAGCCGACAGCTGAAGAGAATCTTTTACAATGTATAGATACACCTATGAAGAGTTGCCTGCAGGTATGTGGGTGGCCTTTAGTTGTATGGAGAGTCTGTATGGATACCTGTGTCTGCTAGACAGAAGCTCAATTACCCAGTGTAAGGTTTTAATAGCTTCCAAAAATCTTCAGGATATGTTGAGGAAGTAAGATTCTTTCTTGCAGAGAATCATAAACAAAAGCTGACAGCTTCAGAGTTCTGTTTTGTAATAAAATGCCAGTAATCTGATAATGTACCAAAAAGGATGGTGCAATAGTATTTTTTTTTCAAGAAATTAAACTGTTTGTTATTTTTTTTTTCTCTTTGAATCATGTGAGTCCCTGTTGAATAAACTTGGTTCTCTGTTTTTCTCAGGCAGACAGACTCTTGTGATATTCAGATTTGTTGTTGATTTGTTTGTTTTTGCGTGGGCATCCAGTGTAATTGGCTTTTTTAGACAGCAACTTTCTGAGCTGGTCCTAAGGTGTATCCATTGCCTGTGCTGCTGCAATGTTTACTGTCCTAGCTCCTTACCTTCACCAGTTATCATTCTTATCTGTTCTGTTTTTATTTTTTTTTTTCTTGTATCTGTGTTTCTTTATTTTAATGGTCATGTATATTTCAGTGTTACCTGAAGGCTGGCACTTAAACTTTGTATTTCCATGTTCATTGATTTTGTTCTGTTGATGTTTGTAAGAGCTAATCCCAACAAGGAAAGACTGTGAATTATGTTACTATAAGTAGTTTGTAGAGCTACATGAAATACTTTAAAAATTTTCTCGCAAAGAAGCATTCAATATTACTAC
The DNA here is from genome assembly GCF_037038585.1 of Patagioenas fasciata. Taxonomy (NCBI): domain Eukaryota; kingdom Metazoa; phylum Chordata; class Aves; order Columbiformes; family Columbidae; genus Patagioenas; species Patagioenas fasciata. Next base: position 92,305,667 of record NC_092520.1, read on the forward strand.
CTCTGTTCTTCAGTGTGTGCTGAAATTGCAAACCAGCATAATAACAAAGAGAAGAAGGAAGAATTTTTGCTTGGAATAATGTGGAATTAAGTTGCTGAAGGTATTAGGGCAAATACTGAATTTAAAACCCAGACATGTTACAAAGTTTTCCTCTTCTTTTACAGCTATTCCTTATAGTTGTTTCTTTTTAAACTTTGGTTCGTAAAACTTAAATTCAGTGGAAAAGTTAGGAACATAAAAGTGTTAAAATATGTTTGCATATGCTAGGGTCACATGCTTAAATTCATGGCAGGACATTGTGAATTTTGGAGATGTTTAACGACTGATTGTGGTCAGGAGTCAGTGGCTTAGTTGGTATCAATAACTCTGTCTTAGTGTTGAAAATTCCTGTTTGCCAAGAGCCCTTCAGATGACATTAGTGATACAAAGAGTAGATCTTTAGTTGACATGGAACTAAAATAGTTGGATTGTGCCACTTCGATAGTAGGTTCCTCCCGTTATTAGGCTTTTATGATCGCTGAGCCAGGCTTGCTGGTAGAAAGCTGCTAAGGGTGTTTTCTGTGCTCAGAACATGCTCCATTACCACACTTCTAAGAACAGAATAATATTAATGGAGTTGAAGCTTGTGCAGCATTTTTACTTTAACGGTTTTATGCTTTTTGATTATTTAGTCATCCTTTTTGCACAATCAGAAGTTACGGATGAACCATAAGTCACATAGTTCTGCACAGTAAATTGAATCCACTCTTGTGAAACAGAAGTACGAAATACTCCAGATGCAGTGCTGACTTTAATGTGTCAAATGCAGCAATGGATTGATTCCTTAAATGTGTCGCAAATGTACATTTGATGCTGCTATTTAAACTCAACATCTAAATATGAGAGGGTTGCTTAAAACTTGTGCTGTCTGTCAATGATGCAAGCAAACCAATTTTGCTTTGTGTTTTTTTTCGGGGCGGGGGATGGGAGGAGGGAAAAAGATGCATCCTTTTGAGTCACATACTTTTAATGTTATTCTGAACTGCTGAGAAATTTTCTTGTATGACATTAAAAGATCAGCTTATTTTTATTAAGTAGTTGGGTGAATTTAAGCTGAAGTATTTCATCTGCTATTATTTTAGAACTTAAAAACAAAACCATGACTACTTATCTAATAACCTAGAAGCATCCCTAAGTAAAGCTGTCATCTAAGTAAAAAAAAAAAAAAAAAAAAAAAACAACAACAAAAAACCTCGAACAAAACAAAAACCAGCAAAACAAACACACACACAAAACCAAAAATACCGAAACCAATCAACAAACAGACTCCCCTAAACCACCAAACCCTGCATGAACTTAGCTGATGTGTTCTACAAACTTATATAAGACCTTGATGCTTTGTACCTGTTCCTGTTCTTCCTCTATCTCTGTGTTACCTAAGACTTTTCAGATAATGTTATGGGAAATACCCTGGCGAAGACTGTGGACTATTTAGTGATAGCATTTGTATGGGTTGTTAAATGGAATTTAAAAGCTAAATTTGCATTGAAAGCCTGTTGTCTAGAACCAAGTGGTATTGTTTAGCATGCTGTGTGAATAAGAAAGAAAGGAATATTCAAGTAACAAAAGCAGCATAGTGGTTTGTGTGTGTGTGTCTGAGACTAGACATTTTAGTGTCAGATCATCTTAGTGCCCCCAGATTAGAACTACTGGTGTTGTGGGAGAAAAATAGAAAAGTTTGAAAATATTTATTTTAAAGAAAGGCTTTATCAAATAAGACTAAAACAAACAAAGCTGAAGGCAAACCTTTTCAGTGTGAACATCGTCTGATCCTATGGAGTCTAACTCAATTCAAATACAGTGTTTGTACAGCAAAGGCTACATTTGACGCCATGTGGTATCTCTGAGTATTTAGGCATCACCATTTGTTTATGCTGTTGCTTGTCCTTTGTCAAACTGCAGCAGAAATCTTTAGGCTTTAATATTAGAATTCAGAATTTCATGGGTAGGTGACAAAGTGGTAGGGTCTGAGCTAGTTTCACTCTGCTCCTGTCTTGATACAGACTTTGAAGTTTTTACTGACAAAGGAGAACTGTAGGACTAAATAGAGTAGGAATATGTAGAACTGTTTTTCTTTTTTCCTTCCTGGTCTCACCACTTGCTTGGAGGCAGGGATAAGAGAAATGGAGCCTTGACCTTTTGGCATCTTGGCTCTTATTAGTTGTTGGCTTGAGGAATTGAACGTATTCCAGGGATGACATGTTAGCTGAAACTTCAGCAGACTGAAAGACTGGAGTCTTTTCAGCTCCTAGTTGTTTCTAGATACTTGCTAGGCTCCATTAATAGCTGAATAATAAACCTTCTGCCTATTGTGTGTTGTGGGCTTTTTTGTGGAGTTTTAAGGACTTTTGTATAAGTAAGGAGGAGGATTCTTTCTCTGGTTTTGATAGATGATACAGTTTCTGTAATTAGAAAATGCATGAAGCTTCAGAAATAATTTTGTATTTTTTTCCTGTTGTATGTGCTTCTAGTAGGAAAATGTTAACCGTAGCTGCAAGGAAAATGGGATTCCCTGCTGGAGTTGCTAAATTCCTAGAGTTTCTGAAATTTGTTATGGCAATGCTAAGTTCCTGCTTTTCCTGGATTACCTTGATGCAATCATAAATTAAACCACCTGGGGTTTGTTAGGAAAAGGAAAGTAAAGGCTACTTGGCGCAGGGCAACAACTACATTAAAAAACCTTTCCTGAATGTATGTAGGGAATATAATCATGCTGAATCTCTTAAACGATCATCAAAATCAAAATTAGGCATTCTGCTTGGAAAGTTTAAAACAGCAACAGAAATTTAGTCCTCTTATTTAAAACAAAACAGGCAAACTCTCAAAGTTGCAAGCATTGTGAATCAAGAATGCTGACTCAGCTAAACTTTGTGCACTGAAATGAAACCTAGGAAGCTTGCATATTGAAATTCTTGTGAAAGTTCATTTCCTTTTGTGTGGAGGTTTATTGTGCTTTATTATCCTTACGCAGATTCAAAAAGGAAAAAGGGTGGATGGGAGAAATAAATTAAAAAAAAAAAAAAAAAAAAAAAGATTCCTCCAGAGAGAACAATGCATGCAGTTACTCCCCACTTGAGATACTTTGTAGCTAAGAGAGGTTTAAAAAGACAGTAACCGTAAAGGGCAAGAAAAGGGCAGAAGGCTAGAAATAGCACAGATAAAGCAGTTTGCAGATTTGCAAACTTAGTTTGCTCTGACTATTGTTTTTAAGGTGGTAGCAGCAGTTTCTGGTTCTGTACCAGGCCATGTTTAAGAGGAAGCTCTTGACTTTTCTGGCAATCCTCAGGTACTTTTCTGAAGTAGCTTAGATACTTAGAATGAACCATATTCTACAGCTGTGCAAGAGAGATGGAAAAACACCAGTTTAACAAAACTAGCCAAAAAGGAAAAACAGGAGCCTGTTTCAACTGAGGTATTTTAAACATCTACCTATTGAGTTCAGTTGCTATGCCTGTACTATATTATGGAACCGAATGAATAGAGTCAACCAATAATTTCATCTTGTATTAGCTTAGCTTTGTCTTTCATTAAAGATTAAAGACTTTATTCTGTGAAGATTTAAATAGAAACAAAGTGTTATTGTGATAAAAGGAAACAGACAGAGGTTACCTAGTTAGGTGGCTTCCACCTTTCTTTTGATTTGTAGACTTCTAAAATATATCTTCTGAGAACACTTATTTGGGGCAAGGTATGGAAACCTGCTTTAGGCTTGATTCTTCTTAGTTGGTTTTGCAAGTTACCTAGAGGTTTCCTTTGTCATGCATATCAGCTAAGGAGAACTATGCTTTTGAATTCTCGTGGTCTCTTATTCTTGTTTTACTGAGAAAAATGCTTTAGCTGATATATTTGTAGGCATATAGTAGGGAGTTTGGACGTTTTTACAGATACGCACTTCAGGAGACTTATAGCAGAAGTGGTTGCATCTAAACACAGAGACAAGCAAACGACTGCTTTGTTTTGAGAAACCAAATTATACATATGTGGAACTACCACTGTGGAGCTGACATGTTCATGTGAGTGTTGGTTTTAAATTTCTGGAAGATTCCCTAATTGACTATTAGAGGTGACGTGGAAGTATTATTAAAATTGACCCATTGGTGATGTGGTGGTGGAAGTAACGAGTATGGAAAAAAGTCTCATGGAAGTGCTACTTCAGTGGAGAGGCTTCTTGAGTGATATGTCTGTCCTTGCAGAGTAATAGCAACTTACATACCTACAATTTGTGTGTCGGTTTATTTACCTATCCATGATCATCTGATTTGTTTTAAATTGCTCTAGTTTTGTGATGACCTCAGATTTGCACTGTATCTTGCATCACAGCAGTGAACATACTCTCCTCCTCCCACTAGGAATAGGCTAAATTTGTTGGGAAAGTATTTGGCAGTTGTATTGAGTTCATTCTGTTTGAAAAATATCTCAGCAGCTGGTTGCTATAGAATCATTATATCTCTTCCAGATTTTAATGTTTAGTGGATTGGATACAGTGGGGAGGTTATTGGCAAGGTAACGGAAAAAATGTGTCAAGGTCTTTCTCTCTTGGGGTGATGCTGGCTTGGTGCCTCGTTGTGAGACTTCTTTATTACTGTTTTTCAGTGGCTTGCATGAGCAGTACTGTTGGTGGACGCTGTGACCTCTGGCACTGTTTATCTGGTTACTCATATTTTTGGCCAGGCTATAGCTTTTTAATGTTATGGCTCATTTTTTCTTTTGCATCTTTGTTTATCTGTTCAGTTGGTATGCCAATCTAGAGATAAGCATTGAAAAAATTAAGTTTAACTGAATATCTCTTACAGGTCTGCAATGCTGACTTTGCACTAAAACCAATCACAGAATTAGATCTCTCTTGCAACTGTTAGATACCACTTGAAACTACTATGATCCCCTCCTCCAGACTTTACCTTTTTTTTTTTTTTTTTTTTGTAGTGCATAATTCGCAGATGATTTAGGTATATTGTTAGGGATTGATACTCTGAAATTCCTGTTTTCCAAAGCAGACCAATTTTGCTGTCACAGATAGGATATTTTCCAGGATTCAATTATACTGGCATATGCAGCCCTCTAGGAGGTCAGATCTCAAGGATTTGTCTACGTAATCAAAGCTTTTTTATTACTCAGAAATAAATCAACATAGGCTCTGGTCAGGATGGCCCATGCACTTCATCTTGTATCCCTTCAGATTTTTTGAGAATGGCCTCCTCTCAAGCCATTTGTATTGTTCTAATGCCTGTACATTGCTTGCATGTTCAGGCAGGTCTCTGTTTACTTCTGTCTTAATATTCTAAATGCTTTAGTTCAGAAGCAGTCTGATAGTTTTCTTAATTGTCAGTAATGAGACTGATTTCCCAGAAACACCTATGGAAGACTACCCAAATTCAAAGTAGGTTAATATAGAGGAACAGGTGAGTAAAACAGAAAACTTACTATGTTTGTGTAGCCTGATGTTGTCTACCAGCTGTAATTTGTAGCTTTACACCTGACATAGAGATCCCTGTTTTCCTGACGTATTACGTTTTCTTGTTGGTCTTCAATGTCTGGACTGTTACCCAGATACTTTGATTCTCTTTCAACCTGGATCTTCCATTTGGTATCTTCAGTTCTCTGAGGACTTTAACACTGCATGCTTTGACAACATACTGGCTGTTGGCAGTTAGATTTCTTGAGGCTTCCATTAAGACTTCATTTTTGGGCTGTTAAACAAACAGGAACTTTTCAAAAGGCTAAAGTAATAGTTGCGGGATTGGAAGATGTTGATTTTCTTCTGGGCCTAATTCAAAATTCTTTCTCTTCTGTTAGTAACTCAAAGGAACTGGAGGTGCTGTTTATTTTTTCATTCTCCTCAAGCATTCCAATTCTCAGCTATACAAGCAGTGACTAAATGAGCCATAGACAAATGTATATCAGGGATACTTGTGTTATTATCTCAATTGTCATAATGTATTTAACCTCTAAGAACTGGTAGTAAAAATAATTAGTGAGATTTGTTCGGCAGGTTTTAAGAACATGAACTGTTGCCATATAGTAGAATTACTGTAGCTTGAAACAGTTGTCATGGATATTGTTTGTTGAAGAATTAAAAATAAAAAGGAGTAAGAAAAGAAGTGTGTGAGTAAATGGCCAGTCAGTGTAGAATGTCAGTGCATCTCTTGGCTGTGCTTGCTGACAGGCTCTGTTGAGAATTACTTGCTGCTGCTTTTTTCTCCACTAAGCATATCAACTGGCATTTTTTTACTGGAATTTTTCTTGCATAATTTGGGGTTTCCTGCTTGAAAGTTGCACTAAAACAGATGTACGCTTGAAGAACTACTTTCAGTACTTGGGTTCTGAAACTGCAGCAGTATTTAAGCAGATGAGAATGGAGGCATGTTAGTGTAATTTTATCTCTGTGGGTACCTTATTACTCATTTATGTGAGAAAGTTGATTTGACTTATGAATGAGATTTATATTAGCATTGCTCTGGAAACCTTAACAAGTGATAGAAAGTAGTACAGTAGCTTTAGGAAAATTAGTTACTGTCACTAGGTTTTTAGAGGAAATTAATTTAACTATCTCACTGTGTCTCACACATTATAATTTACTGCTTCATGGGACCTGTTATGGCTGTTTACAGCTTTGAAACTGAATATATCTAATAGAAAATACTGTGTATTGTACTTGGTATATTTAGTGCCTCTAGTGGTTCTTGATTAGACACATAGTCATTATTCTGTTGTCAAGTGGTGGTTGAGTATTACTACATTTTTCTCCCCAAATGGCGACAAGTTAATTTTGAAGCAAAAGTTCAGATTCTTTCTCCTGCAAGTAGCCAAATTTTCAATAAGTTCATTTTTGGCTTTTGCCTTGCATTTCAAACCCCAGTAAATGCCATGTGTATTTTTCAGGAGAGTTGAAAACTAGGCTGTTGAATTTTTGGGAAAGGCTTTTCTGTCTGAATGTTTGATTGTAACATGTATGTATAAGGGAATTTTGAATAGCTGAAATATTGACAACTTAATTTTTAACGTGAAATACCTTTAGCCTACACTTCTACAGACAAGTGACTACAAGAAAATCTTGCTATTTTAGAAGATAACTCATTAGCTGTAATATCAGTGAAGGAGTGGCTGCTTCATTATAATGCCAGTTTTCATTTTGAGGTCTTAACTCAGAAGGTAAATAATCAGAAATGTATTTTTATAATCCAAAGTTTATTTTTAAAATCTTGTCAGTTGCCAGCTCTTAGAGTATGCTCTGCTGTACTGAAGCCAGCCACTGTGAGTTGAAAAATCAGTGCTGAATGTACTGCCAATTATGCTAGCCTCTGCTCTTTCAAGCTTCCTTCACAGCTGTCCCTAAACCTCTTCTGATGATGTCTGTGCTGTGGAAAATGGCCCTCAAGCTATCTTCTGTTGGAGTCATAAGACTCAGTTTTCAAGGTAAACTTGCCCCTATTTTTGACAAGCCAGATTGAGAAATAAAGTAATCCTGATTCTGATTCAAGAGTGAAAGCACCTTAAAAGTTGTGATAGCTTCTCGAGTAGATTGACTGAATAGGAACCATAATAATTTTATCTATTGGGTTTTAATTCACTACTGCAAATGTGAGCTATAAATGGTGCAAACATGTATTCCTCATGTGCTATAAATAGTACAAAGTTTTCATATCTATCATTCTCTCATGAAGATATGTTAACATGCTTGTAATGGAAAGCAAATGTAATTTGGAATCTTGAAGTATGAATCTCTGTTCTTTCTTCTACTTGTCTATAAATATATATGCATAAACCTGATTCATGACCTACAGATGTGATGCAGTTAGTGAAGTGAGTTAGTTTCCTATTCTTCCAATAAAAAGAGGTTCCCCTTAACCTGAGCAATTTTTGGTTCCTAGCAATGTTATTTTATTGCTATATTGATACTAAGTGCCTGTTTGAATGACCAAAGAATGGAGAATCTTGAAAAGCTAATGTTACTTTCTTAACACATTTTTTAGCAGAAATTTTACTAGAGTACTGTTTTCAATTTGTGAGAAGTGATAATTGAATTTGGTATGTTGTGTGCCTGCCATGGATACTGTGCTCTCCGGGCTGGAAACTGAGTAATTTTATGAGAACTACTTAGTCAAATCAGATTGGTAGATTACAGTCATCGAAACAGCTAGAAAAAAAAAAAAAGAGAATCCTTTATGTAAAGTCTGTTTTAAGATGAGATCAGAAGTGGTCAAGCAGCAAAAAACTACATCACAAAGAGGCAGAAGAATTTATTAAATTCACTTTTTAAAATTTGAGATTTGAGAAATGTCCTTTGCACCAGAAGAACTATAGTCACTAAAATATCTCCACTATGGTAGCGTACATATAACATCCCTTCTGTTACATGTAGTCAAATGTTTTTTCAATCTCATTACATATATGTACACATATATTTTATGTGAGCTGTTTATTTCAGTCATTCTGAGCTTTGGCTGTGTGCTTTATCTTGAACTTGATATCAGCGTAGAAAGGAAGGAGCTGTCTTCAGGATAAGCTTGGACACCAGACTTTTATTTTTCTATTTTGGGAGGCATACCAGTATGTTGGTCACTATCAATGTATGTATTTCATCCTATCACTCTTGAAACCGTAAGAGAAAATAATATGCTAAATATGTGCAAGTTTAAGCAGCTTTTCAAGAGCTTGAGCTGTAATTGTTAACAAAGCATGGGAAATAAGATTCTGTAATTTCTCTTACCTTGCTAGTGATGGCAAGACTGAAAATGGTGAGAAGTTAGGCAGCTTCATGGCCTTTGTAATGGTGTAACCTAAACACTACAGATTCCTTGTGTTAATGTGATTATTTACTCATTTTACAGAATGTGATTTTTAGGCATGGAAGTATCATTTTAGTGAAGATGATGTAAATGTCTTGATTCGGTCTCAGGATTTTACTTGGTAACTGGTTAAGCTTGTACTAGATATGGCATCTCTGGTTCCCTGCAAATTGTGGCTTTGTCTTGACAGACACTAAATTTCGGCAAACACTGAATTTCAGCAAACAAAGTAAAGCTCATGGCAACAAACATACCCAGAGAAAACTTCCTGGGTGAGATGTAGTGCTGATGATTCTGTAGGAATTTACAGTTTGCTGATTTAGCAAAATGGCTGGAGTCTTTCACTACTTTAACATCTATGTCCCATCGGAACCTTGTTCAGGGCTTGTATTGCAAGGGAAGATGAAAAAGAAGAGGTCTTAGAATCCTATTGACTAATTTAAAAAAGAAATACACAATTTTCTAAGCAAGTCAGATCCTAAAATGAAGTTCTGTCTTCATTGATTTTTGTCATTACTGAGTGATGACTGTATTTAATGTCTTCTCAGAAATGTGAAACGTGGAAAGCTTAATCTTTGTGAGATTTTACCTGAGTGCTGTAAGAGCTGTGGGAATTTGATGGAGAAAGGGGATGAGTTGTATTTGAACTATGAGGTGGATGAACTGCAAAGTCCACTGTAGCATCATGCCCTTTCTGTTCTTTTATCAGGCTTGTCTTGCTTCATTCTTTGTTTACCCTCCTCTCTATGATCTTTCTTTACTACTCCCCATATAAATGTTTCATCTCCCCCTTTTTTCTGTCCCTGCCTTTGCTGAGGAAACAAGTCGCTTGAGGACGCAGAGTTCAGGGTGTCTCTTCATAGTAATCAACCTTCTGCCACCACACAGCTTCAGTGAATAAGGATCATATTGTTACATACCAGCAGAACTGTATTTATGTGTGTAATTGGGCACTGATTAATAGTTAAGATGTTAAAAACTTGCAAATGTGAGGGTTTTTGAGGAGTTCAGTAGGCTTGTTTTCATAGCTGTCTTTCTGCTTGAATCAAATTTGTAATGTTTTTTTAGATCTATTGTATTGGGAAATCAGAGAATTGTATTACAATTTTGCAATTTGATTTTTTCCTAGTTGAAGACAGCCACACAACCATAATGTGACTTGTAAGAAATTTTTCTGATTACTAGATACTGAAAAACAGCTGACTTTTGAAGTACCCATAGGGAGAAATGTGTAAGTTACAGTAAATAAACCTCACCATACTGCAGATTTGTAACTCACAGTAAATAAACCATTAGCACTAACAATAATGTTAATGTTCTTATCCTCTTTAAGGAAAGGAATTTTTATCCTGTAAAGAGGTATTAAAACATTTCAGTACAGGGAAGTGACTCTTTTTATTAGCCATACAAACGTATTTGGTCATTTACAGAAGGACCATAACAATGTAACTTGTTTTCCAGATCAAGTATGAAAAAATGCCAGTGCACATGGTGCCATCCCCTTGTAACCTGCATTCTTAAGAGAAACCATCTTATCAACTATAATTATTGGTATGCTGACAATGAGCACCTCTTTTCTAACTGCTTGATATGTGTCTCTTAAAAAAAAATAATCAGATCTTCCATAGCTAGTTTTTTTTTTCTTAGAGTTGGTTTGTTTGTATGTATGTCCTGGTTCTGTCTTGGCTCAAAATAAATCCCAACCCGTGGCAGAAATGCGGTGTTTGTAGCCTGGAACTTGGTGGCACTGTGTTTGAGTGATCCTGTTGCTCCCTCAGCTACTCAGCAGTTAGTAAATGCTGCTGTGGAATAGTGTTTGCAACATCCAGCTTGTTATGACTAAAGTGGAAATCTATCATTTCTTCCAATAAACCCCTGCTTCTACCTATCTCTTCGTGTAGTGGGGGAAACCTTAACTTCACTGTATCTGTGGTTTGAAGGAGGCAGTGTTCCAAAAATACTCGCAGTTCGACCCTAGTGAAATATACGGAAAGCCTTCCCCTTTTGTGTGCCTGTTTTTGTCATTTATTTGCTGTCTCTGAACTTGTTATTACCACTGGTAGTATATTCAGCGGGATTATTCCTGTCCTTGTATCTGAGCTTTTGAAGATTCTTTTTACCCCAACCAAGGATTGAAACTTTTCTGATTGTTGTTGAGTTGTAGGAGACTGACCTATGTGGTGCATCTGTCATCTGAAAAAAAAAAACTTGTCGTGTGCCCTCATACTTTTTTTTTTTTTTTTGTATCATTCAACTTCACTTGCAGTCAGTCCTATTTAGAAAGAGGATTTATAAGTTGGAATATGCTTTTAAATTTTTTTTTGTATATGTGTCTACCATTTACCATTCATCTTTCAAAACATTTTTCTTTCCCTTATCCCATTAAATATATTGGTTGCCTACCCTTGTGGACACACCTGAAATGATTTTGCTCTTTTGTGAAAATTGCTTCTAGGCATTTTGGAGGGGAATTGGTATCCTGATGGAGAAAGGAACCAGAAAAACCTTACTTTGGGATATACCCTGCCCTGCGTAGTGCAGCCCTTTTACTTCAGTTCATTAGAGTGTTCTTAAACATTATTTTAAATAGGAGACATTACCTGTATGGATTGAGCTTTAACATACTTAATTCGTTGTTTAAACTTTATAAAACTTCCTTTATCCTCCAAGTGCAGTGTTGTCTGATAAGCAACCTTTCTGGTGTAAGGAAATACCTTAATTTTACAAGTGCCCAAGGGTCTGTCCTTAGCACTATGTGAAAAATAGCACAGGAAGTTTTGGAATCTGTTATCCAACATTTGCATTTCTTCCCCAAAAAGCTGCTATTTAAGGTGCTGTTTTGTCTTATCATTGTTTGCTGGAAGCATATTTGTGTTAAATGGTATACTAATATCCTTAGGTAACATCAGGTACATCTTTGGAATATTTTTTTTCCTAAAGTGTCTTTTCCTTTATCAAACTGCATGCCATTGCTTTAATTCGGTTGGTTTTAAAAGAAGTATTTCATTTTCTGTAAAGCTGAGAACTGGTGATCCTACTCATGGAAAAGCATTCCGCATCTTAGCACAAGTAAATCTTTAACTAAATAAAATTGTCTCGTTGCAATATGTCAGCTGCTTTAGACTCATGTATGTTCTCTGTATTCACCTGGGAACTAGTATTTGTATGCTTTTATTACTAAAGTTTTCTAAATATTCTTCTAAAGCTGCCCTGCCTCTAAGTGATTTTCAGTTACATAGAGACTGAGGAGGATTGTTGAATTGTATCCTGTATGGCAGGTACTGCTTATTGTATAATATATGAAGTAGAAAAGAGACTGTGTCCTCTTCTTTAATCTGTTTTAAACACAATTTGTTGCAATTTCCTTGACTAAAATATAGCATTGGTAATTTATTCACTGTGTTACTGTTTTCAGAGAACTTTGGGGAAGTCTTCTTAAAGCCTGTTGTGGGCCAAATGAGTAGAAGCCAAAACTTTTAAATCTTTGTGTGAGTCAGTCTACGCATACTTTCATTGCTTGTATATACTTATATAGTACCAAAATAATTTCAGAAGTCAGAACAATTTTGTCTGTTCATGCCTGGAGCTCCTTCTCTCACCTTGGTGCTTGCAGGCTGTTTCTCACACTCTCCCCCTCGCTGCCAGGCTGTGTTTTGTCCTTCCTTACATGTGCTTTCCCTGAGGCACTGCAGTCCCGCCTGAGAGGCTCAGCTGTGCCCTGTGGTGGGTCTGCTGGAGCCTCAGAGAGGCTGCCCTTGCAGTCCCCCCGCTGCCGGCACCTGGACAGCTGTGCTCCACATAACTCTTTAAACTCGTTTTTGTATTTAACCTTACTGTTTGATGCGAAGTGACATGGCACTCTGTGTAGATACCCACACACATGGAGCTTGTGCTATGTATATATTTTATAGCTGTGTACTTTTTATTACATATAAGTTGTATGTGTTGCTTGTGATGAAATCAAAAGGGTCAGATAACTGGATTGAGTGCAGTACTTAGGTCACTGCGTTGTACACAAATATATTCAGTCGCTTACAGCACTGGGGCCAGAACTCTGTGTGTTAGTACCACAGAGCGGAGAATTTCCTGGTGAGTGCTGCATCAGAAACTTTATAGATCGAGAAGACATTTTTAGCTCAATATGAGAATCCTTATGATTAAATCTTGAGAATTTTGTTAAATGCTTGCTAAATCTGTATAAATCTGACAACTGGAACTATTAATTTTTACAGAGCATTTGTGTGACTGCTTTCTCTGGGAAGCTCTGTTGTGGAAGAAAAAAATAATTCCCAAAAAAATTAGGGAAGTGTCCATATTTTCAGGATTTTTTTTTAAAGCCTGTTTTGTTCTTGCTGTAAAGAAGAAATTACAACATGCTGCTCAGTGGTGTTAAGCAATTCACTGATAAGTAATCTCTTTTTGAAATTTTTTTTCTTTTTGAAAACAAAAGCAATGAGCAAGTCTTTGCCATTCACCTTCATTGCTTTGGGGTCTTCTTTTGGTGAAGTGCAGGGAGGTTAGCCATTCGTTAGGGATGGTACTCATATTCAGGGCAGGTTCATGGAATGCTTATGTATTTTCTGAGTTGTCCTTCAGAGAGTTTTGCCCCAAGATCAAAATTAGAAGAAAAAAAAAAGCTGCAGAGAATGACTGCTATCAGCCTGTGTCTGAACAACAGGGTAAAGTGTGACCAGAAGGAAGGCAAATAACAGGAACACTTTTCTAAATGACATAATATAACTGTTCTTGGATCTGAAAGAGCTCTTCCTGTCATGCAGAAGAGTTTGGAAGACAAAGCTTTGAAGAGATTCAGAGCAGAAGATACATGGGTGGAAGATGTTGACTACTTCAGTTAATAGTGATGTGGTCTGACACAACTTCTGAAATGCTGATAAGGCTTGGTAGACACTAAATAATTCCTCCTGTTAAAACACTGTTTTGAAAATCTGCTTGACAAATCTGCTATAGCAAAGTGCTTTTGCCATACCACTGCATTTATTTAACTGGTGATCCCATTTTCTCTAAGAACTCAGAAGAGCAGATGTTTATGGAGGACAAACTGACCTACACTGGAGTAGTTCAAAGGACAGAGCCATCTGCACCTTCTCCTATATCGCTATCTTTATCCTGCCTCTGCACTATTAGACCTTTTTATGTTACAGCTTTGCCTAGGAGAGGGGAAGGGGACTGGAGACACAGATCCTGAACTCTCTCAACTTATGCTTTTGCTGACTCTAGATTTTTTCTTCCTCCTTACCCTTCCTTCAGCATAACTATTGTGTGAAATGAAAACTTGGAACATCTGATGTTTTATTTCTTTTCCTTTTTTCATTAACCTCATATTAAATGATCAACTATCAAGTTCAGACAAGAATGGAGATTTGCACAGCAGAGCCACATGGTATTAGGTTAGGCCTATAACTAGTGAAATCTTGGGACTGAAGGCCACCACTGCTGTCCAAGAAAGACTTGATGGTTCTGACCTATTCCTTTGGCTGTCCTCATTCCTCTAAGAACATCAAGCTGTCCTTTGATTCCAATCTGTTTAATGTTAGAGGCAGTTAGTTGGCCTACTCAGAAAGAGGGAGCACAAATCTAAACTGTGTCCATAATTTCTTTGCTTTTCAGTCCTGTCACTGAAAACACAGCTCATACGTCCACCATCTCCACTCCTCTATCACTTCTGAGCTCATTCAGGGATATGAAAAAAGAATCCTCGCGGTTAGGGTAGCTTTAGCTGCAGTAGAGGTAAGCAGCAATGATTGATTAAAATGATGCACTGAGAGGGCAGGAACACTGGAGTAATGCTGGACCAATATGGTGAAACAGGAGAGTTCATGCAGAGCTGTATAGTGGGAATCTATAGGAAAGTGGGGGAAGAAATTTGTCAGCTACCCTCTGGTATATTTACACGACCTTCTTGGCTTACAAGTAATATCACAGTGTCCACCTCAGTATAGGAGGTCGCAGAAGCAGTTGTGCTGCGATAGTTGATGGAAGATTGAGGAAAGAGTTAATCTGAAAAAAAAAAGTGTAATCATATTATTCTGTAGTTAGACTGTTTCTTGATGAGTCAGTAATAAGGTTAATTGTTATATTGGTGGGAGAGATTAGAAATCAGAGAAGGGAAAAGTGCCGAGTGAAACAGAAGTGATCCAGTGCTACACGGGGCTTTCAAAACAACTGTGTTATACTTGAAAAACTAGAGTTAAAAAGTTAAGGGTGATTAAGTTGAAGGTGTGACATGACAGCCTCATCTTAGAATAATACACCAATGTACAAGTAACATGAAACTAACACTTAGGTATTACAGAGCTCTCAGGCTTTGCTTTCATTTGGTTGAGGCTGGACTCCAGGCTTTGGCCACTTTTCTCTTTTGTACTCAGTGTATCTTCTAAGTGCTACTGCTTAGAGATCCGTGTATCAGTGGAAACAGCCAGGTTAACAGTTCTGAAATAAAGCATGACTGTCTTCATTTTATGTAATGTAAATAGTAGAACCAATCTGCTTTATCCAATTCTATTAGCATTCAGTATAACTATAAACCATTATTTACTGGCAGTTGAGATCACTGCTCAAGTTTATGTTTGCTAAACAAAATAGACTTTGAGGGTCTAAGAGAACACAATGCTTTCATATCTAGCAGTGATATTATGCATTTCCTTGTCCTCCTTACTGAATCATTCTTGAACTTAATGCTAGGCGAATGTAAGGCCATCTTGTAGCTGCAGCATGTGTTCCTAACTCCATAATTATTGTGTTTCAGATTTTAAGTTTTAGAACTTGTTTTGTAAGTGTAGGTGTCAGAACTTGCCAACTGCAAGTGTGTTAATGAAGTTTTCTAACCAAAAAAAAAAAAAAAAAAAACAAACAAACAAAACACCAACCCAAAAACAAACAAAAAAAAGCAGCTTATTACTTCACCTCTATAAGTAAAGACAACTAAAAAGAAAAAACGGAAGTTGTGAGTACTAAGAAACAACTGAAATCTCATTCTAAAAAAAAAAAAAGAAAATAATTTATACTTTACAAGCTCTGGTGGTTCAGAATGAAGTCAACAAATATTAAAGTAAAAATAAAACAAGATATTTATTGTATTTCTTAGTAAGAGTTTTAGAAACAGATGAGTGATGTAGTGAATTTTCCATCATGTTAAATCTTTAATGAATGCCAGTCATCTCTTTAAAAAGAGACTGTAATTCAGTAACAGTTCATTCAGTAGTGGAATTACTGGGTGAAATGCTGTCAAGATTAAAACCAACCCATGTATGTACCAGATTAGAAACAGCCATTCAAATTGTGCTAGCTAGACTATACAAGAAATGATCTTATCACTGCAGCCTTTGCTTGCTTTCCTCCTAATGTTAATTCCATTTGATTAAACTGGGAACTCCTTAAGGGAAGGACTTTTGCTTTGGTTATATAGCCCATACTATCCTGAAGTATTTTAACTGTAGTGCTTGGGAGCTGTTTGAGTACTGCTGATAATAAATACATAGTCATCGGCAACATTTCTTGTGTGGATGAAGATGCAGAATGTAATGACACTAGAAGATGTCTGGTTCTTCAACTTCTCATTTCCAACCTTATCATTTAGTTTCTCTGCTGCTTATAATACCGATGTGCAAAATATGTTATTGTGGTTTATGATCAGACTGAATTATGTTTCTGCTCCAAGTTACACTATTAACTTTTACTATGAATTAGAACACTTTCCTGCCATAGTTTTCCCAGCTTTGAAACTGGATTTATCATTGTAATTTGCTTTGGAAGGGATGATATTAATGCCAATAACCAGTATCTAATTGCTTCTCATGTATTGGAAGAAGAAAAGGACCAAATAGTCAAGGAATTAATCTCTTAACTCTCTCTGAAGAAATAATCTGTACGTTTGTTAAAGACAAATTCTGATCACCTTGCTCATGTTAAATTTATAATTATTGATATTAATGTTTAGTTGTCAGTTAAAGAAATTATAAACACCTTCACCCAAAAGGGTATGAGTTAATATAGCAAGAAAACTAGTATTGTTTTAATGAAAGACAAGTTGTGAAAAGCAGCAAGCCAGCTTTAACCTGTATGGCAAAAAAAAAAAAAAAAAGAAGTCTGTTGTCTGGATCTTAAACTAGTCTGAGAATTTTGAGCGATATAGATCTGATTTCACCAAGAATGTTCATCATAGCCATCCTCTTGAGCTTTGACTCGAAGGTCTCGAGGAATTAAAATGTGTTTTGGACAGTGTGTCCTTTAGGTAGTATTTTGGCAAGAACAGACAAAAACCTGGTAGTTCCTGTGGAAGTAGTTGTGGAGGGCTTTCCTGCAACAACACTTAAAGCTTATGTGACTGAAGAAGATAAAGTGACATGGCCATGGCAAGAAAATAAACCATGTCTGTAACTGCAAGTTTCTTGTACACAGAAATACCATTTTTGTTGTTAGCCTGGGGTGTCCACCACAGTTGTTGATAAATGTCAACATTACATTGATAAGTGTCTCAATTTTTCCTGCTTTCAGAAAGTGAGGAGTTGTTTACTTGTGAGAAAAGAGCAGTGTGTCTTGCTGCTACACCCGTTGCCTGCTTGGTGGGTTGTGATTTTAATTCTTTTGTGGTCAGGTTATCCTTTCCCCAGAGTAGAAGATAAGTACCAGGAATACAGAAGTGACCTTCTCAGCAGTTTGTTCATTGGCACAGGTATTGAAAAGCATTTTCAGTGGTGACTAGCTTTGTTAATCTTATTTGAGTGTTTGGCAAAAAAAATATAATAAACAGTAGAACTTAACATTTGTGAAGGTTTTTATAGTTAAAAGTCATTCATGTAAAAAGCAGAAACTCTGAAAAGTTTGGCTGAAAGTGGTAACTATATTAATGACCAGATCGCCAAAAAGCAAGAATCAAACTCACATTAATTTCTCAGTTTTGGTTTTCCAACACCTACATAAAATTACCAGGCTTTGCTGAAAATTATCAGAGTCTTTTTATTAATACTGTTCTAAATGCTTTCCCATGTAACATGGGAAAACAACAAAACCTGCTGTTAGTCTGTGATGCTCTCATATGACATCCTGCTTGGGCGTATTTTGTCATAATTTGGAACACTTGAGAAGGATGTGGGGTTTTAATCTGGTTGTGGTTGGGTTGGGTTGGTTGGGTTGGGTTGGTTGGGTTGGTTGGTTTGGTTGGTTGGTTTGGTTTGGTTTTTTTTTTTCCTGTAGGAGGAGGAAGGTGACTGATAAGTTGTCTCAGGAATTACTTCTTGAATTGTATGCCCAAACTATCTTTTGAATGATTGTTTAGGAATACAAATGCTGTGCTGCATTTTAAGGAAAACAAAAATATGATGTTATTTAGTGTTAAACTTGTCCATATAAAGACACATAGCACTGAAACAGCTAAATTGCTCTTAATTTTTACCTCCCATGGCTTTATTGCAGTTTTATATGTAAACACATCCTTGGAAGAGCACAGATAAACAGAAACTATAATAACATTTTGAGCCACATTGTTAAAGACCATATGTAATATGCAGTTGAAAGAATTTTCATGCGTGTCTGACTTCTATGCGTAAGTGCTGTTAATGTAGTTGTTTTCAACCTGATTTTTTTCAAGGTAAACACTCAGATAAGACATCAGTGCTTAAATTTAGGTATGATCTGGGCTTATGTACATATGAAGTTAGTATGTGTATATGTTTAAATTTTACCTTTATATTAATAACTTTTAGTCTAGAAAGCCCTTTGGAAGAATGGAATGTTAAAAGAGGACTTCATAAAGAGAGTACTACTTTGTATATAGATTATTTGTTTATGAGGAGAGAGTTAATTATTTGGAGTGGCAGATGGGAAAGAAAATAGTTCTGGGCTCATCTACAGTAGTGTAAGATGGAAGAGGGAACACAAACAGCTGAGATGGCTGGGCAGCTCAGAGCTGGGATAAGCAAACTTATCATAAACTAACCTCTGTGTGTTAAATGTATGTTTTAACACTCTCTGTCTATATAAAAATAATTGTGTAGATTTTGAAAGTTCTAATTGTACAGAATATAAAAGTTATACCTGTCTGAATGCCTTGGTCCTCAGGTTTGTTCTACATTTCATGTCTGTGTGCCAGTACGACATTTCATCACCCCCCCTTGCTCAGGCATGAGGAAAGCCTCATTGTGCTCTGAAGGCTACGGGACACCATGGATGGGAAGGCTGCATTTATCCCAGTAGGATTGCCACAGTGGAAGACAATCAGGGCTGAGAACCTACCTCCAAGTATTGTCCATCTCCTTACCTCTAAGAAATAACATCGGTCCTCAGGCTGAAAAATGTAGACTCATCTGGTCTTATCAGCCCCATTATTACTGAGAGATAATACTCTCCTCGCTTTCCTGGCTGGAGGAGTTCACTCCCAGAATTTATGAGCTTTCCACCTCCCAAGTGACAGACCCTTGAACACAATAGATGTTGAATGAAACTGGAACAGTGCTCACAACCAGCATCCTTTCTGCCTGCTCATAACAACACAGTGCAATAACATGAACAGAAAAGAATTGCAGAGAGCAGAGGTGTGTAATGGGTCTGGTGTGCATGTGCAAATTATTGATCTCCTGGAACATCATTTGTTCATTACGCTACTTTCACTGACCTGAGAACACAGACATGTTCTGGTGCTGCACAGACCTCTGTGGGGAGAGGGTGTGCAGTATGGTTGATGTGGGTATCAGGCTGTGAACTTAGAAGCTGATGTGTATGCTTTTCCTGGAGAGTGGGAAAGTACAGATCTTGGGTGTTGATTGTAGTGTTTAGTGGTTTATATGTTGTTTATAGCGTAAGTGATGTGTGTTACAAAGAAGTGTTTAATGTTGGATCTCTTTGTGAAGTCTCAGTGCAATGATGGCGTAAGCTCTTTAGTGAGCAAGTGAAGGTGAGTAGCAAAATGTTCTTTATTCTTTCTAAAAGCAGTATAAAGTATCTGTTGCAGATTCTTGAGGAAAATAAAACTACTTGATGAACTGTTATTTAACAATTTGTTACTGTAATGATTTTGCTTGTGAGAGTTTTGGGCTGGCATTCTAAGGAAACAGTGCATACAATTGACTGACAGTGCAATTGTAGTTCCTCTTATTGTTTCTCCTTCTTGCGTGAATAACTTCTGAACTCATTGTTTAATGTCAGTTGAATTTTTTAGAGTTCAAAAAATTGCTGAGATAAATAAGTTCCTACAAATATCAGTAGTTAGAGAGAAACTGCTGCTTTCCTGAAGGGAATGACACAGAGTTCAGTTTACTCATTCTGTTTTTCTGTCAGCTTTCTGATCGGTTGGTTCCTACATAATTTTTGTTTGTCCCACTATACATTTTTTCCTTGTTAAGGGGGTACTGGGAGGAAAACAGAAGGCAAAGGGGTTAACACTGTTGGGGAACCGGTAGAGATTAGGGTACAAGAAATGCAGATCCAACCGACTTGTTACTATTTCTAAATAATGTTGCAAATTGAAATGTCAGTGCTTGTATTTCCATTCCAATAATTTACAAATATATGATAAATTTATAATATAATGACTATGGCAGATACTTTTCCGATAAATGTTAGCTGGTCTTCAACCCAAAAACCAGAATTATAGAACTGCCTGGGTTGGAACAGACCTTGAAAGACTATCTGGTCCAACCTTTCGTGTGAAGGGGAGCTTAGATGAGATTATCTGGCATCTTGTCCAATCTCATACTGAAAACCTCTAGTGATGAGGACTCTACCACATCCTTGGGGAGATTGTACTAGTGACCGATTGTTCCCACTGTGTAAAGTTTCTTCTGTCAAGATGAAACCTCTCATGGTGCTACTTGTACCCATTGCCCACATGTGGCTCCTTGTAAAGAGAAAGTCTTGTCCTTTTTGTAGCCTCACTTTAAGTACTGGACTACTGTGATGAGGCCCCTCTGAGACTTCTCTGTGGAGAAAAGACCAAACTCCTTCAGTCGTTCCTCACAGGGCAGGTTCTCCAGCCCTTACATACACAAAAAACCCTGTGAAGTCCCTGAGTCTTGGCACGTTGTGGAATTCCTGATCTCTTTTAACCTTAATTTTCATATTGAACAAACTCATGAGCTGTTGGAATCAGCTGTCCACACTTGCAGAGTCTAATTCCTGTGGAGTAGGGGCCCCTGGCATTACCTTGAGCATGTAAAATGGAACCTCTGGTTGTGGAATTTGGGAATATTTTTATGCTTTCTTTGACACAGGGCTAGACTTGAGACTTTTCACACCCCCTCCTCTCTTTCTGATGTGTTCAAGGTAAATGAGGAATAAACTGCCAATTCCTTTGGAGTACTAGTGGAGGAATATCGTCTCTTAAGTGGCTAAACACTGTCCATCCTTTTAGGTACTTGTCTGTCCCAGTATTTACAATATTTAAGTTTTCTTAACTTGCAAAAAAACCCTAATACAGAACAAAGACCACCACCACTCCTCCTCAACCCACCCTCTCGTTCTCCCTTTCAAGTCTCTTGTCCTCCAGTGGCTGCCCCAAGCGCTTTTCCTGTCCTTCTACATACTCTAGGAAACTGAAGTAGGAAGATAGTCTGTGCTCTGCTGATCTCCCTTGTATTATCTTTATAACACTTGAATTTAAAAGCTACCTGTGCTGTAAGATTCAATAGTACATATGTGGAACTTCAGAGAACTCTTTCCCCCCACCCCGCTCCAGGATTTGCTTGCATTTGTAAAAAATAGAAGCATAATAATAGAGGAATTGCATGCAACAGAGTACAATAAAAAAAAATAAGTAAAGATTGAAGTGCTGATCTTCTAGCACTTAAGAAATGCTTTTGAAAGAGCTGTACTACTAAGATTGCCTATTCCGAAAACACTGTATCAGTATCATGTGATTTAAAACTTTTGAGGTAGTCCTTACTGTGCATGAAATTATTATTGGCTGTGTTACCTGGCATTTGGAAGAAGGTTTCTGACTCATGTACCACACTTGGTTGCTCTGCCAAATTACGAGAAAAAAAAAAAAAAATCAGTTTTTTTCATAGTTCTCTAAATTACAACTGATGGGGAGACTGGCTTACAAAAGTGCTGTGGGTTTTTCTGCAGTGACATCTGTGGAGTGTATATATAGTAGGTTCCCAAGTTGGAAGCCAGAAGAGTATGTGGGAAGTGTGAAAAGGGGGATGGGAGGGGAGCAAACAAGAAATTCAGACAAAAGGAAATTGTTGATGCAAGTTAATGCCTTTTCTTAGTGATATTGATAAATTTCTGCTGCTGTTCAAGCAGTCTAAATTATTCTCCTTCTGATTCTGTTTCCTTTTTCTTTTCTCCTGTTGCCTGGAAAACATGAGTGGAATCTAGTTGGACAAGAGGCTACTTTTTCATTGTTTTGTGGCTCTGTTGCTAGCTATTGTCCTCTTGGCTCAGGCAGTTCATGTCAGTCTTTGTGTGGAGTAAGAAAAATGTTTTTCCTTTTTTCTTTGAAGATTAAGTTCTAAACTGTGTAGATAGCTTTTATTTGAAAAGAAAGCAGTGCTAACTTAGGAGTATCAACTATCAGCTAACGTATTTTTGCTTGTGATGTCGCCTTTAGCACTTTTTTCATTCAGATATGCTTATTAAATTTGTGGGCTAGTTTTGGGGTAAAGCAGTCTTGAAATCTAGTTTTGCTTTTTGATATACTTTGTTTGAAATTAAGGAACTCTAAGCAAGACAGCTCATTTAAAGAATTTTTCTGTCAGGTATAAAAAACAGATCACTGACAATGTTGTATGATTTCAACAGTTGGAAATAGAGCCAATATTGCTCTTAAGCAGGAGCAGAGCCCTAACACCCAATAAAGTAGTACAGCCTTAAGAAGTGTCACTGAGATCTTGTTTGTTGTGGCTTACTTAACCCTGTTCTTTACTACATCACTGATTATTTATAAATGAAGATAGTTTTTGTGGACAGTCTTGAAACAGAACTGAAATGTAGCTGTTTGCTAGTATGAAAATGCACTCATGGATGCATAGGATAGTGCAAAAATGAGACATTTAGTTCTCTTGTAAGTAACAGTTCTTGCAGGTAGTATTTATATGATCATACTTCTTCATTGCCTTTATTTTGCTGTACTAATTGATTATATGATGGTAAGAAAATATGTTGAAAAAGGAAGATGCTGTAACTGTTTGATTATCTGTTGTGTTATTTTTTTTTCTTTTTCAGGCATCTATTAACAAGCTAAAAGTGACAGAACCATGGCTCAGTTTCCAACACCTTTTGGGGGTAGGTGGTTTATAGTGTATTCTGAAGTATTCTTATACGCAAAAATTTTGCATAAATGTGTTGCTTTCAAGATATGTTCTGCATGGATAGAGTTTGTGGATAGCGTGTCTTTCTGAGATTATAGTTTATCTGATTTGTGATGCTTTTGCAGACCTGTTAGAGAACATGAAATTTTGCAGAGACATCTCAAGAGAGTCAAACAGAAAAGCTGTGCTGGATCCCTTTTTGTGCATTGATCCATTACAGTCCTATAGTTCGTAACCGTAGGGCAGATCCAGGCCACTCAGCCACTGACAGTAGGGCATAGCCTCATTCTGCAGTTAGCCAGTTTTGTTTGCCTGTCTTAAGCTTCCCCATTCAGTCCTGCCTGCGTTTTTTTTTAATACACTTTTATATACTTTTTTCAGAGGAAAGTCTAAAATGCTATTTAAATGTTATAAATTCTAACTTTATAAGTACTACTTGTGGCTGAGAAATGGATATGCTTTTTCTTTGAGGATTCTTGGACTTTTTAATTGCTAAAAAGTACAGCAGATGCCTTTAGATGCTATCATTTTAAATATATGTTCCTTATTGTCCCATAACCCATGTTTAGATTAGAACAAAGGTGCTGTATTTTTTTAGCTCTCCATTTATGACAAGGGAAGGTATAGCAACTTGAACTTCAGTCTTTTTGAAAGATCCAGGAAGGGCTGTGATAATGCAACAGAGACATTACTTTTTGCTGTTCCCATCAGACATGTTTTTGAGCCCAGTTTTGCAACCAATCTGAAGTAAGATTACAAAGATAAATTTTGCTCCTGACACGTAGTAACTAGTTTGGTTCCACTTAAATGTTGCATCTGTTAAGGGTTTTTCTCTGGAGATGCAGATATGATTCTTGTGTGTATGTTTGTGTGTGTGTGTATATATATATACACATATAAATATGCATAGACACACCAAAAAAAAGTGTGTCTGTATATAAATATATATGGAAATCTTTGGAATAGAATATAGCTAGGAACTAAATTTGTACTTGGTGTTTCAGTGGGAGACTTCAATCAACACGTGTTGTTCAGAGTATGTTGTTAGAGGAACACCAGTTCTTGTTAAATACAACTGATTGCACCCAGTCTTTGCCAGTCTGAAAAAGTCTGTGAAGCACAACAGAAAGAGCAACTCTTTGCATGTGGTAGCTAGAACAAATGTATCATGGGAAGCTGCCATTCATTGTCTCGTTTATCTTTAGCTCCAGCCCCTGGAATTAAATCTTGTTTGGTGCCAGACTTCAGGAGTAAAGCTGGCTACCAAAAACCTTGATCAAATGAACTCACGGGACAGTTTAATGTAGGATACACTTTCAGATAATGTAAAAAGTTGTGAATAGTTTCATTTCACTATGATTTTTCCAGTCTAAGAGAAGTCACAATGTGAATGAAATCTGCTTGTTCAGACCGAGGTATTTCCTTTTCTTTAGAGTTTGGGCTGTGCTTTGCATGCACCCACATTTAAACATGTACATGCATTCTTAATGGAAATCTTGTCTTCAAAGCATTCTCCTCTGCTGTCTTCAGAGAGTTTTCATTGCATTACAGATGGATAGCAGCTTTCTTTTTTCAGCTTTATACATTACCATTTGTTCTTGCATCTGTTGTCCAGAATCCTGTTAATTCTAGTAGATGGCTTTAGGAAGGAAGGAAGGAATTCACTATTTCTTCTCAAACAACTTTTCTCATCTGACTGCTCTTCAAAGAGGAAGTTTAAATAAGCATGTGGCTGATGTAGTTTCTGGACTGTCTTTAATTTGTAGTGTGGTGTGAGGGAAGTTTGTTATTACATTAACACTGGAACCAGGTCTACCAAGTAACATCATATCTCCTCTTAGAAGAATGACAACAAAAGTCTAAGATTGTTGTAAGAGGAAACCAATGGTGGAGAGAAAAATCTCAATTTTTATGAGGAAATTTGTGATCCTTTTGAGAATGCAGCATTTTGTTACCTGTAGTCACCAACCAAATGCAGAAGAGAAAATTTATGCAGTCTCCATCTTTGGAGAGCCCTCACTCCAAATGTGCAGTATCTAGTATCCCTCTGCTTGTGGATACCAATAATGATGTTTATGTTATTTCACTTCCTTTATTTTTAAAGAATCTTTCAAGTCAGTTTGGGAAATGGGTATGGAAAGAGGACCGCACCTGCTATTTAAATTGGGGTGACTCATTGATATTTCAGAATGCAGCTTACTTTAAGGATGATTAATGAAAATAAAAATAAGCATGGCAGGATTTTTGTATTTGTTAGGAAGAATGCGGTATGCTCGACCTTCTGCTGATTTGTCCAGGAGAAGAAATGCCCATTTCATATATGAGAGCCCACTGCTTTGCTTTTAATGATGAGGTGATTGCTAAGCCATGTAAAAGAAAAGGTGGTCAGAGGGTTTGCTGCTTCATTCAATAATAGTTTGTTTATGAGTCAATTTTGTGGTTTGGTGATATGTATCCAAATATATCGAAAAGCCCCACAACTTCTGTATTAACATCCAGGATCTGAAGACATGAATGATGTCTTGGTGTTGGGTAAGATCCTGCTTCATGCCCTCACTTATATCTTCTAGTTTTCTCAAATAAAAAAGTATGGAAACAAGTCAATGCCATTCATACTTTTCTGACTGAAGAGACTGCTAAGCTTGCTTGGTTTAGCATTGGCTCTTTTGATGTTCATAACCCACAAAGGAGATCTACTGTTTCAACCAGATCAACCAGATCTCCATCTGGAAGAGTAAATGTTGACAATCACTTGTACCAGTTACAGGGACTCCAGAGAAGAAATCAACAAATTTTGTTTCAAAATAGTTAATAGAATACTTTTTTAGTTACCTTATGCCATAAGAGTTTTTAGTTCTGGGTTTTTATTGCCTTCTTTGTGGAAGGTTAGGAAGAACTGGGGGTGTGTTATGTTTTTGGGGCTTGGGTGTGTTTTGTTGTGTGTGGGAGGGGGTTTTGTTTGGTTTTCTTTTTTGTTTCATTTTGTTTTTGGTGTTTGTGGTTTTTTTTTTTTTTTTTTTTTTTTCTGTTTGGTACTATAGTCATGCATACCTCAAATTCAGAGAGAGCAAGCCAGCAAATCATTGCAAATTTAATGTTTGGTTTGTTTGTTTTTCTCTCCCCACATTATGTTAAAGAAATTCTCCCTCTTTGTGTAAGCCACCACATATAGCCATAGGATCTTAGGCTGGAGTAGTCGTTTCCAATACAGGGATATGTTCATCTGCCCCTAGTTGACCAAGACTAGTTGGTCTAGTCTGCATATTGGTCATAAAGTCTTAACACTGTTCATTTCATCCTGTCAAGAGTTCTTGAGAAGACGGGAGGGATTATTGGATATGTGAACTATTGTGTTTTGGGATGTTCGTGCCCAAAGAGGAGTTCTTTTTCATCCCCACAGGGAGCACAGCTATGAAATCTGTTTATGGTGCCTCTGTGAGCTTAATCACTAAAATTCTGGGATTTTTGGACTAATTTTAAAAAGTCCTGTCTTTGAATTAGATATTATTAGCGTGTCTGCTTTTAGAAATACACAGGCTACCTAAAACTGAGATGATAATTTTTTACCAAGAATGTATCTTTTCTTTCAGTGATGAAATCTGCCATTTAAAGGAATGTTTTTTTTCTCTTGTCCGTTTCCTTTTCTCTCCAAAGTATATCTTGCCACATGAAAGCAGATTTTTAAATAGAAGAAGTTCAGGAGACAGGAAATTCTCATGTTCTTTATAAGTGCTGAGTCTGATTCTGCCTCAGCCTGCAAGCAGCTTGAAAGACATGCTGTAAATATTTCTGTACTGTATTACTTGAAGTTTAATCTCTAAGACATTAGTACTGAGACAGAGTGAATGCTAGATCTTCTCTTAATTTTTCTACAAGCCTACATTTTATCTTCTAATATTACTTTGATAAAATAGTGACTGTATTAACTTGGATACCTTCATGTCATTATGCTCCTGTACAAATAGGAGTTACTGTAAGTTGCACCAGTGTAATGTACTACTATGGATGTTGAAATAATTATGTTTTACTGGTTAGAAATTATTGAGACAAACCTGAAACACAGTGTTAGGGTGTTTATTTGAGGTCTTGAGTGGAAGCTGATACATGTTTGCTCTGAATATAAATTATTTGGTGGATGCAAGTGAAATGTCTGCAAGAGAAGTGCTGCAAAAATGGAGGTAAAACTGGAAAAAGCATTGTGGAAGGACAGCACTGTAGAAGGGTGGTAAATCTCAATATAAACTATATATTTGCCTCCAATTCATGAGTATGGTGTGAAGAATCTGGTCTGTATAACACATTCTTACTCGGATTTCTCATTTTCGGAAGAATGAGGAGCACACTTTGCTGTGCTATTGTTGCCTGTGAGAAATGTTTACTATCTGTTTGAGTCACACTTTTCCTAGACATGTAAGGAGAAGAGTTCTCTTATAATAGTACAAAACTACATAGTATTTGAGGTACCTTTTCAGTTAAAAGAACTTGAATTGCATTTCAGCTATATGTGCTCTGAGAGGCAAATGACTTCCTACCCCCTAAATATCTAGTGCTATGAACCTACTGCACTCTATCCTCTAATATGCTGATGTTGTCTTTTAATAGAGCATTTGTAAGTTTGATTGCACTTTGAGTAGCCTGATTGTAACTGAAGATTTGTATGAGCCAGATAATTGAATCTGTGCTCAGCAGTCATCTTAATTAGATAACACAGTCCTGGTAAGTTCATACATCCTAAATGACTATTTAAGGATTAATGGAGCTTTCAACTATAGGCTTTGGATGAATGGCTTCTGTGTATATGTTGTTTTTAGACATCCAGTATGATGTGGTAAAATTACACTCAGAAATAAAAATAGTGCAGTTTTTACATAATGTTTCTTAATTTTATTTCTCAATTTTTTTTTGAACTAGGCAACCTGGATGTCTGGGCTATTACTGTGGAGGAGAGAGCTAAACATGATCAACAGTTCCATAGTCTGAAGCCAATATCTGGATTTATCACTGGTAATGAAATAGTTTTGACTTCTAATTTCATTTAATTAAATCTTAACTAGTGAGCCTAAATATGTATAGAGTTCCCTGTGAAACATTTGGGCATAAGAATTTTAAAAATGGAACAGATATTACTCATTTTATGTTCCATTTTTCATATGCTTTACCACATCAACCCATCTTTTCTGTTATTTTCTGATATTTTTCTGATATTTACCAGCTATACATCTGGTTTATACCACTTGATTTTTCTGTAAGTAGGAATAAAATAACTGTGCTAAAATAAAATAAAACAAAACAGTTCTATTGTGTAGAGCCAGCTGATACTTAGAAACTGTAGAGTTAGAATTCAGGATGTGGAATCACTCTAATACCTGGTAATATTTATAATGCTTTTAATGTGCTCAGTAAATTAGCTCGCTGTGCTGAGTCTGGCTGAGATGGAGTTAACTTTCTTCACAGCAGCCTGTATGACACTGTGACTAGATTTGTGACTAAAGTGATGTTGATAACACATCAGCTTTTGTCTATGGATGAACACGATTTGCAAAGCCTATCTCCCACACCACCACGCTCAGCAAAAACTGGGCGGGTGGAAGCTGTTGTCTTTCAAGGTAGCCATTACTCAGAGACTGAGCTTGAAAACAGTGGTGAGTGATGAGCTTTGCATCACTTGGGTTTTTTGTTTTTTTCCTACTCTTTCACTTATTAAACTGTCTTCAGTGTCACCAATGAGCTTTCTGAGTGTTCTAACTTTTGCTTTTCTCTTCCCCATCCTGTTGGGAGTGGAGGGAAGTGAGGAACTGGCAGAGTGCTTAGTTTCTGCCTGGGGTCAACCACCATGCTAACATACTAATAGATTAAGAAGTTTATTTAAATAAAGATGTATCGATTTAACTGAAATCTGTTTCTGGAATGCATTCTTTAAACTATTAAAATTGGCGTGGATGACTACTTTTAGAAATATAAATGGCAAAATTTATTGAAGTTGTGGGAAGCAAAGCTGCAAGTAAAGAAGTTGCACTATGAAATTTTCATTGAACACCACTAATTTGCTTTAATTTTACAGGCAGTAGGATGCCATTAATAGTTTGTTTTGTTGTATTTAATTTTCTTCGGTGCTGTCTACATTCTGATGCTCAATTGAAATGAAAGGTATAGAAGTCTTTTACCTTTCTTGCTGTGTCTGATCCATCAAGAGGATTTCCAGAGTGTGAAATCGGAATCAGATTCTTAGCAGTCTCATCACAGGCATACATGCCTCGAAGTATAAAACTTTTCTACTACTGTTACATGACAGATATGATACAAAATACTACTGTTTTTATTGACCTTCTTTGATATTTAGTGCTACTGTTTGCAACTTTCCTCTACAAACCACAACATTTCCAAGTGCCTAATCCTTTTGTAATTGCTTTTCTATCTTTGCTTTTAATGGACAGCAGGAAAATGACTTTGAAATATGCTGTTGCTTTCTTTAATAGTGTGTGGCTTATCAGATTCACATCAGGGTGAAGACCACTAGTTTGTGCAAGCTGACTAGCATTATACTTCCAAAAAAATCTCGAGATTTGTATTGATACATAGTCTCTGTGAAAGAAGAAATTTTCTTCTCCTCATAAGGCATATGATTCCTGCAAAGAGAGCCATTAACACAGATAAGGGACTGTGAACCATGAGTTTCCCATTGCCCTGAATGTTTATGCCCAGTTGACTTAGTGGAGTGCTGATTGCTGCAGATTTAAACAGTATGTGCTTGTTGGAAATAGCTGGTAGGTGTACAAGTGACAAAGTAAGTTTAAATCTCATACCCTGTTATTTAGGTGTAATATTAAGTATTTATGGATTTACTGTTGCTTGTGGTTTAGATATTTTTGACTCACAATTTCCTCTTTCCTCTTACAGATATTTTTAGCATTTTCTGAAATGATGTCCTATTCATTTTATAGGTGATCAAGCTAGAAACTTTTTTTTTCAATCTGGGTTACCTCAACCGGTGTTAGCACAGATATGGTGAGTACAAGGGAGGGGATGGGAGAATCGCAGTTATATCATAGAGCTAAGTTTAGTTGTACAGACTTGGACAGTGACTATCTTTCACAATATGGAGTTTAAAATCACCTGTTTAGTTCAGTGTGCTTTCCAAAAGTCTATAAGGCAAATGTGCTTTTGTAGTATGTTTTAGCTGAGTTTTTAAGTTACTAATTTAGTGATCAGAAGTAGCCATCCTTCTACAAATGACACTTACAAAGTTGGCACTTTGCAAACCTCATTTCAAATTACTAAATGCTTTAAATTTTATTAAAACTACTTACACAGTCACTAAGCACAATAATTAGTATTAAAAATCTTCTAATGGGGTATCCTGTGCAAGACTTGTCACAGAAAGACTTTGCTACAAAAATTAAGACTGGCATAGACTGTTTCCAGTGTAGTTGGAGATACAGTTTGAAAGCTTGAAATTTTTACCATTCCTTGGTGAGTTTAGACAGATCTCCATTGCTGTGTGTTACACATGACAAACTTTTCTACAGTCTCCCAGTTTTTACGTGCAGAATTGCAATTGTTTCTGCTTAAAATTATATGACCACACCACGCCCAGACATGCTAACTTGCATAGATTATTCATAATTTACATGCAATATATTACTACTAAAACTATTTTTTTTTGTACTAGACAGAGTGAAGTAGTATGGTTTTTCATTGTAGACTGGAAAAAGCAGCAGGGGGATGGGTAATTTTCAAAAAATATGTTAGCTTTTCCTCTGTTAACTGTTTGAAAGAGAGGGTAGTTTATTGCAGTTATAAAACCTTTTTGTTGTATTAAGGACTTTTAAAGGCAGAATCTTGCTCTGACTGGAGAAAGAAGATAATTATTTTCTTGCAAAAAAACCAATTGCTTTGGAAATATGCATGCCTAAAAGAGGGCCCAAATTTATGTGACTTTTAAATAAATAGGTTATGTTCTTTTCAAATTATCTTCATCTTACAAACATCAAATCTGGTCTCTACTTATTTGTTGAAGATTCAGTGGAAGCTTAAATGTCCATTTGGAACTTCCCTTGCCTCTTAATTAAACAAAGACAGTTTTGTCTTAAACAAGACATCCTTTCTCCAAAAATGTTCTGTAGGTATTAACTTTAAATAGGTGTTAACAAAACTAAACAGTTGTAAATAGTCTGACTAAAAGTCTCTTCCTCTCCAAATTATTCAGTTTTTCAGCCTCTTGAGAGGGGGAGAATCATTCCACTAGTTCTGTATTTGTCATAGAGACAAGACCTGAACTTGTGCATTTTTTTAAATAAAGCTGAACAAAAAATTTATTCATGCTGCCTTTATAAATCATAAAAAAGCATACAGACATCCCTTTCTTGCTGTCTCCCTGCTTTTTTTCAATCATCTGTGAATTAAGCAAAGTAAATATTTAAGTGAAAATCTAGATCACTTGTATACAGTCCCAGTTTGAATTAGAATAATAAAGTGGGAAAACAGTTGCATAGTGGTAGTAAAACTCCTTAAATAGAAGAAAAGAAAATAAAAAAGAGGGGAAAAAATGCCCCCCCCCCCTATTTTCCCACAACTTGAATGATCTAACTCTTGATCTGTCAGTGAATGTTTATTTGTAACCTACCATAGATTACTGCTGTCCCACAGAAACAATAGAGGTTAGACTGTTTAGTGGCAAGAAGTCCTTTGCAGCCTCCAAGGACCCTCACAGTATTGCAAGACTATACTGAAAAATGTGAATCATTGTTTGCCTTAGCTCCCAGGGGTAAGATCTCAAAGTGGCATACTTGCTTTGTGGATTAATAGCAGTATTCTAATGTTGTCTGTCTAAATTTCTATTAACATTGATATAGATCCATGAGTACTTAAATAGAGGGTGGAGTTCTGCAGTAATAAACCTCAAATCTTTGTGGGAAATACAAGCTGCATAAAACCTCTTTTTTTTATCAGTGTTCTTTATTTCCTGAATAGGTGGATTTTTCCTTTTAGATAGCATTTTATTATTAGAAGTAACGAAAAGAAGGTACAGCAGTCTTTAAGGAAGGAAAGTTGTTATTCTGAGTTAGAGCAACTTGCGAAACTCTTCAAATTAATTTTCTGATCCTAGAAGTATGGAAGTGTATATATATTGTGGTTTTGTAGTGTTTTCCTATTCTCAATGTTCTGCTTATTTTGAATACAATTCATTACGTTAATCTTTCTGCAAGATAGGAGCCTAACGTTTGTTTCATAAAGGGTTACCTACAGCTGTATGTAGACAATCTCATGCTAATACAAAGTTTCACCTGTTCTGTATAGAAAAAAAGAACTGGGAAAGGAACTGCAGGGGGGATTGGCCTAATGAGTAACTGGCCAGACTGTTTTCAGACTTCTGTGCAGAAAAAACAAGAGCTCTGTTAGTTTCCAAACATATTACGAGTGAGAGAATTTTGATTGCAGAAGTGAGCAGTGTAAGTATTTTCGCTGTCTTATATTTTAAGTTTAATTAAAACTGTATTGGTTTTCACTAGAACCTAAAGAAATGCTAGCTAGCTGAAGTACCAGTTAAATGTCTTCTGCCTCAAGAGCTGCTTTGAGAATATTTTGCAGTTAGTGTAATTGCTTTTTAAGATGAAACTCTAAGGAGTATGTCTTATTTTAATTTCTGCTATTAATCAAAACTTCCCTAGAATTCATTTTCCTTAAAAATAGTAGCTCCATGGTCTTTAGCTTTGAGAATTCCTGTGTCCCTTCTACTTGTCATTCCTTTAAGAAAAAAGAAGTCTCTGGAACCTCAGTAGAGCAAATTAGTAGAATTATTGTGGTCTGTCATGACAACTTCTTTACTGTTCTGCCCTTTAAAAGCTTTGGAATCTGCCAAACTGGTTATCTATTAAGAAGCCTCTATAAGTAGGGCTTGAATTGAGAGTGCAGTGGCTTGGAAGATAACTACTTTTAAGTAGGCAATAATCTGGCTTTCTTCTAAAGCCGTCATAAATGGTGGCCTCAAAAAGCATCTTCTGTGTAGCCAGTCTCTCTGGAATTAAATGAGAACTAAAATAATCTATGCCATCTGTTTCTTGTGCACTTAGAGTTATTTATTTTTTCAGGACAAAAACCATTGGTTGACTTACCTAGTTCTGACATATACTTCCCTCACGACCTTCTCAATCTTTCACTCCCACACTTGGACACATTCATGGGCGGCAATTCCGTCAGCTGTAACTGTTACTATACGTGCATTAATTAAATGACTGATGCTAAAGACCCAATTTCTGCAATTATGGCTGGGTTTTATAACACAGTATGGGATTGTATAATCTAATATGGGAATGTAAAGCTAAATAAATACAGATTTTCGAACTGCGAGGAGGTTTCCTTGTTTTAACACTTGGTGCTATTTTCATGGGAATAGATGTTTTGTAGGATAATCACAAGCATATTTGACAGAAAAAAAACCTGTACATGCTTAGTTTCTGTACTTTATAAGTGCAGAAATAATCACATGGTGTTTGCATTCTGCAGAAAAGAGCAGAGAAAAGATGAAGAGATCTGTAGGGAAAGAATTTTGTCAGCACCTGAAACCTAGCATTGTGATGAAGTCCACTGCATTCTCTCCCTGTTATAAACACAGACCTGTTCTATAAAATATAATAAATATTTTGTCAATGTTTAATCCATTTAGTGCTCTGCACTGGTTCCGGTCAGACCTTAAATGAAACAAATTCAAGGACACTGCATTCTTCCAAATTTCATTAGAAGCAGAACAGTGAAATTAGGTAGTGTTTACTGTCAGCCACTCGCTGCATTTAAGCTGATGGTTATTCAAAAGTTGCACTCTAACAGCATGACACAGTAATTAGAAATGGAGATTTACTCTGGTTTTGCACTGATGATTTTGTCAGACAAAAGCTGATTTTTGTTGACTTGCTTTAAAAATGTGTATAAATTCTTTAGTGTCTACATAATTTTTCTCACTGAAATTTGTGCTGTAAATTTAAATAACAAAGCCGTTGATGTAGAGTAAATGAGTTGAACAGAAGGTCAGACGTTAAATTAAATGCTACTGCTGATTATGTGACTAGGAGTTCGATTATAAAACAGTGAGACTGAACATCAAAGTTTCTTCTTACTGGACAATTAGTATTTTTCTCGTGTAGAATGCAAAGACTTAGCATGTTCTAGCAGTACACTCTGTATATAGTGCCTGGAGAATCAAGGTTGTCTACAGTGTGATATTTACTCTTATTGCATTTTCATGGCCATACAAATGACAGGATGAGGGACTCTGCCTGTGTTTTAGTACTGGAAAGGCTTGCGTTTTCTAAATCGAAAGTATTTGCAGGGGTAGAAGCCACTTAGGTTGAACAAGTAAGACTACTATAAACACAGTTTGTGTAATTACTTTGCTTAAATACAGAGATGTAAGGAACATTGTGACTGTTTATTTGAGTTGCTGGTGCCAGTTGGTCACTATGTACCTTGGAGAAGGAGTCATCTTTGGGAGGATCACTGACTGCTTGGAGTGCAGTCAAAGATCTGTTAGAATAGGTTAGTCTGCACCAATTTCTCTTGCTTTGTTCCTCTGCACATCCTCAGCTTCCTAGCTATATAAGCCTGTTTTTTACTGCTTTTTTCCATTGTGCATGTGACAGAAGAATGCCTAAACATGTGTTGAACTAAACTTTCATTTAAAACCCCAGACATTTTCCTTCTTGACTGTTTTTGAATTTTTTTTTAAGTTGCCTTCAGAAAGCTGTGGTGTCTGCTCGTAAGCACCAATTAAATGAAGCTAATTATCTCTCCTGGTTTTCGTTGTTCTTAATACTCTGTATTCTTACCCTTGGTATTCATTCACTGTATGTTAGTTTACTTTCTAGCACAAAACCCACCCAAGGGAGCACTTCAGGAAATACATTTAGCCATTAAGTTTCTGACATTCTAACACTCCAAATACCTTTTCTCTCTTAAATGCTTTGGGTCAGTAAGACTTGCAGCATGTATTTCTCTGAAGTGAAACTTTTAGAAATCTAACATCACTGTTTGTAGGTGGTGACTAGTGATGTTGTATGGACTATTTTGGTTTTACAAAGTAAAGGTGTAGGAAGAAGATGAAAATATACTGACTGGTGCTGTTCCTTGTAGGCCTGAGTGATGGTTTTGGGTAGCAAAAATTCTACAGCAGGTTGTGGAACACTTCCATGCTATTGTTGAAAAACAGAATGGATCTTCTTAGTTGTCACAGTTAAATGATGAATTCCTTCAAAATGAATTTGGGCTTTTTACAGGAATTTTAAGTTTATACAAACATTTCTGATTTAGAGAAAATTTTAGAGAGATGCAGGCATGTCCTTTGGAGTTTTATACCTGTTTCTTTGTATAGGAGGAAAAGCACTACATACTGCATATGTGCAGTCTGTTTGCAGGTTTGCATATAGTGGCTTGTGGCATGTACATGCCACTGGACAGAAAGCCATGATGGAACCTAACAAACTCTTAGTATTTTTATGTCCAGAGAAAGCTATTGCACGTCAGAATAAACAGAACCTGGATAACCTCAATAAAAGAATGTGAGAAGCCTACTCTGTGTTTTAAACCATTTTCTAGAAGTAACTATACCTCTCATTTGAAATATACATTTTTCATTAACAGCCATTGCAGTCTGTCTTTGTTGCTTAACACTCATAGGAGAGAGGCTTTTTTGCCTTCATTGGGGTTTTCCCACTCATCTCTTCAAGTTGTGTGAAGATAAAAACATAACATCTTCCACTTCAGCTTAGCCTGATACAATATCAGGAGGTACCAGTGTGTTACTTGCTGTTCTTGGAAGAGTGATCACAAGCTGAGACTTTAAAGCAGTGATGTTTTGCAAAGAAGAGGAGATTCCCATGCCAAATTGGTGTGTCTCTTGGTCTAGGTTTGCCATGCTGACCTTCTTTCTCCCTTCTGCTGCTGGGACTGCCAGATATACAGTCCAACTGCTACAGTAGATTTAGGCTTCCAAAGGCTGGTAGTGGGATTAGAGGAAGATTTAAAGTTACTGAAAAGTAGGCAGGTTTTATCTGTAAATTAAACTTCCCTGGGATACAAAGCTTCAAGAAGCAACACATAGAAGTTCTCACAGCCAAAACTTGTTCTTCAGGGAAATATATGTAGTAATTCAACATCTTTCAGGGAGTGGTGCAATGCATACTTTTCAACTGTAAGCCTCAAAGTCTACAGTTTCCTCACTAGACTTTCTTCTTTCAATACTGCTGCCATATTTTCAGTAGTATTATTTAGCCTCATCACATCAAAATTAATGGTTTGAGACAGATAACACTGCTGAAAATGCGGTCTTATAAGTATTGGGAAGGGCTGGAGTTGTCTCCATTTTTTGAAGTAATACTACTGGTGATCCAAACCAGGGGAAACTGTTATGAGGTATGATTGACCTGTGGTAGCCCTTACTGAGATCTACCTCTTCATTTAGTTTTTCTAGAGGTTTTTTTTTTTCAGAGTGGAAGGGTTTTCATTTTGTGAATGCTTTTCCACTTTATTTACTTGGCTGTCTTCTTACTGAAGTTTCAATTATAAATAACTGTCAATTTATTTCAGTACTTTTTTGATAACTATTCACGTACTTGCATGAAATCTTTCCTTGACAGGGATTTGATCAGAAATAAAGCTCTAGTTTAACTAGACTGCCTGGATCCTTTGTGTTGTCATGACTGTGAAATGTAAATGTACGCATGAACTTAGAACTATATATTATTCCAATACTGAAATGTGTACTTAATTCTTCAAATGAATGCAAAGAAATAAGCCTAATGTTTTAAACTAAGTTTACAACTGATTACATTATTAATACATGTTTGCTCTGTTTTATGGTTTGCAATTGCAGGAATTAACATTCTTCTTCCTGCTGCTCTCCCCCCAACCTCCCAACCCTATTCCCTGCTGGGCATGGTTTTCTTAGCCATCAAATGAAGAAACAAAAAGAAGACTGTTTAAGTCAGACTACTTTACATGAAAGCCTGTTCAGGTCTAGGCTCGATATTTTATCTTGAATACTATTGTTTAACTGAAAACACATTTGTACACAGGAGGTGTAATGGTGTTTAGTGAGGTGCACAGATTTAAATAACATTTTATTTAAATTGTAGCTAAAGTACGAATTTGGAGACTAAGTCACTTTGTTCCCTGTGGTGCTGGTTGTAGTACCATGTAGTTTCATTTGTGTAATTTTTGAAAAGTTTTTGTAGAATTACATTAATTCTTCTGTAGACATTTCACTGTAATTCCTCTAAGAGTTGAAAAGTGACTTAAAAATATTTATTAATCACTCCAAGAAAGAAATCGAGAAGCTCTCCGTAAACAGTGGCTTATTTTGTGGCTGTATTTAGCCTGATGTTATTGAGTGGACATTAGGCTTGAATATACA
The DNA here is from genome assembly GCF_037038585.1 of Patagioenas fasciata. Taxonomy (NCBI): domain Eukaryota; kingdom Metazoa; phylum Chordata; class Aves; order Columbiformes; family Columbidae; genus Patagioenas; species Patagioenas fasciata. The sequence goes on from NC_092520.1 coordinate 92,343,160, forward strand.
TGCCTATGAACACTCCTAGGTCAGTTCTTGAAGTTCCTAATTTAAGCATCTAACTGTGAAAATCATGTATTTTGTAGGGCTCTAGCTGACATGAACAATGATGGGAGGATGGATCAGTTGGAGTTTTCAATAGCTATGAAACTTATCAAATTAAAACTACAAGGCTATCAACTCCCATCTGCACTGCCTCCCGTCATGAAGCAGCCACCTCTTCCTCTGCCTAGTGCACCAGGATTTGGTAAGCTCTTGGTTTTCCTCCTAGTTAGCTTGTATTGTTGCAACCTCAGTTGAATTTGATAGTTGTTTTGCAGCTTTCAAAAGACACTTTTAGGAAAAACTACTTCTAAAAGTACGTGGCTAAAACCAAACGCTTCCGCATGCATGAACATGCTCCGGAAAAAAATCTCAACGACCTTTTAGCACCCAACCATACTCAGTAATGTAATTTAAGGTCCCATTTGCTTCAGGTCTTATACTGCTTCCCATGAGTGAAAACAAAAGTGTTTGCAGGGAAAAAAAGGTGAATCAGATGGCAGGGCTAGTGCATTCCAAACTGATGGAGTTTTTATTTAAGCTGTTGTTATTTATCACTATTTTTCATTATGGCATCTCTAGCTGTGGCAAGATTAGCTATGTTTTTCTTTATTTTTTACAAGTCGTGGTAGTAATATGCCCCTTTGCTTTCACTTTATGAACAGTGCTGCACTGGGATTAGCTAGAATAACTGCTGATTCAGTTCTCATGGTTAGTACTGCCAAGGTTGCCATCATTTCAAAGAAGATGGTAGGGAAAATGGAATAGCAAGAGGAAAATAAGAAATGAAACTGAACCCCTCATATTTGACACCTTGATGTTCTGCTGTATTCTGTAGTAAGAGATCCTATACCTTTCTGGTTTAGTCCTTGCTGTGACTCAAGTTGGTTGGTGCTTTAGAATCATGGCTGTCCTAAGAAAAAGGAACAGTGCAATTGAGTTTGATCAGTTGTTGCTTCTACAAATTTTACAAACAGTTTTATTTTTGACTGTAAGGAATCAGTGAAACTGAAAAGAACAAATACTGGTTTAAGTGAGAAAAGTCGTAATAAAGTCAAACCCCCAAGAAAACTAGCAGATTCTTTTTTTTCCTCATTCACTATAGACTTGATCTCAGCTGTTTGCACACAGCCTCATTCTTTCCATTGGCATGACCGGACCTCCTTAACCTCCCTGTTATCCATGCAACTGTGCTCACACCTAAAATACCTCATTACTGTGCTTCGCCCTATTAGCTTTGCACTGTTTAATCTTGACAATAGGCTGCAAGCAGTTATCCTGAAGCTTGCTCTTTTCAGCTGTGGCTAAATGTAGGCTTTGGATTCATTACTCACTGAAAGTTGACAGTGCTGCTCTTCATTTAGTTCAAGGCAACCAATTCTTTTCTTCAGCAAATGCTAATAGGCTTTTTTGGTCAGCGTTGCATCCAGTGTGATCTTACATACACAGATAATAAAGTGGTATGTTGTTCCCCTCTGCATTGTTTTATGTTTCCCTGCCATGCTAATGATGCAGTGGGGTGTGTGGAAGTTTCCATTTCAGTTTGCTCTTTAATTCTGCATTTACTGCTGAGTTGCAGGCTGCAGTTAAATTATGTCATATTAGGAGTCTCTAAATTAGAAAAAATATCTCCTTTTCTTGCCCATAGGTATTGGGGGCATTGCCAGCATGCCATCTCTTACAACTGTTGCCCCAGTGCCGATGGCACCTATGCCAGTAGTAGGAATGTCTCCACCATTAGTATCCTCTGTTCCTGCAGCAGCAGTACCTCCCCTGGCCAATGGAGCTCCTGCTGTTATACAGCCTCTGCCTGCTTTTGCTCATCCTGGTATGCTACATATTGAGTCGCTTTATTCTCTTGCTATTAATAATATGTTTTGCCATTTTCTTTGGATCCAAAGAACAGTAGACATGGAATTAGTCATTCTAACTTACTTTGGATAAGGACTGTGCTTTGGTTTAGCCCAATGTAATTGGTAAGCATATTCGTATACAATTGAAAAGAAGAAACATGGACATACCATAGTCATAACAGTCAGTCATATTGAGCAAAATATTAACCCTGTTATAACAGCAGTATGATAAATTTAGCTTGGCAATAAGCTGTTGCCTCAGAGTTGGTCCTCTCCTATATATTTATAACTACTGAAGTGCTGTTATTTGTTAGATTTACTTGAAAATGCTGGAATAAATATGATTTCTAACATTAATCACAATATAATTTTAAATCAACAGTGTTTGCATAAAACTGCAAAATTAAAGAAGACATGAGAAAAATGCCTTTGTTTTCATCTATTTTTTATACCCTGTTAACTTATCTTAACCTTTTTAAAGGGATGCCATCAAAAATACCATAATGCTTGTGTTTTGTGTTAGGAACTAGATTAAAGTAATTGAATTTCTAGATTTTAAAATATTAACACTAATAAATACATGTATTCTCTTATTTACAGCCACATTGCCAAAGAGTTCTTCCTTTAGTAGATCTGGTCCAGGATCGCAGCTAAATGCAAAACTGCAAAAGGCACAATCGTTTGATGTGGCTAGGTAAGTTGGTATGGAATGAGTGTAAGTGTGTATCTGGTTCCCCGGAGTTACAAAAACTATGTCTTTTTCACAAAGTTGTTCTCAGAAATAATATTTACTTGCAGAAATCAGTTCCTGCTGAGATACTACTTCAGGATTTCACAGGATGCTGTGGTTTTACAAGGAATGCTCCATGAGAAATGAATCATTGAAGTATAGTAATTAACTATTACAGTATGTGTTGAGACTATTTTCAAACTCTTGGAAACTTAATTTTTAGAAAAGCTCTTGCTTCTGTAAACATAATCTGCATTGTGTAATCCTGCAGAGGCAGTCCTTCTGTTAATGTGAAAACATAGCAAGTAATATTTTTTTAAAAAATTAGAAACTCTAGCATTATTTTTAAAAGCAAAATATTTAATATTTTTCATATTTTTAATGCATTCCATAGAACTATTTCTTATATATTCTACAAGTTCAGCACAAAAAAGAAAATCACCTGAAAGGCTTTTAGATTATTTCAAGACGCGGGAAGACGTATGGTTAGGCAGAATGTATTTTACTATGGTCTAAAGTCATGTATCTAACAAAATAAAACTTCCTGAGAGGAGGTAAGATAGTCATTTCACGTTTATAAATCAAAACTTTCTCAGAGGCCTATACTACAATTTTTTTTTTTGCAAGAAGAAAATGGGTTGGGTGTGATTTAATTTTCTATTTTTATTTTAATTTTTCTTCTGCAGGTTTTTCTTGTACCCTGGTATTAGATCAGTGACACTACTGATTATTGGCAAATAGGATTAAAAATCTTCCAAACCAGTTCTTTTTCTCTTTGAAGTCCAGTACTGTCTGGAACACAGTGGCTATTCTCTGATAAAATTTCCAGAGGTACAAGGAGTTATCTGCTTTGTGTGAAACCACTTAATATTTATAATGAACGAAGTTCAAGAAACTTTAGCCGAAATTGCTTCTAGATGTTCAGTAAGAGGACTTTCATAGTTTTGAGGTTAATTGTATCTGGATCTTGCTGGTCACTTTTGTTGCCAACAGAGGCCTGAAACTCAGGTGAGATTACTTCTTTTCTGAGGTGAGATTGCAAGGTTGTCTGAATCTGTTTGATTGCTGGAGCTTCCTTAGCTCCATCACAGTTACTTCATTAACTCTGAAACATCTGCCAGGACTAAAGGGGTGGTCTTCTTTCAAAGACTGCTGCTAATGCTGAGTGATGAACTATAGTGTGTCTTCAAGTTTTCTTTTGGAGAAAACAGATAGCAAAGTAATTGATTTGCAGAGCTTATGGCAAGGGAGGAAGAAGAGCAAAGTTCATTAAATCGGAATGTAAAGTTGAAGATTTTCTTTCTTCCTAGCTGATAATTATCTTGGGAAGGGTGAAATTCAAAATTCCACTTGTGGTGCTATTATTGCTCTCTCTGCCAAGTCACCAGCAGTGAATTCTTGGCATACGTGGTGTTTGACATACATGAGTCAACTGTTATGTCCTCCAGCATTTTTTTCTTCCAAAACCACCATTTCAGTATCCATGAAGGAGAGTTTCATTACGTAATAGTACAGCAACCTTACTTCACAGATCAAGGTACCTGTATATGTAAGACAAAAGTAGACTTAATGTGTGGAAACACCAAATATAGCAAAACTAGTGAGGGAGGAATGCACATCAATAAAGCTAAAATTGTCAGCTTTTTTTTACTTAAAATTTCAGTTCTTATTTTCATTATTTAAGATGCAGCTTGTTTTTGCTTTGCTCCCTTGAAGGAGTAGTATTAAAGCACAATAGTTTGGAAATAGAAAATAGAAATAGAGATATTAGCTGGTTTGGGTTTTGTTATGTAAGAATAGAATATGAGGTCAATTAGTAGAGTACTCATAGGATCCTTTTCTGCTCAACTTTGAATGATCTTAACCCGCTATCTGCTCAGTGGACCAGAGAAAAGATATTTGGTGGTTTTGGTTAATTTTTTCGTACCATGATTTGGTATCTAATAAATGCTTATTTAATCTGGTTGCCTTTTATTTTTTTTCAACCTAGACAAAAAAGGACAATGTTTGAATGTGCCTAAGGACAGAAAAACTGTGCTCATTGTTTTTCAGTATGAAGACTTGTCAGCCTTCAAGCATAGGAAATTATAGCTACAAGTAACAGCACTCAACCTATTAGGTGAATGAATTAGAACTTGGAATATTATATTTATTAGTTGAGTTCAATTACAAGAAACTTTGATTGCTTTCAGGTGTAGCTTTTTCACACTCCTTTCCATGTTTTGAGCACATTTTATGTTTGTTTTCCTTAATCAACTTATGAATTATTTGGCTAAGACAACCAGTAAAGACAGGTCTACTGACTGTGGTAAGACCTTTCCTATTTATTATATGTTTCGTTAAAAGCTTTTAGCTCTTCTAAAACGCTCAGTTTGCTGAATTCTCCGCTAGTAAAGAAAAAAGCAAAAGTCTTAGCCCTTTCATGCCAGAAAACATCTAAGACACTGAATTATGCTAAATATTTTCAAACAAGAAGTCAAAGCTGTTGTGGTTTCAGGAACAGAAGGGAGTATTTGTGAAAAGAACCATTTGAGGCATAAAACTGGATTTCTGTGTGATACTTCATCCTGTTGTACATGTTAGCTTCCTGTGATTAAGTTTAAAATTATATTTCCCTCCCTCATTATCCTTTTTCTAATTCTAGTGTGCCTCCAGTGGCAGAGTGGGCTGTACCTCAGTCATCAAGACTGAAGTACAGACAGCTGTTCAATAGCCATGATAAAACAATGAGTGGACACTTAACAGGTATTCAAGCAGTTTTTGTTGTCTCCTTTTTTTGAACTGTAAAAGGCCAATTATAGTAGCATTTAGTATGCTCTTCAGATAGTAAGAGACTCTCATTTCTCTCTGTCACTGTCAATATTTTTTCTGTTCAAATCTCCCAACTGCTTAATAATCTTATTTAGGAGCTAATATTCATTGTAGCTGGGATAATTTTATCACCTTCTTTCCTTTATTTTCTGCAACGTAAGTTGGCTCTGGGAAATGGTTATTGGAAAGGGTATAATGGGAATGTAAAAAATTCTGTACCTGTGTACAGTGTTCAGTTCATCTACTGCTGATGGTGCCTGTCCAGTTTCAGAAAGAAAGTAGAATAGTACACTGGCATAGTTTTACTATTTCTTGAAGCATATCTTAATCTCTCATCACTTTTTTCTTTTTTTTATTTTTCTTTGAATGTTGTAGAGAAGGGAAGGGTTATGTATTTTGTAATATTTTCCTTTGGGAAACATTTGGGGGTGCCTAGGGATATTTTATGTGTAGCCTGTTTGTGCTGATAACACCTCTTCAGTGTCACCATTTCAGAATTAAGCTCTGCTTGTGCAGTAGGTACTTGGTAATGCAAGAAAATGAGAAAGTTGCTTGTTTTTTAATCCTTGTTTCACTTTGTTAGGTCCGCAAGCAAGAACTATTCTTATGCAGTCAAGTTTACCCCAGGCACAGCTGGCTACAATATGGTAAAAATCTATCCATTTCTACGAAACTGTCAACTACTTAAACCTCTATACCCGATGTGGGTTTTTTCTCTCTTTTCAATCTTCCTCCACTGATAGATCATTATAAGTTGCTCTTTATAATGTATAACTTTATAAACTAAAACCTGCACTGCTATGCTTATATTAATATTACTTTGCAAAAGTAAAAAGAGTGTCTTTTATGCTGCACATATAGATGTTTCAATTAATGGGTTTTTTAGGGAGACCAGATTTTCAGCCTTGTAGGTCTTCCTCATCCCCAGCCATACATGACAGTTCATCAGTGAAATTTATACATTTGCACACATACCTTGCACACAGGTACTACAAAAGGAAGCTTAATCCAGGACCATACTTTCTTTGGGGCTAGTCTGCTTTTAATGTGAGTTTCTAAAGACTTATTTCCAAGGGACTGGAGTTACATAATTTTTAAACAATAGATTTTAAAAGGATTTGTCTTGGCTTCTCATTTTCCTTTCAACATCTTGTTTGCTGAAGTTTATTATGTTCTCCTTGCCCTATGGATTAGCCTCTCTCATCCCTTGTACTTTGGAAGATAGTGCTTTCCTACATACTGTGTAATGCTTCTGCTCTATTACTTGAGTAGTACTTGGTTATTGTTGATTTATTATTATCTTTGGTGCCTTCTCAAATGGCCTTCATTCTGCTTCTGTGTATTTTAATTTCCAGTTTTCCTCTACAAGTTATTTCTAATTAACTTCTAAACTTTAGAAATCTTTACTTGAAAACCGTTGTCAGCTCACTAACCCATCCAACTTCTGCATGAGGTGCACTGTGGTGTCACTCTAACCTAGTGGTTCAATTGTGCCTGCTTTCTCTGCCACGCACTGATGTTTTTGTTATATTTTAAAGAGCACTCTCTCTGTTTCCTAACAAAGCTACTATAAGGAAAAAATATCAACCAAATCATCCAGCAGATGATTAGTCAAAAAATACTCTGCTTGTTGCCAGCACTTATGTAGGTTGTGTGGGCAGGGGAATGACGTCAGCCTACACCAGGAATTCTAAACATAACTCTTTTAATTTTTGACATTTAAAACTGCCAAGTCTATTGAGGTAAGGAATGGATTTTACAGCTTTTGTTGTCCTAAGTATTGCTCCCTTTCCTGAAACTTGCTTTCTGGCAGTGGAAGTGCTGTCACTGTTCTCTGGGGCAAGATTTGTCAGTCTGTATGGGGGGTGGATTCACTGTCTCACACACATTCATGTGCAGCCTGTCAGCTATTCTGTAGCAGCTGGTTTGGTATTTCCATAATAAAGATGCAGACCCAGACTTTTAGGATTAGCTGATGGATTGTATCCTTGGATGCTAGTTTTTCCTTCCACTGGCTTGTTCTTATGCCCCAGCCTGAGTTCAGTAGAACAAGCATAGATCAAATGGGGCTATAATTGTCTTCCAAATTTAAGTCCTATAAGCGAAGTCCTGTATATGTCATTTACCTTTGATTTTTACAATATCACGGGATATTTTCTCGCGTGTTTAGAGTGCAGCATGCTAGAGAAACAAAGCTGATGTTTAGGCTCTTAAATTTTACCCACTACCATCTTACTATGAGTAAGTACTTGTGCATCTGTTGGAACACTGTTTTTAAGCCATCCAGAGATGTTGCTCCATAATTTTTAATATGTACATAATGCTAAAGTGTTTTTGTGCTTGTCAGGACTAGAATGTTAATAGCTTTGATTTTAATGCAAATGTGTGCTCTGGAATGTGAGATAGGAACTTCCAGGGAAGAAGGAGACCAAACCAAAAAGTTCTACTGAACATCTGAGAGGATTCCTTTCCAAACGATTTTGTGTAATGGATGTTCACAAGATGTTCAAGAGAACTCAGTTAATGTTGCTTATATAGTGTATGGTACAGGCATCACTCAAAGAGCAAGTGAAGTAGAAGCCATGGCTGTTAAGGATAGTTTCAAGGCAGACACGTGTGAGAAATGTGGGAAATAATGACACTTTTGGTTTTTGCTTTTTATTTGTTTTAAAGAAACAAAGTAGAGTGAAAACAAAACAGTGAAAAATTGAATTAATTTGGAACTAAATATGTTAAAACTACGTTTTCTTAAGAGCGATTATTTTATCTTTAAGAAATTGCTTACTTTGTGCCTTCCCTTTAAAAAGGAATCTTTCAGATATCGATCAAGATGGAAAACTTACAGCTGAAGAGTTTATTCTGGCAATGCACTTAATTGATGTAGCTATGTCTGGTCAGCCGCTGCCACCTGTACTGCCTCCAGAGTTTATTCCACCTTCATTTAGGTAACTGATTATAATTTTTGAGTCTCAGTCCTAAATTTTTATATCATTTAGGAAAGCTGTCCTGTGAGTGTAAAGGACAAGAGATTGGAAAGTACTCCCCCACCTTTTTGTGCTACATCTGTGGCTCAGAGTGCCTTCTCAATGGGAAATGCTTGTCTAGCTTTTTGGTTTTATTACAAGTACTGGATGCTGGAAGTAGCAAGAATTCCTTGTAAGAATACAGTTTTGTCAATGTTTTATGCTAGCATATCTTTCAAAACTTACTCCATCTGACCATATGAATTTAAAGTGCTTTAGTTCAAACTTATACTTTTGTAGAGCAAATAGGTGATACTGGAATTCAAAATATGCCGTGAATTGACACTGTAGCAAATTCAGACCTGTTTTGATACAGTTGTATCTGTGAATAGTAGTTGAGTCATTACTTCTGTTTCTCTGTTTCAGTCTTTGTGCAGAAATGGGTGGGAAGAGAGTAACAGTAATGGAAAGAAATGTTTGCATGCAGTCATAGCTTCGTGTTTTTTAAGGACCTTCCTGAAGATTACAATTGTTTTGATTTATTCTGTGTGGGGTCTTGTTTTCGGCTTGACTCTAGTGAGCTCTTCCTCTGTCTTTGTAACTTTTACTGTAGTCTGAGTCAACATTTCCCCAACTTGGGACTGATCACAAGTGAGAGATCTTGGGGACAGGGTTGAATGTAAGTTCCATGGTGCTGTGAACTTTGAACTAGGTTTCTCAGGAGTGTGATGTTGGGACTCGGGAGGATACTGTTATCTTAATGGGAATGAGTAAGTAAAATCCTCTGGGCAACACTGAGGAAACGTTAAATGTCATTAAACATCACATCACTGCATTTAATTCATGATTTATTGATGAAATCATAAATAAATTTGTTATGCATAGGTTCTTTTAAACAACTTGGAATTATCGTTTTATTGACAGAAGAGTACGCTCTGGTAGTGGCATATCTGCTGTAAGTTCAGTATCTGTAGACCAAAGGTTACCAGAAGAACCAGCATTAGAAGAAGAACAGCAGCAACTGGAAAAGAAATTACCAGGTGAGGAAGCAAAAATAGAGATTTATTGTGTGCTGTTATCAGAGAAGTGTTATCATCAGATTACATGCTGCGGAATTAAAAAGATTTACTAAGAAATGTTTTCTTTCCAGATCAAGTTGAGACATGCCAGAGGCATAACCAAGACATTACTTGGTCCAGCTAATTCCTGACTGTTGCATGATCCTTTGTGTTACTGACAATGTGGATATGATCAACATTCAGGCTGCTTATCTTATGTATTCTCAATAGAGGCAACACTTTGCAGCCCTGTTATAGGACTACAATGAGAACTTTTCATTGTCTCCATCTTCTAACTTAGGTGGAGTGTAGTTTGGCTTACATACCCTTTAAAAGATCACAATAGATCATTGCAGTCAGTGTAACAATATGCTTTTTTTTATACAAGCTTTAGCATCTCTGCCTTTGGGAAAGTAAATCACCTATTTTTTTAAAAAAGGGTAGAAAGCATCCTAGAGGCTGAATGTTAGGAAACAGTTTAACACTTCAGATCATCCCCTCACTCTTCTTTGTATGTCCTTTACTTTTGCTCTGTTTTATTCTAAGATGGCCAGAATATCACACAGTTGCAGATGTATCAACATGACATGTTGATACAGTGCCACAATAAAGCTTTTCTGGTTTGTTCTAAATTATTTTTCAATTATTTAAATTGATTCCTGGCACTGTATTGCATCTTTGATCATAGCTTAGCTCTGAGTTGATGTTTTAGAAGACTTTGCACAGTAATGCCAACATCTTCCTGCAAATTTATTAACCATTTTAGAGCTCATGACTGTGTGTGCTTAGTTAGGATTATTTTTATTTCCTATGTGCACTACTCCGTATTCATTAACATTTGAATTTTCTGTGTTTCTTCATTGCCAGATCACTCAGTTTTGTGAGATTCTTCTAAAGCTCTTTACCATCAGGTTTTTATTTTAATTCTGTGACTGTCTGGCATCTCCAGAAGCTCTTGTTACTTTTCAGTCTCTTCCAGGTCACTGTTGCACACTGAACAGCACAATTGCTGGTAGAGATCTTTGAAGGAGGCTACTGAGAATCTTTCTGTCATGGTAGTTGGTAGTTTATTTCACCCCTGAATTCTAATCTTGTAACTGTTTGTTAATTCCCAAGGTCCTTCTGCCTCTTTCCATACCAGGTTAGTTCAGAGATCTGCATGTCAGCAGTTCAGATAAAACTCTTGTCTTTGCTTTGTATTATAAAATCCAAATTGCTGCTGGCAGTCTGCTGGGTGATTCCTGGCTGTAGAAGGATGAAGGGAGTTAGCAGGGGCTGCTGCAGCAGACCTCACTGAGGCCTCACAATGAAACACTTGGTCGCAGGTGAGATTTTACTCTCCCGTATTGGCTCTTTGAGGCCTAAGTCTTGTGTTTCTGGAATCAGAGGACTTTAGTATTTGGTTTGTACAGTCAGGAAGGTCAACCACTACCTTGGATTAGTTTCTTTATTAGACTTCAAAATCACACAGTATTCTTCTGTTGACTTGATCTTCTTTTTCGACTTGCTTATTCATGCAATTGGGTCTATTCAATGTGACAGGCAGCTTTCTCCTGCATTCTTTTCTTCCACGGTATCGTGTTTAGTTGTGTATAGTAATTAATTTGCTTTCTGTTGTAGCCCGTGCTGCTTTGCCAGTCATGGGAGCAGACTGCCTTGTTTGTAGCTTCCAGGATCATTATACTGTCTCTTCTTAAAGACTGTTTCACTTGTCATCTTCTAGTCTTACAGCACTAATGTTGATTAAAGGACGGATTGCACACCACAGCTAGTAGTTCATGAATTTTGTATTTGAACTATGGATTAGCATTGTCTGGGTTTGGCAACCTGTTACTCTTCATTTTCTGGTTTTATTTTTGTTCTACATTTCAGTTCAAGAGGAACTAGAATATAAGCCTTCTACTGTATTTGATGTGTGGATTTTCCATTTTAAAGATCACTTACAATAGTGAATGTCATCTTATTTCTTCACTGGCCTTGCTAAATCTGGCTAGGTGGTGATTTTTCTTTTGAGACATTCGGAAGAGGTTTTCGTGTTCGCTTTTATAACCTTTTAGAAACTTTCTCTTAAGCAAGGTAACAGAAGATAGCTATGTATTTAATTCACTAGAAGTTGCTCTCTTCTATTTTCATACTTTCGATATGCTTTGTTTTGTTATCTCTGGTAGCTACCTTGGTTTTGCTGAATAACCATACTAGCATATTACATCTTAGAACCTGGTGTTTCTTCTTGGTGTTATGTGTTTTCTGAGCCTTGAACATGGTTTCTTAATGGCCATGCTGCTTGCAAGCATTTTCCCCTTCTACCTGCTGCTTTTAACTGACTTTCTTGACATATTTTTTTTTCTTTTTGCTTGGCTTCCTAAATCACATTCTCTATCAGTCTGTATCATAAATATTCTTTGAACCCAGTTGCTAATTTTGAACCAACTTGACAGAGTCAAAGACATCAAAGTGGTAATTTTTTTCAGGTTTTAGAAGATTGGTGATTGGCAATAGAAAAGGGGGCCAAACTTAGAAAATTAGAAAAAAAAGACAAAAATTCAAGTGGTTCAGCAGGTATTGGACCAATGTGTCAAACAGTTGGTGCATGCACACTCTGAAGTAAATATGTGCTATTTCTTGACTTGCATGCTAAAATGTACATGTTGGGGATGTGGGGAGAGAAATATAGAATACGGGTTATGGGATTGGGACACACAGGGTATGAAAAGAAACAGAAGGTGAAGTGGAAGGAATTACTTGGAGGAACTATGAGGGAGGGGACTAGGAACGTGGAAGAGGGGAAGGACAATCTCTGGTATTGTGGAAGAATGTCAGGGAACCTGTGCTGGAACTGAGGTCATTCTTTTAAGACACTGAGTGATGAGGATGTGAATCTGCAGGAATTCCAGTATTCCTGAGTTCAGCTGCTCAAGGACTTAGGCAAGATGTTTCTTTTCCTAACAGTAATGACTAATCTTATGAGAATATAAAGTTTAAATGCATTCTAGTCATTTGCATAATGGCTTTTTTGGTAATATCATCAGCTGGATTCTTTGCCTTACTTGTAGTAATTGAGGTGTTGGTTCTTGTGCTGCTTCTATTATCAAATATATAGAGGAGCTCCAGATCCTGTGTTCACACAAAAGATTAGATGGCGTAGGGGTTGTCTAAATTACACATACTTTCTGGAGAAATACAGAAGCCTGGGGAATGGGAACTGAAATTCACACTTTGATTTCCTAAGGGTATGGGTTCAAAGGACATCTACGACATTGGTGGTAGTGATAAACTTAGAGTTACCTGTAGAGTTATATTATTAGTAGTTGAGAGCTGCATCTAGAACCATTGGAGGTTGTTTCACTTTGATTCAGCATACATTGTTTTGTATGTTTGTGTGTGCTTTTTTTCTCTTTAAGTCAGTAGCGAAGTTTATTTCTCATTTTTTCCCATGTTTCCACGCATTAAAGTTACATTTGAAGATAAAAAACGTGAGAACTTTGAACGTGGCAATTTAGAACTTGAAAAACGGAGGCAGGCTCTCCTGGAACAGCAACGCAAGGAACAAGAGCGTCTGGCACAACTGGAACGGGCGGAGCAGGAAAGGAAAGAACGTGAGCGGCAGGAGCAAGAACGTAAAAGACAGCTGGAGCTAGAGAAACAGTTGGAAAAACAACGGGAATTGGAACGGCAGAGAGAAGAGGAAAGGAGGAAAGAAATAGAAAGAAGAGAGGTAACCAACTGGATGAAAGTATGGTGATTATGTCACTGGCAGCTGCGTTTGATTAGAACAAAATGTGATGTGTACACTAGGTATTTTGCCATCATTCTTAATAAGCAAACATTTAAAGAATTAACTTAAATTTCTAGGTTTTCGAAGGTGAGGCAAGAGTTGGCTATCTGTTTATTTTTCATGTGAAATAAATGGATGAAACATTTAGGTGTAGGATGAAGTACTCCTAACCTGTGACTTCTCTAAAAAATAATTATTATTTTCTTTGATATAAATAGATGCTAGAATGAACAAATAAAAACTTGGGGGTATTGGTGGCATTTGTGGTTTTCCTCTGATTGGTTAATTTGTTAAAGAAAACACATACTGGTTAACTTGAAAAAACTATTGTTTTTTCACATTACCAATTAATGATGTATTCAGTGCTGCAGCATTTGATTATTCTTTGCAAAGCTGCAGAATGTCTAATGTTGGAGGTTGGAGGGAGATTTAATGCTATCCTGGAGAGTTCTTGAAGTCTTAATGTGAAACAACTTGTTAAATGATTTCTGATTGGATCTTGGGAAGCTGATTAAAATGGAGAGGTATTGTTTAAGCACCTGTCTGCTATACAATGAAACCCCATTGCACCAGTGCTTTCAAGTGAGCATTTAAACAGCTAAGTGATTTTTGTGCTTAAACAGAGGCACATATTTAGTCCACAGTTTAGCGGTGTATTTATATTAATGTTTTAAATGTACTTCAGCATAGGAATATCAGCAATTAGAATAATTTCTCAAAATAGTTATTTCATGTATTATTTATTTATTTATGTTAATACTACAGGCTGCCAAACGGGAACTTGAGAGGCAACGGCAACTTGAATGGGAGCGTAATCGTCGTCAGGAGCTACTAAATCAAAGAAACAAAGAGCAAGAGGACATAGTTGTTCTGAAGGCAAAGAAGAAGACCTTAGAATTTGAGCTGGAAGCTCTAGTAAGTGGTCGCAATGCAGGTAAAACACATAAGCACAGTAGTGATTGTGATATGGTTGTGCTTGTTTTGTGAAGTTTTGACTTTTCAATATGGATTAAAAGTACACTTTAAATTTTGACTTGCATAACAAACCATTCTAAAATAGACATATTTTTCTTTCTTTGCTAAAGAATGATAAAAAAAATCAGTTGGAGGGAAAGCTTCAGGATATCAGAAGTCGTCTGTCTACCCAAAGACAAGATATTGAAAGTACAAATAAATCTAGAGAACTGAGAATTGCAGAAATTACCCATTTGCAACAGCAGCTACAGGTGAGAAAACATTCTCTAATTTTGTTCTTAGCCCTGCATTTTGACATGCTCAGCTGTATCAATATCTCAAGGAAACTTACCTCAATATGTGTTGGTTGTTCTACGTGAGGAATTACTGTAGATAATTTGTCATTCATTTCAATAAATGTTCTTCAGGAATTGCTTTCTATAGTTGAAGATGTGTTATATGATGATCACCTCTTTCTCATGGAATCCTGTTGTGGGGAATAGTAAATAAATTGCTTGGTTGAAGGCGTTAAAGGTTTTGAGGGAGTGAAGAGAATGAAGTTTCACAGCATGTATTTTCGTTGGCAGTGATTGTTGTTTGTGTGCTGAAAGAAGGAATTGACTTCAGTGAAATGACTTGCTGTTTATGCTTTTTTTGAAATTATGAAATAACTAGGAAAGACAAATGGCAGGATTAAACCAAGAACTAGCCAGTTTAACCAATAATTTCACTTTTGAAAGTTATCTGTCTAAAATTCTCTGTCAAACTAAAGATGGGATTGAAGTGTCTGCTTTGTGTGAAAGAACATTCTTTGCAATTTATTAAGGTTTCTAGATGAGTTGTAGTATTTGATTTGGGGATTTTTTTTCTTTATTAAATGTTTTATATTGCTTGAAATTATTCTTGGCCAGTAATGGGGGCTCTCAGTGCTTTTCTACTACTACAAAGTGGATCTCTCATTTATATTATGAGAGCTTAGATGTAAAACCTATCCTGAAACCTATTCCTACTTTTCCATTTAAACTTTGTAAGCATAATTAGGATAGTACATTCATTTGAAGAAAACCAGAACTTGAAAGTTTAGTCTTTCTGTTTTATGCCTTGGTATTTCTTTGACTTTTTTTCCTCTTTTCTTAAGATATCTTACGTTTCTGTTGAAGTTTTATGTATACCATTACACCTCTCACAAGACATCTTCCTTTTAGCAGCAGCTTGCTGTAAAGAATATAATTTAGGAGCCACATTCTTGCACAGTGTTTGTGTCCACTTGATACAAACAAGAAACGCTACTAAGAGAAGCTTGTGATGTAAACAACTGCCATAGTTTGACTTGAAAATGCTCTTTTCTCTTTAATGAAATGCTCCTATATTGGCAACTGAAAATTGTGTCAAACAGTGTTGAATCAAGTGTGGTAAATTGTTACACTTAGCAGTACTGGCTCAAAAAAGACAAAAAGCCAACTATGCTTGATAAAATGCATGCAAAAGCTCCCATTTACCTGAATAAGTTAAAGACCACTGATCTAATGTGCACAGCCAATGTTCATGTGAAAGCAACGACCACCTGAATTTCCCTCTAAACCTTCTAGTCCAAAAGCTTTCCACAGAAATTATCTAAGTACTTGCAGAAGAAGCTGGGCAGCTGCATAGCCATTGATAGAGAAATGCTATTTCAACAAATTGAATGGAATTCATATCCTATTTCCAGATGTCATTTCTCTTAACTTGGTAATTTTTGTTCAGTTAGCCTCTGTAGTCAGAAAAGATATAGTATCTCTTTCCTTTTGTCATAATATAAAAATTAAGAAGAAAAAAATGATATGTTACAATAAAAAACTGTTAAGTTATTTATTTTATAGTAGAGACCAATTGGGACAGGGTCCCATTATAACAGACACAGTAAAAAAATATGAGGAAAATATCATTATTGTCAAGAACTTGGAACGAGCTTCCACAGCTGGGTATAATAAAAGGAAAGTTCAGAGGGAAGAAAAAAAACCAGTGAAACCGACACTGTTGGGAAACAAGCAATGAGAAGGATAACCTATTTACAACTACATGTAGTCAAGTAGCTTATTAAAAGTACTAGATAAAAAAGGAGCATTTTTCTCTGTAGACTCATTAAAAATATTTTGAATTATTAATCATAGTCTTGGCTGATCACAGATGCGCTTCCCTTACCTCCAGCTTTTGTGTGTCGGTTTTAGCTATGTCACCATGAGAGGTTAAGGAGGGCAGAGCAGTTCTTCAACTGCCTGACATTTAGTTTGTGCTACTTATTATCCAATTGCAATGGTCAAAAAGCAGATTGTTTTTCTTTTTTGTCTTCAGCATTTTGACACCACTTTGAAATTTTTTATTGAAACATCCTGGTGAAACAAAATGAATTTTGCACATCTGTTTACATTTTCCTTTTTTTTAAATCACTACTATGTTCAGTGTAATTGGTACTAGTTGGTACCCAGCAGCTTAGTTAATGCCTGTTTGCTTCTAAATTGCTTTGTTCACAAAGACTGTAAGAGCACTCCTGTAATGAAAATCACATTTTTCTTTCTTTGTGGTTGTTCTGTTTGATTTTTGGTTTTGAGGTGGTAGTGTTTTGTTTGCTTTGTTTTGTTTTTCATTTGATGGCAATAGCTTTGGCTTTGTATTCTTGTCTCTCAGGTGATCATCGATCTTTACCACTAAAATTTCAGTTAGAGTCACTTGAGGGGTTTTTCCTAATTGTGATCCCAGAAAGAAGTGTCACTAGTTAGCAGAAAAGGACAAATTTTATCTAGGGAGAACCTGAAAGAGTAGATAGCTTTTTCCTTAAAAAAGATGAGTTTCTCAAATATCCTATGCATTTTACTATCTAATTTGTAGAGAGAAGACTAAAGCAGTAAGCAACATTTTAAAGGGAGATTTTTGATCCTCTAAACTTTCAAATAGGTTAAAAAGTCAATATTGTTGGATATCTTTGTAGGATATTGTCTTCATCTGGAAATATTTTAGTTGATAACACATCTGACAATTGCTGTGGAAAGATGAGTTAATTCAAAGGAGTAATTATTCATCAGCCTATTAATTAGTTTCAAGATGAAGTGTGATTAAACCTGTGAAAGAAATTGTATAACAATCCTGGGTGATGAAAATTTGTGCTAGTTAGATGAATGTGGCATTTGGTAGAGTGTTATTTCCAGGGGTGTTCAGAAGGATCCCAACTTCCAAACACCTAACTGTGTGTTTGAATAATTTCTATGCTATCTGCAGGGCTTCTGCTAATTATCTGCAGGGATTATTTGCCTCAGAATCACAGAGAATGGTTGGGGTTGGAAGGGACCTCCGTAGATCATCTAGTCCAACCCACCTGCTAAAGCAGGTTCACCCAGAGCAAATCACACAGGAATGTGTCCAGCTGGGTCTTGAATGTCTCCAGAGAAGGAGACTCTATAACCTCGTTGATGAACACTTTGGCTCCTAAGTAATATGGCTTTCCTCTGAAGCACCAGAAGCAGAGTATGTGGTAGAGATTTAAGATGTATAGTGGTGTCTCAGTTTCTTATATGCCCTCTTACTCAGGGTGTAGGATCAGAAGAGAACTTTAATTAGGTTGACAGGAACTGTTCATTGTTTTGTTTGCCTTCTGCTGCTATGTGGGACATTATGCAATTCTTGGAGATTTCTTGTTGCATGAAACTTCAGTGTTAGTGATGCCTGGATTTCTTTCATCTCTTTCTTCAGTACAAGTGAACTGAAGGTTGTGGAAAAGCTTGTTGGGGATGCTTTTGGAATAGATGCTTATTACATGATTGCCTGTGATTTCAGGAAACTGAACTTGACCCTCATGGTCCCTTGGCATTCTTTGTTCTTAAGTACTCTCAAACTATTCTGTGTATTAAGGTTCAGTAGTCTGGAGTTTAGAAGTAATCTGCCCTTTAAAAATAAACAGTTTAGGGTAGAAATACATTCCATCCTTAAGTGTTGTCCTATGTTACTTTTTGTACTTGAAGAATGATAATTTTTAAATCCTGTTTCATTTAGACATCCATTCTATTTGGCTTATCTAAATGGTTCTTGAATTGGAATGAGGTTTATCTGTCAATATATTTAGTGTACTAGATGTCACCTTTCTAGGATTTTACTGCTTGAAAGTTTCATTTCTGCGATGCCTGTGTGCTATACTAATTTAATAATATTGTTCAAATTTTTCATCCCAAACTATGACATGGGACATGCAGGTATTTGTATGGGAGGGCTTGGTTGAAGGGAAAGTTTGAACACAAAGGACAGTGTTTTGTATGTATTTTAAGAACATGGTAATGGTTGTTGATTGGAAAGAGGCAGGCCCCCTCAGGCAGATGGTTTGGAAAATACTGCATTATATATTGCTGTTTCTCATTTGGTTTTAGGTAGGGAATAATAGTCCCGTTATAGGAGTATCTGGCCTTCATGGTATCCTTTAGGGACTGAAAAAGATCTGCTGATGCTATAGGGAATGCAGCTGAACAGAGAGTGATGTCTGTTAACCCCTAATAGTCAAATGCATAGTTTATCTTAATTTTTATACTTTCTGAATTGATGAAGTCTTTGATTGTGCTGTGCTGTCTAAGTATATTTTCTGGAACAGAAAGAGATTGCATTAGCCTGTGGTCATCAGCTAATCATAGCATCGGAGCTGTACACTGCAGGGGCCTCATCAAAGACTGCCATGAGTAAAGTGGGACAACTACAAAGTCATGGCAGTACAGTCAACCTTGTGTTCTGGTAACAAAACCTAAAACTTTTCATGGCACTCGTCCTTGTATTGAGCGATCTGGTGACATTTATTCTTAGGATTGTGTTATGTCATTTGCAGTCCTTCTTGACAAATTGGAATTGTCAGATGGCTGATTCCTCAAAAGCCTACAATTCAAGGCAACTGCTGAAATAAATTACTTAGCTTGTCTGAAAGATGGCATGTTGATACTCAGGCAGCTTTTATAAAATAAGCTGTTTCACACCATGCTTCTATAATATGTTTTGACAACTTGAAGCTGGAGGTCAAGGCTTCTGAAAGGTGTATGAAGCAGGACTTAATCCTTCAGAAAGACCAAGGATTATATAGGAGATATCTATGATCCACCAAAGAAGGAATTTCTCATCTGCAGGGTCTCTTGTAATATATTGGTGTACAATCTTCTAACCATGTGTTGAAATTGAGAGAGATCATAATCCTCTTTCAAGAGTGCTAAATCGAGAGATCTAGGACTCAAATATTCTCATCTGACAGAGCTTGTGTTGTATAGCTTTTGGTGAAAGCCTTTATTTTCTCTTCTTTAAATAGATGGTAAATATTTGTCTTTCTATTCCTGATCAATGTTAATATTAATTTATTAAAATGAAAAATTAAATGTAAGTCCTTGTTTTAACATTTCCTGTCTTTTTTCCCTGAAATTCAAGTAATTCCAAGCCAAGTTATGTATTCAATGAGAACAAATTTTCAAGTAATATACTTCAATTTAATATGTTCGCTTTTTGGTATTGACCAACAACTGTGTCTGAGTGGTAGTACCACAGAGATCATGCTTGGATAATAGCAATAATATGTAATTTAATGAAAGAAAAAGTAAAGAGTCATTTCAGAAGAAATGGAAATGAGAGGTCTTAGGGCTAAGGTCATCCTTCACTCACCTTTTTGTCTGTTTCTCTTCTTGTTTTCTTTCTCTTTGTTGTCTTCTATCTAGGAATCTCAGCAGATGCTTGGAAGGTTGATTCCAGAAAAGCAATTGCTAAATGACCAGCTAAAGCAAGTTCAACAGAATAGTTTGCATAGTAGGTATCTATTAATATTTGTTTGTGTCCAAGTTCATACAGGATGTGATGCTGCATTGCACAGTGTACTCTGTAATTACTTTGTTGTTGTTGTTGCAAGATACATGTTGAAAAACGTTGCTTTCTATGACCTAAATTTCTCCATGTAAGAAAATACTTATTTTGACAATATGTTTAAAAACAGGAGATTCTCTTCTTACTATCAAAAGAGCCTTAGAAGCCAAGGAACTAGCACGTCAACAGCTTCGAGACCAACTAGATGAAGTAGAAAAAGAAACTAGATCTAAACTTCAGGAAATCGATATTTTCAATAATCAACTGAAGGTAATCTAAAACTTTTTAACCTTTTCTTCTAAATGTTCAGTTAATTATTTTTAACTTGATTATGGAAAAAATATGAAACTAGAATGACTGATTTAGAGTGTCAGTTTTGGGAACATTCTCAAATCTATCCTTTTTTTGTTTTGTTGGTTTTTTTTGTTTTTTTAAGAAAATACTGCTTGGCATCCAGACTGAGAGTTTGAATCAACTTAATCTGCAGGATCTATTTAAGACTAAATTTGAGCTCTGATTCCAGATCTGTGATTGTAAATAGGAAATTGCCCGTTTCTGTCCTTTTGCGTAAAAGAAGTGCCAGACTGTAGCAGGTCAGCAAATCTGCTGGAATCAGTACTTCAAATTGAAATCTGTAATAAAGAGACCTGGTTTTCTACTGACGTGCAGAATTTTTATCTGCTATTCGTAAGCTCATACTCGTTCCTGAATGTAGTTGTATGTTGTTTGTGGTTTCATGCTTTATTGATCAGTCTTTTGTTAAAACTGTGTGATTATTGTTTATTTCTGCACAAGAAAACTACAGAAATGGCAAAAGTCAGTAGAGTTATTCATTGTTATAGGAAAAATTAAAAGCAGTAGACCACACTGCTACCTATTTCAATATCAATTCAAAGACAACTCTCGTAGTCTTAGGCAAGGAAGTAGAAAGGGGACAATCTCTGCAGTCGTAAGACACACAGGACAAGCAAAATATTCACAGTTCATTTTAAAAGAAAGCAGAATGGTTTGCTCACCTTTTATATGTATACTTATGCTTTTGGGACATATCATAACATATTGTGCTTTTTGGGTGATTTTTTTTTCTTTTTAAACGGGGTCCTTTTGAAGTGTTTTACAGATAAATATGGTTAAAGAATATTAATTCTAAAATTAGTCTCAGCATTCATTTTGATGATAAATGACGTAAACAGCTTATAAATGGACAGAGGGGTGAATAATATTAGTACTGTGACAGTAGAAAAAACCCTCCAAAACAAACAAACAAACTTCAATATTTTAAATCATGAAGGGCTCAACAAGTAACAAGCTTATAGTAACTAGAAATTGAAAATGCACATTAAATAAAGACACTGATTTTTTCAGAATGTCTGCCTTATGTCTAATTGTAAACTGCTTTGTAGTTTAATAGGAAAATTGATTTCTGTGTTCAGGTCTTAGAGTTATCACTTTAAATGCTGAAAATTAATTAGGTAGACAGTTATTTGGAAGATTTCAGCAAGCTTCCTCTGGCTTGAGGCTATTTTGTTCTTCATTTCGTAATGTGTAGAAGCAGTGTTTATTAGAAAGACTATTTTTTGATGCTGTATGTTGGTATTTTTGCCTTCTGACAGCTTTCTTTGCTTTCTTGGAAGAGATGAGTTTGAGGCAAAAACAAGGCAGTGGGGCAGTTGTACTATTGAAACTGAGAGGCAGGAGCTTAATTCAGAGAGGCTTGTTGTCTTCTCCCTTCTGTAGTTTCACTAGATGTGTAAGATGTATTTTGGGGAGTCTTGGTGATTTTATGGTTATACTAGATGTAAATATTTACAAAGGCATATGTACCTTTTCCTGGACTTGGCATTGAATGGTTGTAGTATTCCCATTGCCAGAGAAACTACTTAGAGCAGGGGTGTCAAACTCATTTTCACTGGGGACCACATCAGGACTGGATAAATGTAGGAGTAGTTACATTGATATGGTCTTAAAATTGCATTCGGCCCTTTGAAGGCAACTGCAAGGCTGATGTGGCCCCCTGATGAAAATGAGTTTGACACACCTGGCTTAGAAGATGCACTGTGTGGAGCAGTGATTTAATGGCTGTTGCTCTTGTGGAAAGAGCACTCAAAATGCCTCACCTGTGAGACTTCATGCACAAAGCAAGTTCAAGCTTTCTTGGTTTTATTAGGGTTTGTGTGAAGTGGGAATTCTGCTCTTAAACCAAGGCAGAAGATGACTATCTCTTGGTTAATAGTATTGCTCAAAACGAAGTAGTCTAGGAACTTGCATAATTCTCAGGTACTTCTACCTAATCAATCAAAAATCCATGGCAACTTTTAGGAACTGCCATTGGAAAGATGACTGTTAAATTTGGATTTGGTAGAAAATTGCTTTGAAATACTCACCAAATTAAGATTTTCCTCAATTATAAGAGAACTTTTTGTTTACTTATTATATTAGTAACTGGGTGTAAAAATACAGCAGGCTAATTTGCTGCTAAAATACCTAGCAGTTTGTATAATTTTCAGTCAAATAGATAATACTTATATTTAAATATAAACCTTTTCAAATAATGTATCAAAAACTCTACCACAACTGAGCTCTAAATGTAATAAAGGCGGCTTATCTTGTAAATTCAGGGAAAATATGTAAAGATGTGAAATACAGAAATATTTATTTTAAAAATGTATTTTCATTAAGAACCCTTAAACTCCATTTTTAATAAAGGCATTTTTTAGTCGAGGTTGTTCCTAAATGGTCTTATCTTTGCTTATGTCTTTACTTAGTCAAAATGCTTAATTTAATATAAAAGGTATATGCCAAACTAGTTTTGATGAAATGCCTAAGATACAGTGAAGTTGGCAGCAACATTAAATTATAACCTCTTTTCATAATTGTAGAGACTTATTCCTTATGTCATTGGCTATGAATATCAATTACATTGTCTCCTTCATGAATATATTCTTTAATTTCACAGAACTCCATTTCTAATTCATTCTCGTGATAATACCTGTGATAATACAAGATAAAATGAACAATTTAACTAGCATCTAGTGTGCCTTTTCATTCATGAGACCATAAGATTCATTTGGTGTTCCAATGTATTTTAGGTTAAAGGTAAACTTGTTAACATCATAGTAGTATACAGTTGATTGCACTGCATTTGCCGCTGCATTGTAGTTTTTATGTTCTGCGGTGAATACTAAAAACTGATCTTAAATTACCTTATCTTTGTGTCTTAATATCATTTATGACATAGGGACAAAAATTAATTAAATTTTTTTTTGCTTAGATCTTTTTTCATCCCTCCAAAACAACAGATGTCAATTTCTTCTGAGTTGTCTCAAGTTAACGTCTCAGCAGTTGGAAATGTTCACAGAATTTGTTTCTTTTTCAGAAACTTACTGGATGGCAAAATATTATTAATATTCTAAAACAGGTAGTTTCAAGTATCTTATTTAGGTAGAACTGTATGGTTTCAGAAAACTGTTGGTGCTTAGAATTACTTGACTTCTAGGACATCATTTTAGCCTGAAGCCACAATGTTTAAAAAGTGTACTTGTATGACAAAGGAAGAGATACCTAAGCCTGTAGCTGGTCAGGTATCCTTTTAAATCAAATTTGGGGCATTTTAGCAGACAAGATAATAATAATAGTCCTGTGGATTGTGCTGTATTTGGCTTAGAGAGTGGCTGAGTTTGTAGCAAGGTTGAAAGTCAGGTCACTTATTTATATACTTAATTGTGGTTCAAGGAGTCTAACTTCTGTTACTTGTTTAAAAATCTTAGCGTAGAAATGCAATAATCAAAATTGATACACACATTAATAAGCTGTAACTAGGCACTTGTTTATTTCTTCTCCTTTATAAAATAACTCTGTAGAGTAGAAGGCTTTATATTAGATTTCCCGTTTGTATATGTATAGTTCTACTATAATTTACCTTTATAAATTCTTTCTACCTTCATCATGAAATTACATTTAAATTTTACAAAGGTCCGTCATTATGCACTGTCAATCGAAGCAATTAAAATGGTTCTTAATACAGTTCTTGTCTTCAAAGGCTAAATAAACATTTCATATAGCGTAGAGGAATCAAGTATTTAGAACTTATCTGAGTTACTGCACAGGAGAAGACAACTAAATTAGTGCTTCTGAAATACATTAGTCTTGCTGAGGAACTGTTCTCAGTGCCTGGAGAAAGTGGTGAATAGGTAGAACCGAGTTCTTAAAAATGTTTTACATTTTGTGTCATGTTCCAGTTGTTGTCAGTCCCTGTCTAGTTGGTGTGCACTGGACAAGTCGTGCCTATGAATGCCTGTTTACATTTGAGCATTTCTTTCTTCCAGTCAGTGGCAATGGAAGACGCAATGCTGCAGTGCCTGGCAGTTCTCCTGGGCTGCGTCAACTACTTAGACTCCTTTCTAAAGGTCTCCATGCCATACTCAGGCAGTACACAACTATCTCAATCTGAGGGATGAACCTCCTCCAGTTATGTGCTTCACTTTACCATAAACAGATGAGTGTGCAGTGTTTAACTAAGTTAGGATTTAATAAGAGGTGCTAGCACTAAAACTTAACCAAAGAGAAGAATTTATAATTTGATTCTTTATCTAATCCTTACTGCCTAGATGAGGAGTGTGCCTTGAATTGCGACCTGGGCAAGGTACTAGTTAGTTTATTTTGTCTTTTGCTTATCTGAAATTTCATTATTTTAAGTTAATTGCTGATTTTGGTCATGATGTTCAGAATTTCTAAAAAGAAAACACTTTTATGTAAAGTATTCCTATGCAACACTGTAATTTGTGATTCCAGGTATGAGAGAGATGGCAATACGTTCCCTTTATTCAAACACCCATAGCTATAATATGGGGTCGAAGGAGGAACTGTCTCTGTCAAGGACAAATCAGCTGCTTTGGGAGCTGGGGAATGGGGTGGAAGAGTATTGCTGTGGGAAAGGCTCAGTGAGCACAGAACTGCAGGGTTCTTTCCTCTGGGATCAAATGCTCTGGTGTGTCTCAAGGGGAGAAGATTTGGTGGAAACCTTGTATTGTAGTCCCTGAAGTATCCTAAGTTCTGTTGTCTTTCTGTCAAAAGGCAAAATTTGGGTTTATACAACTACATTTCTAACGTTAAAGTTTTCATAGCAATATGACTTGTCTGTATATAGTGAATACTACTCTGCTGTATGAAACTCATATTTTAATTCATATTTTATATTATGTGGGTACCTAAATGTGGCTATTGTAACATCTCAAAATTATACTTGTTAGTCTGTTTGTGAATTAAGTGCGAAGGTAACAATTTATTTCTGGATATGAGGTAAGACATGCTTTGTCCTGCACACCAGTAACAAGCAGAGCATCGTTATGTCTTTGGAGTTACAATATACAGTTTGTAAATGTGCAGCTTTTAAGTTGCTTTTGTCTGTAAAAGATGAGTGAAGGACTGTGTTGAACATTCAGTTGGCAAATGTTTCATTCTGTTGACTGTTGAAGTGTTACTATAATTTTGTTCAACTGGTGTCCTGTAGCACTATGGGAGATGTTGATTCTTTCTCCCTTATCCTCCCACTGGTACTTGGCAAAGCAACAGAGCATTTATCTGTTGCATGACATACCAATCAAATCTTTCTTTCCTCCTAGCTGGTGCAAAGAAGGAGATATATTGCATTTTTTTAATCTCCAAAAATATTCCATCCATTGTTAGGAGTATAAACTAGGTTAGCTTATCTTAACTGCTACAGGTATGTCACAGAAAGATCTCTTCACAAAATACTGAACGAACACATTGGCTTAGCTGGGCAGCAATAATGTGTTAAAATGTCTGTGGAAAACTTACATAATTATAAAAATGTCCCTTGAGATCCTAATGTAGCTGAGCATATAGGTAAAATGACAAAATGAGCAAACAAAATAATTTAATTATTTGGACCAGAGTTGGCAGCAGCATTTAACTGCTGTAATGCAGCAGTTAATGACCCTACTATATGTACTCAGTGTGTGGAACTGCTTGCTTTGGACAGACGTGGAGGCACGGTTCATAGCTCCAAGTTCCCAGTTTTCTATTTGGCAGTAAAAGTGGTATACTAAGGTTAGTGGTAAGGTAAGCTTATATTTTAATTATAGCTTAGACATGTAAAGTTTGGCTAGCCTTAGAGTTGAACATCTAGTGGAAGTAAATAATGTTTGGTGCACAGATTTCTTGCAAGTTGTGACCAGTTTTTGTGTATTTGTGAATTCGGGAATTTTTTCTGAAGGGGAAAAATACCAATATTCTGAATGAGAGAGAGATCCCTCCTGATTCTGCAGATATAGATGAACTGAATCATTCTTTCTAGTTTGCAAATTTCTTGTTAAAAGAAGCGAACTGAACTCAGATCCTTGCATCTGGGTTGTCTCACTTAAAGATTTTGAGATTATTGGGGGGGGTTTTGTTTAACTAGGTTAGCCTTCATACTCATCAAGACTTTTAGTTCCTCTTTCTTTGCCTAGCAATTATATCTATTTTACCTCTCAAACACCAGGTTTTGGGATAAAGACAAAAAGAAGAGGGGGATACCAAACCTTAGAAAGCACTGTTGTATAAATGGCTTAAAATTTTGCAAGTAACAACAGGTTGTCTTCAGTGTTGCCTTATTAGAAATGTGTGGCTCTGATGATGCTCTCTGTTGAATAGCAAGAGGAGTTCTCATCAGCAAGGACTCAGAATCTTGAGCTTCTTCACATACAAAGTTAAGTGACAGGAAGGGACATGAATGTGAAGGAAAGCCAGAGCAAGCAGAGCAGCAAAGGATTTCTAAATGGAAACCTGGGCTACAGCCTAACTAAACATAAGACTCAGAAACTTGTGCTTTGGATAGAAAAGAAAAACAGCTTGTTTTCTCTTACCCAGAGAAGAGAAACAGCGTGTTAAAAGTCATGAGTACTAATCAAGATACTTGCTGCTTCACAGCAACATTTTACGCTACAAGTGCTTTGTAGATATTTAATTTTATGGATTTCTGCAATCTACAAAAATTCGTAATACTGTTGGCCAGGTGGAAAACTGCTTTCAACTGTGCCATTTTCTGATCTATGTCCTTTCAGATTAATGATTATAAATCACTCTCGCTAGTGTTCTTATGGTTGCATATTTGTCCTTTGCACTTGTACATATTTTTTAATACAAATAAGGGTTCAGGTCATCATGTTGGGAAGACAGAGACTATGTTTCCCCCAGAGAAGTTAATTTTGAAGCAAGGGTCAAATAATTTGTACCTCAATGTATTACAAGTGTAGCAACATTAAAGAAGCTGAATTAATAAAATACAGTGATTGGAAATGACTGTTCACTCTAGTTAGCACTTCAGAAATGTATAGTCTGGTCAGAGTCCGCCTCTAGTTCCAGGTGCAGTTGACCAAGCATGTGTTCCCTGCAATCTCCTGATCCTTTTATTTTCTCATTGTTCTTTATGGGCTAACTATTAAAAAAATTGTTATGTTCAATATTGCTAATGTATTTCCTTTTTAGTAGCCCTTTTCCTTAGTCTAAAATAAAGCTATGCATGAATGTTTATAACCATGGGCATTCAGAGTTCAAAAGTTTTCCTAAAGGCAATATCCTACCTCAATAATTCTGGCGATTTTGCAAGAGGAGTTTAGTTTTACATACTGTAATGTCTATTCTAGATCCTAACTATCTACTAAGCTTGAATGTGAAATAATGATGATAATAAAATATAGTATCGCCCAAATTATCATCTCTGTATTTCAGTGAGTTTCATGGCCTTAGCAGAGTTTTAATTAAAACTTGTGTAAGAACTTATTATCCCTTTAATGATGCTGAATTCTGTTTCCATTGAATTTGAAACTAAGGATCCATTTATGAAATGAGGTGGAGAGGTGGGACATGAGGTTCATCTTACCTTTTTATTTGAATTTCCATCCATATATCAGAGCTGTACTCAATACCTTGCAAAGGTCATGTGCTACTCCTCTTCGTAATGTAATCCTGACATCTTAAAATGTAATGTTGCACAGTGTGCAGTTGTGCAGCACTAATGCATGTATTACTTTCACTAACTGAAATTTTTAGACACGGTGCAAGCATAGTCTGTAAATAAACAAGTATTAATTTTCAACTTCTATGAAACTGTAGCCAAGAAGTTACTAATAATGTGGCGAAATTCACTTACTGAAGCTTTTCTCATTTTGGCCCTTTTAAAATCACTTGATTTTTTAAATTTTTTTTTTTTCCTCTTACGCAATTTTCTACATTTTGGTCAATGCATGAGGATAGTTATACGAAGTCTTCATCTGACTGATTTGTAGATTGTGAATTTCTGAAAAATTATCCAAATACTTTCAAGATTAGTGAATTAAGATAATCCTTTTAAGGATGTAAGAACTAAACAAACCTGCATGATGTAAGTCATATTTTAATAAAAGAAGACATTATTAATATACCGAATTAGAAACAATTTTGTGCTACAGACCTTTTCTGCATATTTTTGTCTGTGCTATATGTTCATTAAAACACCTTTTTTTTTTTAAAGTTAATTATTTTTGATGACATTTCAGTTGTCATATTTTTCAGTTGTCAATTTTTCCTTCTAATTCTGAGGATTCAGATGCAAAATTCCAGGTTATGCAAAGAGATTCACGATAAAATTTATATTTGTGTTAATAGATGTTAATGCAGAAAACAAATATTGAGGGAAAATATGATATTTTAATTATTATTTATATTCTAAATGTGTCATGCAATGTCTTTCCAGTTAATTAGAGGAAAACTGACTTGTATATGGATGAATGCTCTCTGTGCCACAGTTCATCCCAAAGTCATTGCTTAAGGAATTTGATCTGGGTGTAAAAACAATCCTGAAGATTCTTTAGTAAATCACCACTAATTTAAAAATAAAATCAACTGTCTGAAACAGTTGCTATTCTGAGTAGCTTTTTGAATGGAATTTAAGAAATGAATTCAGCAAACCAGCAAAGAAAACATAAGTGACTCTTTAGATTAAGCTTTGTCAAACTTTTGTCAGCTTTTTAGAGTCCCATTTAAAAAAGGCTTTCTAGTTTCCTAACCCTTTGACATCTCAGGTAATATGGATAAAAATAGGAAAACAGTAAGTGGTTTCTATACCTTTAAAATCTGCCTTATATATCTGCCAATGCATTTGGCGGTACTGTAAGTCTGAACAGAGAGATCCAACCATTTGCAAGTTTTGTTAGTTCACAATGAAATCAATGGGACCATTAGTTATTATTCACGTAGTATATATTTACACACATTGGACCCTTTTCTCTAGGAGCTGAGAGAAATACATAACAAACAGCAACTACAGAAGCAGAAGAACTTGGAAGCTGACAGGCTGAAGCAGAAGGAACAAGAAAGGAAGACAGTAGAACTGGAAAAGCAGAAAGAAGCTCAAAGGTAAAACACTGCTCTAAATGAAGCCCTTCCTGTAGAGGTGTTACAGTGCAAAACATTTTGCAAATAAGTATAATAAACTTTGCATTTTCAGGAGCATAATGTGATCTCAAATAATATATCACTAAATGGTGAGAATACCCAAAACCTAGACAAATTGAATTTCAGTGCAGATGATCCCTTTTAAAGTTAGGAGAATCTCTTGATTTATTCTTGAATGAGAAGTGGGTTGTGGAGTGAGAGCTGGTCGATGCCCCAAGCCTGTCAGTGTTTAAGAGCCATTTGGACAGTGCCCTTAACAACATGCTTTATCTTTTGGTCAGCCCTGAATTGGTCAGGCAGTTGGACTTGGTGATCTTTGTGAGTCACTTCCAACTGAAATATTCCATTCTTTTCTGGTTTATTCTGTTCTACGTATGTCTGTGACTCAGTGATACATACACAGATTTCAGCAGTGTTACTTAAATGCGTAGTGTTCTTCTACACCTAGAGTGATTCTTGAACAGTATAACCAACCTGCTCTGTCTTTTGTACTGACTTGCAATACACAGTGAATGTTATTTTTGCTACATGCTCGCAAAGTTGTTTTTCTACCTGTGTTTATACTATATTTATGTAAAATGAATGGCATATAGGCTAGCAACCAATTCTGACATCATTTATCAGTGGCTCCTTGAGTTAATTTTTAGCAGTCGTGGGGTTTTAATACTCTTAATGTAGAAAGATGGTGGTCAAGAGATGAAAACAAAGTCCTGGCAACAAGGAGTTTTAAATTATTAGTTATAATGTTATGTGGACTATGACCTAAAGCAAATTGATAACGTGTGTTATTACTTGCTGAGTTAATTTTTACATTTCAGGGAAAAAAACCAAACAACAGGAAAAAAAAAAAACACAAAAACACCACAACCCCAAGTTCTCAGTGAAAACTGTATCTTCAAACAGAAATCTTGTACATAGAAACAGTTAAGTTTAGCTAATTCTTAAATAATTTGCATAAAACCTATGCCTTTAAAAATCTTAAAGATCAACTTCAGAAACAGCAAACTTTCTGAGAAAAGAGCTTTCTCTCATGAAGAAATAACTACTACGATAATGGTAAGTATGTTGGAACTTTCCTTGAAAATAAGGCTGAGGTAGTGGGAGTATAGTACCACTAAAAATATACTGTTTCAGAATATTAAAGAAAATACTTCATTTCCTACCAGAAAAATGGAAATTTAAAAAACAGATTTAAAAAGGGAAACATTCTGCCATGGAAAACTTTGTTCTGACTTTTCGTGCTAGTTGAGCATTGGGACGTTGTTCGTAATTCAAGACTTCGTGCTGCCCAAATATTCCAGCTTCTATATAGTCATAATTGGTACACTTGATAATCAACAATCTGGCAGTCTTACTGATTTCCAACAGACACTAAAATGAAAAAGATGAGTGATTAATACTTATAATCTGGATACTGCCCTATAATGGCCTTTTAATCCCTCTGTAAATGCAAAGCAAGAAACAATACTCTAAGGTAATTATGTGCATTTCAGCCTTTGGCCTAATAGATAACCACAATTACTTTATACTGAGAACCATCTGAACAATTTTTGTTGGTAATTGTGCACTGAATTGTGCACATAACTTATGTAATTGAGCAGACAGAGATACAGACATACATATTTGGGGACTATAGAGGTCTTTTTGAAGACCTCTTAAGGCTGATTAGTCTTAATTATCTTAAGGCTAATTCCATGCAGACTTGCATGATTATAGGGGTAATATATAGTTGAGAGAGGGAAAAAATCCCACATTTGAGTAAAAAGAATAGAGCTTACTTTTGGTGTTCGGGATAAGAACTGCCTGAGTGGTATAATGCAGTTGATAAGAGAAAAAAGGAAATTTTTTTAAAAGAGTATAGGTAAACCCCAGATTACAGGTCATATTCCACAATAATTAGCACATTAGGAGATGTGAAGTAAGGAGAAAAGCAGAATTTCAAGTTTTTTGTTCCTAACTCCAAGCTGTGGAGCTCACACCTGGGCTTGTATTTCTTCAGCTTCTTACTCCGTTCCTTGTCTTCAACACGTGATATTAGCTTCAGAAACAATCCAAGAAGAAAATTCTGCAGCTTCTATGGAAGGAGAAAAGAAATAACACATACCCCATACTCCCCCAAGATATATTTTCGTCTGCTCTTCTTGCTCCAGCAGTTAGAGCAAACTTGGTTTGTAAGTATGAGCAGACAATTACTCTACTAGAAACATAATGAAAAACTCTATTTCCCACCTAAGCCCATCTGACTAAACTCACCAGGTAAGA
Organism: Patagioenas fasciata; assembly: GCF_037038585.1. Classification (NCBI taxonomy): domain Eukaryota; kingdom Metazoa; phylum Chordata; class Aves; order Columbiformes; family Columbidae; genus Patagioenas; species Patagioenas fasciata. Next base: position 92,374,881 of record NC_092520.1, read on the forward strand.
CATCACTCCAGTCAAAAGAAAATTGAGCTCTTTGTGTTTGTGTGGTGCAGCTTCAGTGTTACAACAAAACTACTGCGTAATTGGCTCTGAATACTTTGCAAAAGAACATCCGAAGGACAAATTCAGTGATGAAAACAGGAGGTTATCACAACAGTGAATTCATTAACTTGTTAGATCACTTAACACTGAAGATTATTTTGAGCTTGTAGGTTAGTAGCTGCCATCTTAAATAGATACTGGGTACCTTGACATCTCTCAGAAAATGTTCTTGTCAACTTGAAACTCACATTGACAGAGATGAGATTTTTGCCCTCTGGTGCCAACCTGCTGTCTGGAAAGCGGATTTTTCCCCTTAAGGATTTTTTTTCACACACAGTTTTTGGCAAGGAATTCATGTTACTCTTGGACAAAATCTGTTCTATGTAGTAGACCAAATTTTTGATGACCAGCTTGTTGTCATGTGTTTGTCACTATTTTTGTAAGCGTGAAAAAACTATAGAAGCGGGATAGATCATGGAACAAAATAAAGTGCACTGTGCATCTGTTATAGCCCTTTAAAGTTATCTTTACTCGTGTAAATTGTTTCTAGCAGAGAATATTTATTATTCTGTTGTCTTGTCCTCTGTTGCGGGGAGAGGATTTGTTGGCTTTAGAAGTGGGGAATGTGAAATTTTCTGAATAATTCTCCAAGAATGCTGTGTGAAGTTTGCATATGTTTTTATTCCTTGCCCCTCAACAGGATCATCATCAGGACTACCATATCTTCTGACTACTGCCTTTTTTTTTTCCTCTGATTTGGTTATTTTGAGTCTCACCTAGATATGTTTGGCTTTGAGATAATAAGCAGAACCAATTTGTTTGATCGGTATTCCTGACTGCTTCCTGCATTTTAGAGCTGAACTCAGTGCTGAGCAGATAAAAACTGAAGTGTATAATTTGCTGCTTATTGGGCTTCAGGGAAAACTTTGTGGTAATAATTCATTATTGAAAATGTCTGATAGCTGTAGCTGATATCTACAGGCCTAGATTAAATAAAAGGAATTGTGGGGCAAATGAAAATGGAAACTTGCAATGCTGATATAATGGGATGCTCAGATTGCTTGAATTAGGCTGCTTGGGAAGAGATTTTGAAAAGCAGCCATACAGTTACATGGAACTGAAGGGCTTATGTCTGGGTTCTTGGATGCCAAGAAGTTTTGTTTCTTCAGCCACGAGAGATTGTTTTTCATTTTCTTCCTCCTTTTTCCGTGTGGTTCATCACTTAAAATATCTGTGTAGGATTTATGGATCCCATGGAAAACTATGAAAAGAGAATACACAGATATTGTTGAATTCCCAAGTTAAGACTCAGATGTTGTTGAGTTGAAGTGGTGAGACTGAAAGTGTAAGATACTGGAAGATTATAATTTTCAGAGCATTGCAATCTGAAGACTGTTTTAAGATACTCATGTAAAGTTTAATCCAATAATTAGAAAACCACAGGTAAATATGTTTATTTTCATGTCATTGTAGAGGAGAAGAAATCACAACCTCAATAAAAAAGATAAAGTTTAGCATCTACAAATCTCTGAAGAACTCTGTGAAGAAAAAATAGTGTTAAATGTTTTTCCTATCTTGCATTCAGCTTGGAAACATAAGTAGTTTATAATTTCTGTATGCTCAGGTTGCTCTGTATGCCCCTTACAGCGCTCTGGAATCATATTTTAGAGAAACAGTATTGATACATTAAAAAATTATGTTAGAGGTAGTTTTTTAAATGCTAAGACAAAGCAACTCAAGGTAATGGAGGCCTGCAGTGAGTAGTGGGTTACATGAAATAATGTTCTCTCACTTGTGTAAGAGTCACAGCTCTTCGGCTGTGAATACATACGGATTCATAGCAAATATTTCTCAATATTTCTCCTTTCTCTAGGAGACATTCTGTAAAACGATGCTGTGGAGTGGTTGATAACTCACTAAAATAAAATTATCAGCTCTTACAGGGTACATAAAAGCCATAAGGAGTACACTTTATATGATAGATCATGCACAGGGACAACTCACTTTTATGGTCTTTTGTTTGACTGGCATAAGAAAACATCTTAATTGGTCCAACAGGCGAATCCAAGAACGGGATAAACAGCGGCTTGATCGAGTGCAACCAGAAGAACAACTTCAGTGGCCAAAAAATATTCAGGAAGATGAAAAGCAAAAAAGGGAAGAAATAACCAAGAAGAACGAAAGTGAGGAGAAGGGGAAACAGGAAATGCAAGAGAAACTGAGCAAGCTTTTCCAACCACATCAAGAGCCAATCAAGCCAGCTGTCCAGGCTCCTTGGTCAAATGCAGGTAGAGGAAAAAAATGGAGAAATGCTGTTGCACATGCCTCTTGAACAATTATTTTCTGTTTTGTCTTTCCATTTAATACAGAAGAATAATACGTTTCAAGATTGGATTGCTAGTCTTATTAAAGTAAGTCATGTGGATGGAGCTCTAGACTTCAGAAAGTTGTTATTTTAGGTGTCACTATTCTTCCTAGAAGTATCGTATTTAGCAGAGTGTAAAGCACAGTTGATGAGACTCACAGTGCCAACTGCAGGGAGCATGTTAGCTGTAAGTTGTTGGAAGATCTTGATGCAAGATGTCAAAAATTATTCCTGTACTTTTCTTTACAGTTCTTACTTCAGTGTGGAATATATGCCTTGGGATTTTCTAGAGTTGTAGCAATGTGGCATTTAGTTATCATTTTTCCTCTTCCTCCTTTCCTGTGCTTGTTGTTTACTGAGCAAATGACCTAAAGTCTAAGATTTAATCCCCTTTTTTTCTGCTACACACACAATTACTTTCAGTTGAGAGCTTTTTCTCTATATTATAACCTGGTGTTTACTCATACTGGCAATCACGGTTCCGCCTTAAGTGGCTTTGATACATACATAAGACAACTGATTGGTAATATAATATTTGTTTAAATATTTGATGAAAGGATTACAAAAATGATAAATCACCTTGTATTTTTTAGCCCAAATCTAGAACTGACTTAGTCTAATATGTCCTCTTGCTATGTTTTACTTGTGCAGGGTAGCAGAGGGCACTTTTATGACCAAATAGGCAAAAAACCAGGTGCATTATACAAAAGCAATTTAGCTTCTATCTTTGGGGCTTTTCTTCTTTTTCTAATAATACATCTTTAGTGTGTGATTTTAAAAAAAACAAGATCCATAAGTGACCTCTTTTCAACCAATCTGTACATACTAGGACATTTTGAAATGTTTTTTGGAAGTACCGTCAGGCTGCAAATGAGTCTGCTATACAACAGGCTCTAAAAGTATTTAGGATACCAATGATATATGCAAAAACATCCCTGTTTGAATTGAACCTATGGCTAATGAGATTTAACCTATAAAATCATTCAAGTATTTGAGAAGTTGAATATGTTGCTTCAGAAATACATAGTTCTTTCTATGAAAATAGTTGTATATATATCATAAAAGTTAAAATATAGTAATATTTTACCTGATATTTAGAAAATAGTAAGAATTCATTTTCTTATTTCCCGTTGTGTGAAAGAAAGATAATATACTTCCTACAGATAATGTAAGGTTTGTTAATTTTTGTCTCCACTGTCACCTCAGTTTTCGAATATTTAAAAATAGTGTTTCATTTTTTTTTTTAATTTGTATTTGTGTGTTTCTTTCCTTTGCTCAGAAAAAGCTCCTCTAACCATTTCTGCTCAAGAGGATGTAAAAATAGTTTATTATAGAGCACTGTATCCTTTTGAATCAAGAAGCCATGATGAAATCACTATTCAGCCTGGCGACATAGTCATGGTAAGAAGGAATTGTGATATTACTTGAAAAACTTACTTAAACTTTTGCACTTGTGTGATTGAAATTATTTATGGCAAGATTTTTTTATAGACTTTAGAAAAATATTTCAGTGAATAGCATTATGATGTGATAAGACATACTAACCCTATTATAATAATGGATAGCTTGTTACAGCTCATTGTAAGTGAAAAGTTTAAACATATAATCTATTAGTAGATTGTATCAGTTTTAGTATGCTGAGCCGTATGTGTCTGTCAATGTGTTTGAAAAGGTTCCTATACAGAAGTTATTTCAGTGAGAGGTTTATTGTCCTCCAAGGGACCTGGGGAACAGAGTTACTGTTATTTTCTGCTGTGAGAGTGGCTGTTGTGTGTGGAATGAAAAACTGGGTTTGATAAATGAAGTATGTTTCTAATAAGAAATTTACCTTTTTACAGGAATAGTACAAGAGCAGTGTAAATTTTTAATTTGGAAAATTGCCTTTATTAAGAGAACATGATGCCCAGTGTAATACTGTGTGAAACAATTACACTAAGCTACAAGATGGCTACACTTCTGTCATGATCACATAAACATTAATATAATCTTTATATGGCGGTGATACTTCTTTAGTAATACTGGAAATTTTTTATACAACTCTTTTGGTGACAGTTTTTGATGTCATGATCTAATACAATTATAAATTGGAAAAATTTGTGTGATGATTTATTTTGTTCTTTGTTCTTAATCTACTTAACTCTTTTGTGGGATACTTTTAAAAGGATATACAGTACATAAAATGTCATTTCTAAAAAATGGAAACTTCAAAACCTAAAAATTTGATTGCAGGTGTGTTGATACAGAACATAATTTCCTTTTTTTTTTTTTTTTGAGCAGATGATGAGATATAGAAATATGGTCAGCCTATAACTGTTGTGTTAAACTCTAAAGTGATATTCTGCTTTTGTCTCTGTCTCTAAAATTATAGTTTTGTTAATAACTGCAGTGACTAAATGTGTATATTAATATTAATAAATTGCAAGTATGATCTTAACATGCGTATGTCTACTCATAATGAAAATGCCCAGTATAACTATTAAATCATACCTTGTTCACTGTAGGGAAATATATTAATTATAGTATTCTACCAAAAAAGATAGGCTTTTAAGAGCTGTTGCATTTTGGCACAGTTTAGTAAGATTGGATTTTTGGAAAAAATACACTTAGTAGACTCATAAGTTGTAATGGTAACTATTTTTTAAAAAAAGTGTTCTGGGGAGATGAGCCTTCACCTCTCAGCATTTTTTTAATTGATTCAGCTGTGTCACACTAAAGTCTTTGACAGTAGAATCTGCTTTTGGAAAATAAAAGGTGAATCCTGGATTAGTAGCACAACTGAATGACTCAAAAGAGGCCCAATGCCATTCTGAATAACAGTGCAATGTGGTGTTATTCTGGAGCAAGAAATAGTACTAGTCAGTCAGCTGTTAAATGAGAGAGGATACAGATACATGGGTCTCCTTAGGCTATTGAAAAATGCTGTCTTGCGTTTGTGGGAAATAGATCGAAGCCTGGGCATGTAAGTACACTGTTTTTTTTCCCTAAGGGAGAGTGATCACTATTAGGTAGACTTGCAGGCAAACAACATTTTTGCCAAAAATATGTGATTTAAAGGAGAACTTCACGTGTTTTAAATGGAGACATTGAGATAATCGGAGTCTTTTCTTTATGTTACTTTTGAACTTACGTTACTGTATGGAAGTGGAGTAGCTACTCTCAATTTTCTTTATTTAACTTACTTTTGACAATAATTAAACTTGATGACTGATTCTTGTGGTATTTATCTCCTGCTCTGTAGTAATTGCTTAAATGGGCTACTCTCAGAAAAGTTAATGTAAGACACTTTTGTGAAATATGTTATAATTCTGCCTTGCTTTAAATCATTGCTTTCCTGATGGAGGTTAAAAGGGAATGGGTAAGTGTGCTATGTGAGTGTTAGGAAGTCTATGCAGTCTGTTGATTTTTTTTTTTTTTTAAATACAGATTTTGTTACTGTGTAGTTTACTTGTTTTTGAATTCACCTTGGGTAAAGTTAACAAACTTGCTCACATTGTCAAAAGTAATTAAGTGCAATGGACCAGAACTTACTTTTGATAATGGGCATTGGGACTTGTAGATTCTTCTCTGTCCTTAAGTGTTTGTCCTGTCCTGTGGTTCTAAAAGATTCAAGTCAGTACGTTTTTTTGGAAAGTAATAATTTACAAGCTTACATGTTAAAGTGTGTCTAATTGGTGACATAAATGAAACTCTGTAGTTAAGCTGACCTATACAGTTAGGTGTTTACTCTGTGCAACAAAATAAGTATTGCTTAGAATAACTGTGTTGTAGCATAGGCAAATTTAGCGCTTCACCATTTTAACACTGTAAATGGTTTTGTGTGTGCGGGCTTGTGCAATCATGTCCTGTATTCATCTGGCTGTACGGAAGATCCCACCCAAACTGTAACTGCCGCGAGCAAAGAATCCAGCTGAAGCCCAAATCCATAGACTGCGCACATGGGAACCAGGCCTAAATCGTGACTGCGAATAGGACTGCAGAATTCATTATGTCAGAATGACTTGTGGCTTTAATAGATGTATGGCTTGTAAATAGTTTTTACAACAGTGTAATGCACTTTTACACTGGGCATGAATCTTGAGACCTGTCTTGGTGGACGTGAGGGCGAAGGATGAGGGTTTATTCTGAAAAGAAATGTATTTGAAAATTTGCTCGCTTCTGCCTGACTTTCTAGTACTACGCGTTAGTTACCTGTAGCACTGATGTGTCTTGTGTAATGGTTTAGAGAATGTGTAGGGTGTGAGCTGCTTTTTTTTTTTTTTTAACTTTTCCACTTTTTAGTTACAGGATTTTTGTATTTTCTCTTAACTCGGATTTCTGCTTTCTCTGCTTCTTACCTTTCCATGTACTTGCAATTTTTTTCACTGTAAACTATATTGATTTATAATCCTAACTATAATTTAACTAAGCTTTTGTCTGGGAACAAATATTCTGAGCCAAGAAAGCCATGCCTCTTTCAGGGCTCTGTCAGTTCAAGAAGTGAAGTTTCTATTATGTCTGTGAATATATGTACACAATGTATGGAAGTGTTTTATTTTGGATAGCTCTCATAAAAACCAAGTCCCACTGGCATTTGCTGCTGTTGGGCTCCAGCTTGAAGTAAATGAATGGATTCTGTTGTTGCTGATAATACATGACATAATACAGTTTATTTAAATAAACAAGCATAATTCAAGGAAACACAGGTGAATTATTGAATTGCTGAACTGTATTAGCTCTGATAGGAGGAAAAAAAAAGTTAAATGGGAAGTTCATAAAGAAGCTTCCATGAAAGTCTAAACCAATTTCATAATGATAGTTTGTCGTCAGTTTTGTTAGTAATTGATTGTGAGAGTTAGAATGAATGTTCTTTGTAGTAGACACATAGACAGCCTCCTTGTGTTAGATCCTGTGTAGGCGTAATAAGCGTATGACCTCTGGCCTGCAGAACTTGTGGTCAACATTATAAGAGGAATTCCAGTAGTCTCAAAATATCTAGATCAAAGGCCTAGAAGCTGAATAGAATTAAAATGCTCTTTTATTGGAGAGATGGTTGAACAAAACAAACGATGGTACTCTGTTTAGCTTTGATGAAATACTTTTTGTGGGACTATTAGCATTTTGCTTTGTATGTAGAGTGAATGTCTACTGTAAAACAGGGTGTTTCTTCATAGAATCATAGAACCATTTTTGTTGGAAAAAACCCTCAAGATCATAAATTACAACCGTAACCTAACTCTGTCACTAAACCATGTCCCTAATAGCCTCATCTATATGTCTTTTAAACACCTCCAGGGATGATGACTCCACCACTTCCCTGGGCAGCCTGTTCCAAGGCCTGACAACCCTTTCTGTGAAGAATTTTTCCCTAATATCCAATCTAAACCTCCCCGACACAACTTGAGGCCATTTTCTCTCATCCTATCACTTGTTACTTGGGAGGTGAGACCAACACCCTCCATGCTACAGCCTGCTTTCAGGTAGTTGTAGAGAGCGACAAGGTCTCCCCTCAGCCTCCTCTTCTCCAGGCTGAACAGCCTCCTCTCCCTCAGCTGCTCCTCATCAGACTTGAGTTTTAGGCCCCTCACCAGCTTCATTGCCCTCTCTGAGCTCTCTCCAGCACCTCAGTGTCTTTCCTGTAGTGAGGTGTCTGTGTGTACTGCTGGTGATACACAAGCCAGCCCAAAGTGGAGCAGGGCACTGCAGAGCCAGCCCTTCTGTTGACAGAGGCACTAACTGGACCTGTTGCTTTCACTGCTAAGAGTTGTGTTGCTGTTACTCCTGTCACTTGTGTTCAGTTGCTGGAAAGAAGTAGTTGTAAGCCATGGCTTTAAAGTACATTTGAATAAATAAAAAATAAAACCACACACACTGTAATTCACTGTTCAGGTGTACATTTGAAATCTAGGTGTATTTTGGAAGAAGATAATCTGGGATAGGGTGTTGTAGGGACTTGTGGATGGTAGGTGTAAAAATGTGTGGAAGCTAAGAACAAATGAACTTTAGAAATGGTTCAGATGAATTTATTTTAAGTTCCATTACTGTACTACAAAACCAGATGCAAATTATGTTTTATATGAATAACTGAGAAACCAGATTTTTCATGAATTATAGAGTTAAAATCATGCTTCGAAGTGCCTTTTCATGAGTATACATAGAAAACTTAATTGGATTGAATAAGCATAAATTTGACTATTCTAATAGACTGCTTTATGAATTATTTTAGCTAAAACTGTTTTCTAAAGAGACATTAAATCTATTGTTTTTTAAACCCTTTGGTAGTTTATTTTTTTTTCTTTACTTGCATAAAGCATTTCTGTCTGAAAAATCACAGTGGTTTCTGCATGACTGTGATTCATTTCAAAGATGCCTATTTTTAGAACATTACTGTGAAAGATTTTTGGCTTTTCAGTCCCAGTTCTTTTGTATGGTAGTGATTCTGGTTCATACCTGACCGACTGAATGAGAGCAGAAACTATGTGACTATTATTATTGTTTAGATTATTCAGCTTGGCATCAGGTGCTGATAATCCATTTCTCCGTCTCTCTCCAAGATGTACCCTCTGCTGTGACCTTCCATCACTCATACTGCTGCTTTAACAATCCTTTTCAGTGCTGCAGTGGAAATTTTGCTCTGCACTGCAGTAAAACCACATTGAACCGGTCAAGCATGTAGTCCATTTATTTCTGGGTTTGCTTTGAGTTAATAGGAACTGAGACAGAAGATGGACCCGACAAAAAGCATAAATAATGGATTGTTTTGCACCAAACGAGGGACGTGGGATACAAATTACAATAGGAGGCAGTCACAGAGTCGATAACTGGCTGAAGACAATGTGATCTATCAGCAGCTCAAATGAGTAGTCCAGGGACGATCAGAGGCAGAAGTTTTGCTTGGGTTTGTCACTTCTATGCAAAAGAATGGTCGCACCTCTAGTCCAGAGCAACTAGTTTGCACCATTGCCACAAACACATTTCTTTGGCCTGTAATGGTTGTGGTGTTTTGGTGGTGGTGTGGGGTGTTATTTTGGGGTTGGTTTTTTTTGTTTTTTTGGGGGGGTTTATTTTTGTGTGTGTGTGTATTTTTTTTTTTTCCTCCAAACAAGCAGCTGATTGGGTTATGTTTTGTTAAAATTGATAAGGTGAATTCCTAGGTGTGTTTCCAACTGTAGAAGCATCTAGCTGAAGACACTGATACATGCTATTTTTGAATAAAGTCATATACTGAAAAGTCCTTTGACTGAACAGGATGCTATTTATTATTCCTTTGCTCATTAAGCATTCTGTTATCAACAAATACCTCACACGGATAATGAATTTTTTAGGAAACCATGTCACGTGATTTAGAATTACAAGTGTAAGCATCTCTGACTACTGTGATGTTACCTGCCACAGTCAACCCTCGAGTTACACTGTTGTTTGAAACTCCTATGTATTTTGAAAAACTGATTGCTACTGGCTTAAATATATGAGAGAAAATCTTGCCAAAAACCAGCCAATGTGTAGGGTTGGCCATCTGACTTTTGATTACTGGCCTGGCTTTACTGCTGACTTGACCATTGCTGGGGAATCTGTAGCTGTGCACAGCAGATCCTTTTACAAAGTAGGTGTTTATTTACATGTCAAAGATGCAAGCCCTATTCATATGTAAAAGTTTGCTTGAAGACTGAGGTTCTGTTGACCTATCAAACAGATTAAATAGCTAGAACACCCAATTTAACAAGATTATTACCAAATGCAATTATTGTCTTTTTTTCTTCTAAAAAGTTTTTGCAAGTGACATTGCCTTGGAGGTATTTAGCCACCATAGCAATTCACCAGGGGTAGCAACAGTGAGTTGCTTTTTTTGTGCAATTCTTGCTGAATGTCAGTAGTTGCAGCTCACAGAATTTGAACTGAGCACTTTTGTTGAAACAGCAGACCAAAACAGTAGTCTGTCAGTAGAGCCTGGAGAGGAAATGTGTGAAATGTTTAAGAAAAGTTAACAGAAAAGTGTGAAATTTGCAGAATCATAGTTTAATGTGATTATAATAATCAGTAAGTAAGAATTAAAATACAGCTGCAAATAGGCCTGTTTCGTCCAGTCATTTATGGCTTGGCAAAGATACCAGAGTGAGGGGAAACAACGCAGGCCTGCAAATTTATGTATGAAACTTTACCATGAAATTGTTTTGTATAAATACATTAACAAATCTGTGGATTTGTTTTGAATTGTTTGGGTGATGTTGTTTTCAATATGATGTGATTTTTGTTGTTGTTGTATTTTCTGCAAGAGAAAATCTAGGAAAACTTGTTGAAAACTGCATTTGGTATTAGTTAAACCAGAAATATCAATATTTAAGGGATTTCCCTACGACTGACTTCTAAGTGTGCCGTATTATGAGAGACTTTCAAGCGACTGCTTAAAACCCCATGCTTGGCTTATGCACTAGGACTGAAACAAAACTTTTTTACCTCATCACCAAGAAATCCTTTTGGTTTTGGTTTGGGGAGGGGAAAAAAAAAAAAAAAGCACCAAGGATTGCAAAGCAGTATTGCCTTGCAAAGTGTTCCCTTATCTATTAATACACCACAGAAGGAATAGCTGTGAACGCAATCCTCCAAAGGTAAATTAACTAACAGCAACAAAATTCTACATAGGTGGAAATTGTCTTTGTAATGAAGTTGTCATGTCTCTCTAACTCAAGAAAGTATATTACAATGGATGAGATGGATTGTTTTAAGTAAAAATTCCATTTGTATGCTATGTTTCTTAACTTTCAAACTTAATCCATCTACAGGTGGATGAAAGCCAGACTGGAGAACCAGGGTGGCTTGGTGGAGAACTGAAGGGGAAAACTGGATGGTTCCCTGCAAACTATGCGGAGAAAATACCTGAAAATGAAGTTCCAGCTTCTGTAAAGCCAACAGTTGAGGCAGCTGCTGCACCTAAAGTTTCTGTGCATGAAACCACTACATCGCTAGGAACTTCTGCTTCTACAGAGTGCACTACAACCGCCAATAACTGGGCAGACTTCAGTTCAACGTATGTTTGGGTAGTGATTATCACCTTAAATGTGGTGGAGTCCTTTTCAATCGATTTCACTGTGGTGGCAGTTAACACAGAATATCAGGACTGCAAAATAAAAATAGCTTGTTTGAAGTAAAATATCTTTTCCATAGTAAACAGTTAAAATTGCAGCACTGTGGAACTTTAACCATGTTCCTGTCGTATCTGCCTAAGCAATGTAGAAAGATGCATCATGAACAGGAGACATTCCCAAGTGAGGATAGTGGCATGGTGGAAATCCCAAGGTGTTCACCTTCCTTCTCTTAAATTAGTTAAAACCAAACTTCACTGAAGGTTTCCAACTTGGATTATGCAAAATATGGTAATATGACAGAGTTAACAGGAAAAGATTTTTTTATTTCCTTACCACAACATTAATAAGGCTGATAAAAGTAGAACATGTGCCCTTCCTTAGATATCTTGTTAGATCAACTCAATGCTCTGTGCAGTATTATCAACCGTATGTAAATGGGATTGGGTAATTGTCTTATCTTTTGCTCATGTAACATGTTTCTATAAATTAAAATCTAAATATCTTAGTACAATATTACAGTGCATAAGATGTTCTACTTCAAAATTTTCATCAAATAGGTCACAGTAGCTTTTCCAGTTATTTAAACTCTTTCTGTTTTATTACAGTCATTTTTCTGAGAGAAGAGGGTAAGACTAAATCTTGAGGTTCCTGGAGATGTCTGGCACATAGTGGATTTTACTGTTTTGAATAAGTCATACTTTTGACAAGGCTGCTTCTATTATACTCTAGCTGGATAATGCATGCTTTCATGCTTTTCATAAAATTTAATATTTGGTTTCAATACAAAGTGAGTCCTAGAGCATTTATACTATAACACTGTCCTTGCCATGATGTAGGGCTTAGGGATGGTTGTGGCCTTTGGACACTATTACAATCTATAATAAGTGGACAACAATTGATTACTCCAACTAATAGCACAAGCAACAGGCAAAGGAAACTTAGGTTTAAGAGATGTGCTTTGTTTACGCTCCTAGAATTAAGGGGATTTTGTTCATTTAAGTGGGTGTTTGGAGGCGGAGATATGGATTATGAGATTTAGGAGGCATTTTAAAGGACAAGAGAGAACATAAAATGATGTTCCCCAAAACTCTAAAGAGCTGAAAGAAATCAGTAGGAAAGTCAGAAATAATTTTAAGTGAAGGGAGAAAGGTAAAGGTTTGAGTGAGTAGCAGCAACATTATGTATAAGGGAAAGGGATGTGAAAGGTCAGTGACATACAAGTGTGAAGATTTCAAACCAGTTTTGAAGAGAATGATTGTTTTTTGTTGTGTTTTTTTTTGTTTTGTTTTGGGTTGTTTTTTTTTTTTTTTAAAGTTACCTCTTTCCACTGTGTATAATATAGACTGCACTACTTGAACTTCTGTTGTATTAGGGCACAGCTAAGAAGATGAAACTAAATTACAGGAACAGCTGGCCTTAAGTGATAAGGCCAATCAACTGTATTTAGAGATGGAATTTTAAAGATAAATTTATTGTTAGCCTGTATTTGATTGTAGTACTTCCACCTGAAAGTTATGATGCTCATGGAATAGTCAATTAAAAGCAGTTAACCTAGAATGTAGAAATTTTTTTCTTCATGGTCTTCCTGCATTGATCTTTTTATTCAGTTGAAAACAGTAGGAATTATGTTTTTCTCTTTTTTTATTTTTATTTTTTTTTTTTTTTTTTTAACAGATGGCCAGCAAACAGTAGTGAGAAACCGGAGACTGATAACTGGGATGCCTGGGCAGCTCAGCCGTCTTTGACTGTTCCTAGCGCAGGGCAGCTGCGGCAGCGATCAGCCTTCACTCCTGCCGCCGTTACAGGGTCATCTCCATCTCCTGTGTTGGGTCAGGTGAGCACCTATATTTGTTAAAAGTGTTCTAACTCAGCACGAATGTTTGGAAAGCAAAGTATGAACATTGGCCATCCATTAAAACAGTCCCCTGAGAGAGGTGAACTATTTCAGTTCAGAGTGAACATCCATTTGCAAAATGTGTAGCAGAATTTAACATGAAGCAGTTTCTGTTCTGCTATCCTGTGCTGTTTTTTTTAGACTTTAGTGGTCCAGTCTTAATGTTTTGGCAGGATGCCAGTTTGGGGTCACTTCCGTGGGGCTTTCCTGAATCATATGGTGGTAACCTTCGTTCCAAAGTGGATTATGTAGTTAAGTGGAATAGCAACGTCAAAGCTTCACATCAGATGAATTCCGTCCATCTGTCAAAGCATTTGCTTTTCCTCAACTGAACAACATACTGTTCTTGTAAACTAATGTGTTCTGAAAAATGCTAAATATCTTCCAGAAAAAAAAAGGAACGTACAAGGAATAATTTGCAGCAAAGCATCATCTTCCCTAAAGTTTAAGTCCTGCCAAAATAGCTTCATGAAGGTTTATTATATGTATGTCTTAATTGTAAAACTTAAACTTGTTAAGCAAAACCCCTGATAATCTGGCATTGTATTGATTATGTGTTAACAGAGAGACATTTAGGAGGACTGTAGATGTTTCTGGTATTCCTTTGTAAGTTAATTGACTTATTTTGCTTTATACAGTTGAGGGAGAGTCTTATGTGTTTTGGTGCTATTCCTTAAGCAGCTTTCTTTATGAAGGTGGTGCATGACTGACTTCTCTCTCTTTTTTTCAAATTGCGTTAGGGTGAAAAAGTGGAGGGGCTTCAAGCACAGGCTTTGTATCCTTGGAGAGCAAAAAAAGACAACCACCTGAATTTCAACAAAAATGATATCATCACAGTTTTGGAGCAGCAAGATATGTGGTGGTTTGGAGAGGTTCAAGGACAAAAGGGGTGGTTTCCTAAATCATATGTGAAGCTTATTTCAGGCCCCATTAGGAAGTCAACGAGGTATTTTATTTGCTTTTACTGTACTTTACTTCTGTACTGTAATAGTTAAATATGAAGAGTTACACACTTAAATTGTCAAGTTTAGGATCTACTCTATAAAAATGCCCCTTTTTTTATTACTCTCTTGTGGGGGGGTTGACTTGCAATCCTTGTAATTTGTGTGAGGAATAAGAAAAGTGACCTCAGTTCGACTTGGGTCATGCATCACCAAAAAAAGACCTAATGCTTAATGAACAGTTCTAATTTTATGTGATTTGCGTCTAAAAAATGAGTGTATTGAGTTTTATGAATAACAGCTATGTAAGTCATAGCTTATTTTTCTGCAAAATGAAATGGTCTACCTCAAAACTTAATCACTTGGAGAATGAAACAGTCAAAATCTGGTTCTGTGTAATGTAAAGGTAACATTAACATTAGTAATACAAATGGGAATTATTTTAGGTTTGCTTTTTTTAGTGATGTAGAAGAGGAAGTGCAGAAACTTTTGTATTTAAGATAGTTAACTAAATGTAGCCATGACTGACCATTGTACTTAAAAGCTTTAATTTGCACATTTACTGTAACTTCTTTTAAAATGCAGGGAATTGTTTATGGATACATATGCATTGTTTTTGTTTTTCAAAATAACAATATTTTTTCTGAACAGATTTAATTTCTTAAATAACCGTTATTTTCTTCTAAAGCATGGATTCTGGTTCCTCAGAAAGTCCTGCTAGTCTGAAAAGAGTAGCATCACCAGCAACAAAAGCAACTATGTCAGGTGAAGGTAAGCATTTAAAACTGAATGGCATTAATAGTATTTAACTATGTAATTAAATAGAATAAGTTTGCTTATTGCCAGAAACAAGCTTAGGATCAGATCTTAGTATTTTAAGATAGGCCCTATTAAAATTGAAGCGCAAATCAATTTATCGCTAGAATGATTTATAATTACTATAGTAAGAATTTATATACATTGCGTATATAGAAGAAATAATTTCGCATGCCATTAAAACATCTTCTGTAGTTTGTGCTGTTTCTTGTGTAATATTTTGGTAACAGTTCCTGAACTGGCATGGGTTTTTGCAGAGGGCCAAATAAGCACATCTGTACATGTACTTCGTGATGTCAGGAATTATTAATAAATGTCCTAATGTCACCCAAAGTTGATTTCCAATGTTTCATAAAAGCTCTAGTTAAAGAAATTACAGTCAGTTATAGAATGTTGTGATCGTTATGGTCAAGGCTACCCCTCATTTTTAAAGATGGAGCCTGGGGCACAGACAGGTAGTTGTCAGGCCTCTGAGGGATTTTAAAACACTTGTGTTCCTGGCTGCTACCACCCTTCAGCTGGAGGTTCACCGATTGTATGGGTGCTCTTAATCCACTTCAGTGCAGCATAAGCTGGGTTAATTTAAATCCCAGTCAAAGTAAATCAATGAATCTAAATATAGGTTACAAATGATCATTTGTATACGATCTCCACAGCACACCTTAAGTTTTTTAACTATGGTTCTACATACAATTTTAAGTGAAAGAGTCTCTTCGGTTACGGATGTATTTAATTTGCCAATGACATGAGCACTACAGATAATAAAAGGAGGGAATGGTAAAGATCTATGTAACAAGGGAAGTGAGATAATCAGTTATTTCAAAATACCAGCTAGTCTTGCTCACTATATGTTTGAGGAAAAGCAAGTGTATGAATGCTAAGGGGTTTTTTTGTAAAGTATGAGATACCTCAGGTTATATGGTTGTATTGTAAAGGAACACAACTTTTTAATAAAGCACTTCAAAAAAGCTCTATCTTTAAGAAATAATAAAGCATGGATTTAGCATCTTATGTTACATTTAAAGGATTAAAGAAAAATTCCATGTGTAGAGCGTGCATTATGGAATTTAATTTGTGCGTTTGTGTGTACATACATGCAAATAGGTGTTTTATGTTCTTCATCTGCAGTTGTCAGACAAACCATGTTCTGGCTTTCATTAAGGATAGTAATTGTGGTTTGGATGCTTACTAAACTTCCCTGAGCTAAGCTTTTTGGTCAGATTTGGTGTTCAAGCAAAGAGAACAATTGCCAGATGCAGTAGACTACTTGAACATTTTTGTTACGTATGCATGAAATTTTTCCTGAAATATTGTCAACTGCTCTTAGGTCCAAAGCTGGTCCTAGAAGCAGAGGATATAATCTTCAGAAATCTGGTTTGTGCCCATATAAAGTGTGAAAATGCTCAGTTAAATAAGAATGTATCAAGTTGTTTAGACAACGTTACTGAATTGTCTGAAATTCTTCTTTGTAATCAGTTATGTGGAATCTTTTTCTGTAGTTCTGTGATTGAATTATGCATTACATTTCTCAATATCAGTCTACTTTAGTGTTTTTGCACTTGAATACTAAGTAGTTGGCTGTGTTTTAACAAAACAGAACACATTCAGGCTTTGTCTTAACATTTCCCAGCCATCTGTTGCGTAAGATGCAATGAGATGTGCGCCCTTCATGCAAAGCTTCAAGTAATGAAAGAATTCATTGTAAAGGAGAACCATACAGCATATGTAAAATAAAGACTGTATCTACAGATATTTGGATACTAAGACTTTCCATCCCCAAGACTGAAAATTCTAGTCAACAGCACAAAACAGAAACCATTGGGAAACATGTTTTCAGAGTATTTTCTGATATAAATTAGTAATCTTAATTCTACTAGCAAATTATTTTACCAAAAGAAAATCCCCAGAAGCAACATTTTAATAGGTTGTATTTAGTTCTGATAGGTATAATTTTATGCATTAAATATTGAGTTTTCTATTAATAGCAATTAAAAAATTGTCTTTTATCTAACCCATGGATAGACTACATTACATTTCTTAGGTTTTGCACAAGATAATTGAACAGTTTTTCAAGTGTTTTCCCATGTTCTGTATTTATTTCCCTCTTACAGAGTATATTGCTATGTATACTTATGAGAGTTCTGAACAAGGAGACCTAACTTTTCAACAAGGTGATATGATTCTTGTGACAAAAAAAGACGGCGACTGGTGGACAGGAACACTGGGTGATAAATCAGGAGTTTTCCCATCTAATTATGTGAGACTCAAAGATTCTGAGGTAGAGATGTATTGAAATGTAAAATTGAGCTGGGGGGGTATGTTTTATTTGCTGTTGTAGTGATCGTTGTAAGTCAGTGGTTCATAAGGGAATTAAAAACAAACAAACAAACAAAAACAACGTTTTGCAATTCTGCTGAATGTGAGATTGGAAGGGGAAAACAATAGTTGCATTTTACAACATAATGTCATGAGTAACTTAGTGGAACATATATTAAAATGAATCTTGCATATGTTAATAGTTAACTTAGCAGTTTTGTAGAAACAAATCAGAGTAACTATGACTACTGTGTCCCCCAGGTAAGTTTTTAATGACTGACTTTTATCTTACTGCCATTATTTTAAACAAAGATATAGAGAGTAATATTTCAATCTATTATCTGTTTTTCCGCATTATCATTTTCTTACAACTAGGGAGAACAAGTTTTGCAACAAAACAGCTGACTACTGTATTTATTTGAAAGTTCTTGACTGAATAATAGAGGTTCTGTTTCATCTGATTTTTATCCTGGAATGATCTGTTATAACGTGTCTGCATTACATTTTTTTTTCTTTCATTTTAGGCATTCTAAAGAAACGTGTTTTCTCATTTACATTCCTCATCTGTTTGAGAGGTTAATTCAGCTACTAGTAGGAATTAGCTTACAGTCATAGGGGAATACAATACTAAGCTTTTGATGAGAAGGAGTTCTTGTTTTTGTCTCTAACAGTAATAGGTGTTTTAAAAGTAAGTAAATAAGTAACAATTACTGTATTTTTTAGAAATCCAGGTGATAAGGCTTTCTCCAAAAATCTTGAATTCTGTGTGTGACACCACTCGATAAAAGAGTGTGTCTACAATGCAGAGCTTGAGCCGAAGAATAAAACCTGCAGTGAATTATGTAGCTGTCAAAAGCCTTTATTATAATAATTTTCTGGACAGTAGAGAAATTTAAATAATATCATTTGAGACAGAATTAAAAAAAAAAAGTAATTGATATTTAGTATTGCAGTCCTTGGAAGAAATAGTTCTGTAATATTGCTTTCAGAAATATTTTAGAAACTTCTCTCATCTGTATCTTGCATCATGTAACCATTTTCCTAGCACTACTAGTTTGAAAACTTATCAGCTTTATATTGGAGAAGTCCTGTCCCAGTTTTGATTAGCTGTTCTGTTGTGAGGTACACTTTTCTGTGCACATTAAGAATGTAGTTTCATAGAACAGAATAGTAGAATTGTTTAAATTGGAAAAGACCCTTCATATCATCAAGTCCAACCGCAAACCTGACACTGCCACGTCCACCACTAAACCATGTCCCTAAGAACCACATCTACATGTCTGAAGTACCTCCAGTGATGGTGACTCCACCACTTCCCTGGGCAGCCTGTTCTAGTGCCTGACAACCTTTTCCATGAAGAAATTTTTCCTCATATCCAGTCTACACTAATCTATCCAGGCACAACTTGAGGCCATTTCCTCTCATCCTAACACTTGCTGCTTGGCAGAAGAGACCAACACCCTCCATGCTACAACCTCCTTTCAGGTAGTTGCAGACAGTGATAAGGTTTCCCCTCAGCCTCCTTTTCTCCAGGCTGTTTGCCCCAGTTCCCTCAGCTGCTCCTCATCAGACTTGTGCTCCAGACCCCTCACCAGCTTCCTTGCCCCTCTCTGAACTCTCTCCAGCACCTCAATGTCTGTCTTGTAGTGAGGGGCCAAAAACTGAACACAGTATTCAAGGTGGGGCCTCATCAGTGCTCAGTACACGGGGATGATCACTTCTCTAGTCCTGCTGACCATACTATTCATGGTACAAAATGATCATATGTAACTCAAAGGGAGCACAAATATGGTCCTACCTGCCACACTTTTGCTACGCTGTCTTTCATCTACCCTGTTAATAAGCCATTTCAGGACACCAAGGAGAGCAGAAATCTAGTCTAGCAGAAGTAAATACATACTTCTAAGAAGCTACTCTAAATCAGCTCACCAAGGGTTAGAAAAGTGGTAGCACCAGAATTAGTATGGGAGGAATATAGTGAAGGAGGCAAGATTGCCTCAGCATGGGCTTAGATTAGCTTGAGCTGGTTTTGAACTGCATTCTTAGCTGGCTTTTGTGTTAAATGCTTAATTTTAGATTCAAAGCATACCTTATGCTTAGTATATCGTTTTAGATATGTCTATCCTCATTCCTACCTTTCCGTTGTGTCAAATCTAGTGACTGTGGAGCAGCAGATACAGCTAGATCAGGTCCCAGACTAGAAGAGAAGTACTCAATAGCTTAATTGGTAAAAGCATTGTAGCTGTAGCTCTATAGAACCCATCACAGCTGGCTAGCTTGTCTTTTTGGCAATTAGAGTAAATTTTGTACAGTAGTAAGTTGTGGTGTTGGGCAAGGCATAGGTTTACCCTGACAACAGAGCTCAATGAAAGTCCCGACATGAAATTCTAAACTGTATGTCCTCAAGTCCAGCAGTTTGATTCTTGGCTGAGTGGTACAACATCCCTTCGGTTGTGGCAGTGGAGGCGTTTGTAGGTTTGTATCAGGGAATTTACCTGGTTGAGAAAAGCGTGCTCCTTTTTGCTGTCCTGGATGCGGATTATCATTTGACCCTGCCAGTAATTCTTCACATAAATTAAAAAAATGGCTACTTGCCCCATGCAGGTATAGGAGCAAGTGTATGGATAATTGCCTAACCTGTGGAATATCTTGTGATCATGAAACTGTACCCTAAATATTTGTATATTACCTGTAAGTTCGTATTGTAGTTGATGAGAGGGAACTTGCCCTGTCAGCCTCCTAAAACCATGTGAGGTCTGTTTCATAGGCAGATAGTAATAGTTGCTCATTAGTTAATCTTAGCTACATTATTGTTAATGTTAAGTTTCCTTTGAACTTTTGTGAAGGAACTGGTTTTGTTTTCTCTTAAGATATTCGTAACAGAATTTAGTCTCAAAACATGGGAATTTGTATTTGGATGTACAGTGCTGCCTTTTGTGTGCCTTTAAGGACAGGATGGTTATCGTGCCTAATGAGATATAGGCACACATATTGGTAGTTGTTCTTTGTAGGGAACTCAGAAATAGACATTTAAAACTGAAAACTACTTTTTTTTATCAATAGATAGGTCAATTTGATGTTTCTCTGATCTCAACTTTCTGGGATTGAAAAAACTAAGTGCTCAAAAAAAAAAGTGCTCCAACTGCCCTTTTTGCTCGTGAAAATCACATCTTCAGATAAAATCTTGATGAGAGAGGGAGAAAAGAGCACAGTTCGTGGAGATCTTGATATCCGGGATACTTATTTTCATAAAGTGATTTATAAACCCCGCAGGACATATTTCTTGTTCCAAGTGGATAATTGCCATTACACGTACAGTGTGTTGCTATTCAGCTTGTTCACAGAGCCAATTTTTACAAAGGATTTCACAATAGCGGCTGGCTGTTGACTTTCAAATGTGCTGCTGTGCTTGGACAGCTGGCTTATTGTGGAAAACATTACTAAAAGAGTGAATTAATTTAATGCGTTCTGCACTATTGACATAGGCCCAAAGAAAAAATAAGGCAGTGCTGATCTTTCAACAACAGGCACAGAGTTTTAAGAAGTGGTTGAAAGCCTCAGAATATCAATGGTTTATGTATCAGAAGAAATTTTTTTTTTAATCTGTCCTTCTTTACCTAGTCTCAGTATACCCATTGATCTAGAGTTGCTAAATCAAACTATTTCCTATTCCTTAAAGTTTCAGCCTATTAACAGGGTGAAAGTCTTCGTTCTTCAAATAAACAGTGACACAGGTTCATGGTCCATTCTCAGAGTTTTCATTAGATTGAGGTAGATGGATACAGATCTGTAGCAGGTTTTTATTCTACTCTGGCTTTCTTGAGACTGGTGATAATTACCTCTGCATAAGGTATAGAGGTCATATTGTGGACTTTAAAACAAAAATTTAGATGCTTCTAGTTACGAAACCTTGCATAAATGTTCTGAAAATAACAACAGTCTGAATGTATTTAATCTGGATTCTAAGGATCTTACTGTACAACACAATTGGCAAGTCTACTGTTGTGTCTTAGTAAATTAACAAAGCAAGTTCTGCTCTCCCGTTTCAAGACACTTTATGACTTGTCACAGAATGTCCTCAAACGTTGTTTGTGTGTAAGGTGTACAAAAGGGTTACAGAAGGGGGCAAAGATACAGTGGCACACCCTGTTTTATCTGTTGCTATGCTTCTAATCTGGCAACATGAATGTTGACCAAGTGATATTTTGAAGGAATGTGTTCTCTGAAGGTCCAAGCACTTGTTCTTTATAGAGAGGGGAGAGAGTGTTTCTGTTTCAGAAATGATTTCCAAAGCAGAATTAATTCCTGATATTAACATATCAATGTAAGTTGTCACCTTTGGTTCCACACTTTTTAATCCTCCCTACTTTGGACTGTTCATGAACTTGCAGTCACTTTGTCTGGACCATCTTCTTCTTGTTCCCAGACTTGAGCTTCGTCTTTGTATCTGATCTCAGCGTGATGCTTTCCTGGTTCACTTTTTTTGTTAATATAGGTCATAGTGGTTGTAGAGAAAGGTGCAGAACTGCAGAGAAAGAAAGGAACATAGGGAAGAAGATTTCTTGGCCTTGTAGATAATAACTATAATCAGTCTTTTACAACGACAAGAAAGTAGGACTGAGGCAGCGGTATCCAAATATTTAGCTTAAAGCATTCACTTTCAACAGTCCTTCCCACAATTTTAAGTTGCAGAATGTAAAGGAGAAGCATGTTATACCAGGTGTGTGTAAGGTGCTGTAGTGCCAAATTAAAAAACAAAACAAATTCTTCCCATCCCCATTCTTATGTTCGGATACCAGTTAGAGCGGGTGAGGTGGGCAATGTCAACTCTGCTGGGTTTTCTGCTGTTATTAGATGGGGTTGGCTTGACTAATACAGCATTGTGGGGTGCTGCAGTTCAGTCTGAAAGATCAGGCTTCTTTAGTAGCTTTTCTGAAAGATGTTCAGAACGTGGATGTCTTAGAGCAGCTATGTCATCTTCAAGACAGATTGAAGATCTAGCTAATAATCTATTTTATAGAAGCATTCAAAACCAATACAAGTTTTTAAATGACCCTTTTCTCTCAGTTATTTAACTATTTGTTTAGTTACTCCTTAGTTTCTGCCAGAACCTCCAGGTTTTCAAAGCATCAAGTTAAATGGAGAATATTGAGAATGAAACATAGAGGAATTAGGATTCTGTGGAAACCTTCAGGTCATTTGATGTAGGCTTCAGGTTTGTAAGGAGGATCCTAAAGGAGAAGTTGAGGGGACTTGAGAGGAAGTGGTGTGACCCTTGCTTGAAGGCAAGAGGCTATTTATGGTCATTTAACATTTCTGACCAAAGTACAGTTTAGGTTTGTTACGTTGTTCTTATCCATATCAAACCTTTTTATTGCAGAAGACAAGACTGGCAACATACCGGAAGCAACAAAATAATTATTTAGTGGACAGGGGGAAGCTGTCGTAGACAGGGATGGTAAATTAAAGGGTTGGAAGATGACTGAGGAAGTGGGGCATGTAAGAAGCAGAGTTGAGACCACACACTGTTTTGAATATATATTAGTAGACTTGTGAGTGCATTAAAATAAATAAAGATAACTCTTCCCAAATTACCAATGGCCTCAAGGGAAAATAGGGGTTTTTTCCCCCCTAGGAAGACAACTTTGAATTTGTAAATTATGAAGGCTTTTTATGTTAAATTTCATCTTTCAGTATCGCTGTTTTCCTGTATGTGACTGAACTAATTTCACTGCTTGCTGGATTTCCTGTGTCTGTTCAAAGGCTTTTCTTGCAAATCTCTTGGCCTGGATGATGATGATGTTCATCCCTTATCTCAACCCATCTAGGTTCAGAGGAAATAGCTACAGATAGATATCGCCTTGCTAACCAGTATCGTATGCTCTCACTTGGACACAAAAATGGTGTTGGGACTTTTAATACTGCAACACACACCACCTACAAAGTTCAGATGACTCATCTGCAGTGACTACACTCATTATGCTAATCTGTCATATGAGAAATTTTAGAACCCTAATATGGACAGTATTGAAATAATTATATCCAGTTAGTTTTTAGGCATGTTTGCAATCCAACTTTTTGTAGAGTTGAAAACTACTACTGTTGTTTTAACTTGACAGAATTCACATTCTGTAGATGTGCATATTTACAATTCAAAAGTTATGTAATTTGGAATTACATTGGTGTTTGCTGTCTGTGAAAAGAAGAAAAGTTCAGGAAAGAAGTCTGCACATGTATATAGCTAGTCATCCACTTCCATACGCTGATTGGTATTTATTCCTATATATTAATTGTAATCTAAAATATTAAGCGTTTCTACAAGAATAGAATCTGTCTGTGAAAGTTTTTTACTTGCACCCTTTTCAGTGTGTTAAGCTGAAGCATTGTAAATAATTTTCATGTATTGGAGAAATAAATATGAATGCTAAACTTCATCTTACTTTCTGTTTCAAGGCTCCCGGAGCAGCTGGAAAAACAGGAAGCTTAGGGAAGAAACCTGGTGAGTCATATATTATGGCAGTACCTTATATCAGCTCTTAAGTACTTAAGTTCAGTAGCAGCAACATCTCCATGAAAATAAATTGGTCATTTTGTAGTAATTTGCACTGATGAAAACTGTTGTCTATAATAAAACAATGCATAATATGTCAATCATTCTATCTAGCATGTATCAATCACTAAATAGCATGGAGCTAGAAAATAAAAATATGCTTGCTCAAAAATGTACGTAAACTTCATGATAGCTTACTGAACAGAACAGTGAAAGCCTACAAAAAGCCCAAGTTTGCCATTGCATCTGAAAATGGAAGTGCGCATTCTTACCCTGTGGTTTTACAGCATTTTGCCCAGAATGCTACACAGTATGGTGTACACGGACTCCGCGAGCTCCTGTGCCTACTTCTCATTTTCAAGAGCACATACCTTGTATCCATCTGATGTATTAGTAGATTATGGCATGTCAAGCCTGGCCATGGTGCAGATTACTTTTTGCCTAGAGAGAAGTCCCCTGGCTCTTGAGGTGGATGGGGTTGTATTTCCAAACAACCATTTTATTTCCAAAGATCATTAGAAAAGTGTATTTTCTGCTACTATCAGGCATTTGTGAACTTCACAGAAGACACTTCTATTTTCCTTCAGTGTATTTATTTGTTTTTGTGACAGAGATGACTTTGCATTGAGCTGAACCAAACTGAATAGGGGATGCTCCATGCTTCTATTCTGTCCCTTTCTCTGAGGCTTGTTCAGTGCACAGTGAGGTGGTTCAGGGATCTGATTTACCAAATCTTGCCTTATTTCTATACACATACATATGCATGTGCATATTTTGTTTTGTGGGGAGGTTTTGCTTTGTCTCCTTAAACTGCTTCACTGTGTGTGTAAAAGAAGAGGGAGAGAGTAGATTGCAGCACCCCCCAATTTAATTTGTCTTATTTTACTTTGACACACGAGTAACGGGCTCCTCTTGTCAAATCTTACTGATCCATATATGGAGAGAAGGGCTTAGAAGTAAACTACTCATGCCTTTTCTAACTTTCATTTGCATGATTAAAAATAGTTGTGTTAATAGATACAAAGCTTGAGAGAGAGGCAGACAAGAATAGAGATCTGGAAGTGGTAGCTGATAGGAATAGTGTGAAGGTACTGGTAGGTCTGGCTGCTTTTTCCATGTGTGGGACAACAGCGGATGGTGAGACTTCAGCCTGCAGTACCAACCTTATAATCACCCCTCTCCTGTATTTGAACTTTCAGTGGACACTGGGGGGGTGTTGACGAAAGGTGTGTTCAGAATCTTTGGGAGTTTAAGAGCAGTTTGGGAACAATCTTGCCTGGTTTTCAGCAAGGAGATTCATCGACGTTTGTTCTATAAATGAGCTGCAAGTGCTCAGCCAATATATGTACTAATGAATGACGTGAAATATTCCTGTTTATTCTAAAAGCAGCAGGACGAGTTGGTAACTGTGTGTTGAAGGGCAAGGGAAAAGAAACTGCTCTCTACAAATTTAAGCAGCTATATGATAACAATTATATCTGTGAGAAGGCATTTATTTCTTTCTCTAAATGTACCTGTTTTAGTAGAGGCCACATTTTTTGGCCTGGACTATAATTGAATTGGATCTCTTCTCGGTAATTCAATACGTAAATCAAAATCAAAAAGTTTTTCCTGGAAGGAAAGCTATTACAGTTTTTCTAACATTTTTGCTGAGTTGTTTTCTCTAACTTCTTGCTTCTCTGTGACAAGCAAGAGCTGAATTTTAAACTTGTAATTCGTACCGTAACTTATTTAACACACAGTCCACAGTAAAAATTCTTTAGGCTGCTGGTTGGTAAAAGAGGATATCTGGTGCTTGGAGCCTTGTAAATCACCTTTTTGGAGAGAAAAATGAGAAATTTCTTGTTCTGAAAGAGATGCAAAGTGTAAGATTTTGGCACTCTTGGAATAGTATACTGAATATTGTAATTACCATGGTAGTGAGAGAGGTTTATGCTTGATTTAAAAAAAAAAAATCTACAAACCCACACTGTTAGTTTGTTTGCTTGTGTCCATTTTGCCTCCTGAGCGGCTCCAGGATGGAGGAATTAATGTAATTCTGTGGAAAAACCTGCAAATGAAGAGAGCTTGCAGACTTTCTAGCAGTATAACTGTGCTTCCTGCCAAATAGTTTCATTGCTTTGCCTTTGCATGGGACAGCCTGTGCTGCTGCTGGCTTTTGTCTTCGTGAACCTTGCTGCTCTCCTCTTGTCACTTAGCATATTTTACTTAGAAATTCTTTCTTCTGTCTTCTGCTTTCACACTTTTTGTGCTGAGTTCCAGATCCAGGTTTGAAGCATCTCTCTCACACTCAGCTACTGGCTTTTTTATCACCTGTTTGATTCTACCCTTTCCTGCCTGTGCATCTCTGTGTGCCTCTTCCCTCTCTGAGTTATCTTGAGAGAGGTTCTGCTGTCATTAATCCTGCATGTGTCATCATTTGCACTGATTTCAGATTGCTTGGCATCTCACTGCTTCTTCATCATCTTTATGTTGTTGATTTATATCTTGAATGTTTCTCTGACCATTTTTAATTTTCCTAATCATCCTTTTCTTCTAAATTTTAAGTAAACCATCTGATGGTTTTCCTGGCAGTCTTCACATCACTTTGTTGTTTCTTCCCTGCAACAAAACCTCCCTCTGTTTCAAGGGAGTTGGCTTTGTGGTTTCCTCTGCCTACCACTGCCTTTGCAATGATTGCTCCCTTTCTCTTCCTTACCAGCAGATCCCCCCTCCTTTCCCAGCCCGTGAGTGATGTGTTGTCACTGAGCGCCTTTGCTGTTTCTTTTGGCCAGAGGAACCATAGAATCATAGAATAGTTTGGGTTGGAAGGGACTTACAAAGCCCATCTAGTCCAACCCCCCTGCCATGAGGGACATTTTCAACTAGATCAGGTTGCTCAGAGCCCCATCCAGCCTGACCTGGAATGTCTCCAGGAATGGGGCATCCATCACTTCTTAGGGCAGCCTGTGCCACCCTCATTGTAAAATATTTCTTCCTCATGTTTGGCCTGAATCTCCCCTCCTTTAGTTTAAAACCCCTTGTCCTGTCATAACATACCCTTCTAAAAAGTCTGTCCCCATCCTTATAGGCCCTTTTTAAGAACTGAAAGGCCACGATAAGGTCTCTCTGGAGCCTTCTCTTCTCCATGCTGAACAACCCCAACTCTCTGTCTGTTCTCATAGGAGAGGTGGTCTAGTCATCTCATTATCTTGGTGGCCTCCTCTGGCCCCTCTCCAGCAGCTCCATGTCTTTCCTGTACTGAGGGCTCCAGAGCTGGACACAGGACTCCAGGTGGGGTCTCACCAGAGTGGAGAAGAGGGGCAGAATCACCTCCCTTGACCTGCTGGCCACGCTCCTTCAGATGCAGCCCAAGATACAACTGTCCTCTGGGCTATAAGTGCGCATTGCCAACTTATGTCCAGTCTTTCATCCACCAGTACCCCCAAATCCTTCTCTGCAGGGCTGCTCTCAGTCCATTCATCCCCCAGCCTGTATTGAAACTGGGTGTTGCCCCAGCCCAGTTGCAGGACCTTGCACTTGGCATTGTTGAACCTCATGAGATTTGCATGGGCCTGCTTCTTGAGCTTACCAGGTCCCTCTGGATGGCATCCTGTCCCTCAGGCATGTCAGCTGCACCACTCAGCTTGGTGTCATTGGTGAACTTGCTGAGGGTGCACTCAATCCCACTGTCTATATCATTGTTGAGATGTTAAACAGTACTGACTACTGGTCCCAGTACAGACCCCTGAGGGACGATATTTGGTGCTTGTTGACACAGCGGGGCAAGTAGAGCTGTGCCCAGCACTGTGTCACTCACTCAGTACAGCTGCCTCTGAGAAAGCTGGAGACCATTTATGTGTACTTGCTCCCTTCAGCCTCCTTCAGTCCCTTTGACTGTTGCTGTGTTGGCTGCTAGTTTACCCCACACTCCCTGTTGCATTGCTTTCTGATGCTTTGTCAAGGGACAAACTGATGGCAGGAGTGACCTTTTTCTGCTTAGTCTTCCACTGCGAAGTTTGTAGGATAGACTAGATTGAAAATAATGAGTGAAAATAACTGATACACATAACTTTTTAATCAAGATTTTCAAGTGAAGGTTGAAATCTCAAGCAGTATATCGATCTGTGATCTGGTAATTGCTGAGGTGTTAAATTAAGCTGGCTGTCCTTGCCCTGAAGCAGTTGAGACACATTTCTGTGACCTCGTGCTGCTGGCTCTGCTGTGGGCTTTTTCTAGGATGTGGTCTTAGACCACAACCGTAACTAGTCAAAGTTAGTGCCCACATCAGCTCTTTGATGGTCCCAGATTTTATTTGATGCATTGCCAAATAAAAACTTCATTTGTCTTAAACACAGGATCAGACTTTACTATTCCAGGAAAGATTTTTTCATAAAATAATAAAAAATAATTTAAAAAAATAATTCCCTATCCCTCTTCAAAAAACAATCCCTAGATCATTCTGTGTAAGAAGAATACTGAAGTAATGAATGACTGTGTACTGGTATACTAAAGTGGAGTTTTCAGCAGTAACAACACTACTTTTGTGCTGCTTTGGATGTCTGAGACCCTTTACGACTAAAAAAAAATTGCCCCTAGATTCCCCCTAACTCTTGACTAAAAAGAGACTATGTAAATGTAGCAGCCAGAAAAGTTTAGCTTACCAAAAGCTAAAAAATTCCCAAATCTACAGACTTTTGTTTACAAAAAGTTCCCAATAATAATAGTATTAAATATATTCTCCATCACTCTAAATGTGGTTTGATGACGTGTTAAACCTGACTTAAAATCTATAAGGAGGACATAAAAATACCTACAGCAGCTTAGAAACTCTGGTCAGTTCAAACTGATTCAAAAATGGGTTAGCCCTGCCAGACTTTGGGGTGACTAAGTTGTCATCTGTCTTTCCACAACTGTAAAATGGAGTGAAGTGCATTGTCTGCTTCGGCTTATTTAATGGAGGGAGCTCACGGTTACTCCGCATCAGATTCATGCCTTGTAGGTGATTGAATAAGGCACTGGTTTTGTATTAATGACCATGTAATAAGATTTCAAAAGAAATCCTGTTTGTTATGTTTTTAAATTTTTTTGTTTTGTTTTGTCTAGTCTAGTGGTGAGAATTTTTCTGCAGGCTTTCATTAGTTTGCACCTCTATTACTGTAATGACTTCATTATACTTCATTATATTGTCAGCGACATGTATCTCTTTTTAGGGAGCTTAGTCTAAACTGAGGCTATGAAAATGTATTTTTTGGAAAATAGTATTAACAACACTTTGTTTTAAGAGCTGTATAACTCTAATGATGGTCATTATTCTTCTTCTCTATTCCAAATATTTTTATATACTAGCCTTAGACCTGCTGCACATCTGTTTGATTCCTGTAGTACTGGGAACTTCTGATTTGTTTTATAATCAGCATGTTTTCATGGAACTCCATAAATAGATAAAAATTTTCTAGAAAGAAATTCAAAATGATTATGTTATGGCAGTAATAATAGCAGAGACTGTTGTATAGAATGTGTTCAGGTGTTTCCAAATTAACCTTTTTTTTTTTTTTTTTTTTCCTTCTCCTTCTTCAACAGAAATTGCCCAAGTTATTGCCTCTTACACAGCAACGGGTCCAGAACAGCTTACTCTTGCTCCTGGTCAGTTGATTCTTATCAGAAAGAAGAATCCAGGTGGCTGGTGGGAAGGAGAGCTCCAAGTTAGTTACTGTTTTTTGAAATAAAATTTCACATTTTAAAAAGTAGTTTTTTAATAGTTCAAAATTATGAATGCATCAATAATAAATAATTTTGGAAATGTTCTGCATTTAAGCATTTATGAATGAAATACCTTTACAAAAATACACATACATTCCAGTTGTCTGAAACTGAAATAACTTTGGAGAACAGCAGGAGGAAGCGATTTTGCCTCATTGTAAGTAAGGGACACCCGTCTCACAGATCAGACTCAGCCTGCTGTCCACTCCCTTGTACCCTCTCCTGGAGAGGCCCTTCACATATAAGAAAGGAGTGGATTTTAGGGTGTATTGTTTTTGCTGCTTTTGAATCCTCCCAGCCTTGTGTCCAGTAGTCATCCTCATGTGAACAACAAAGCAGTTGGTAGGTGGTGGGAAGGGCAGCCCTGCAACAGGAGCACACAGGGCTTCTGGGTTGAGCAGCAGTGTCTGCTCCTGTGTCCCGTTCCAACAGCGACCGTGTGTATCACGCACATTTAGATCATCTGATACAGGTGCGCATTGTCATAGTGGAAGAAATACTGGGGTGTGCAGTCCTGAATATCTTCCTAAGAAGCTTTCTGAATTGCTTCAGCCAAAGGTTTGGCTATCCATTTTGTTGAAAGAAGTCTTTTACAGCGGTGTTTTTGTAAGGTGGTGGCTGCTTTTTTTCAGGTTGCTTACTGAATGTGACAGTGTAGAATACCAGTCTGATGGCTCCATCTCTGCAGTAGCTGAGTTTAATGTAGAAGAGTGAAAAGACGGGTGTCTGTTGCAGGCATTGAATAGGAGAGAGCTTTAATGTTGTTTTGGAAGATGATAGATAATAAAATATTTTAACCTTTTTTTTTTTTTTTTTAAGAGTAGAACTTAACAATTCAGAAGTTTTGATTCTCAATGAGTTTCAGTGGCAAAGCTTTTTTCTGTTTTGTTTTGTTTTTTTTTTTTTGGCTTTTCTAGTCATGCTCTCTGCCATTGAATGAGGGTTGGGTTTTTGTTTTTGTTTTTAAACAGGGAACATTACATGAAGAATGTTTGATTTGGTTTTGCTATGCAGGTGCTTGAACTAACTCAGATGTTTTTCCCACATTACTACCTACCCTTTTTGCCTTTCCTGGTGATGACTTTTCGTGTCTTTTGTTGAGAAATCATCTTCCAGGATTGCTTTGGTTTTTCACTCTCACTAACCTTTATGATGATGTTAACTTGTAGCTTTAAAAGAGTCTCACATTAAATGTATTTCAAAATAGAAAATGAGCTTCACTGGGCAAGAGCTGTCACTATTACCACTTAGCAGCTAATGTGAGGTTTTTCAAAAATTAATTTTTGGTTGTGTAAATACTCATTGTAGCTTTGAATATCTTATTATCTTGTGTATGATTTTTCAAGTAGTTTTTTTCTTCATTAGCAGTTCCCTACTTATTCTTTTAGTTCTTCCGTTAATACTAGTTCTTGTTCCTTTGTTGTGGGAGCTCAAAGGCTAATGCAGCAGTATGGTGAAATGGATCAAGGAATTGATTAAAAATAAAAGCTGCAATGTCCAACCCCACCCTTTCCCCTCCCCACCCCCCCAAAAAAACCCCAAACAAACAAACAAACAAAAAAAAAAAAACAAAAACAAACAAACAAACAAAAAAACCCAAAACAAACAAACAGAAAAAGAGAACAAAGTAGTGAAATTATGACAAGATTTGGGAGAAGGCCACTAATATTAACTTCTCTTTATACATTTAATTTCAAAGTGATAGATTTTTTTAAAGTATATGTACAGTTCAGTTTCAACCTTAAGTCAGTTTTGATTATACTTGTCTTACGGATCAGAGTGAAGACGGATGTGTTAAGCGTTACACATTTATAATGTTTAATGCAGTCTTCCAAAATATCTTAAAATGGATTATCTAGATACATTTTCATTTTCAAGTACTTTCATTTTCAGCAAAGAAAAAGAGGAAGAAAGAGTAGTTAAAGAATAGTATATATGTTAGATGTCCTTTTTTTCACTAAAATGAACATCTATTTTGTTTTTAAAGGCAAAATTCTACATACCCAAAGTTCCAACCTTATCCTAGCAACACAAAAAGAGAAAAAGTAATTTTAACATAGATTTAATAGATGTAGAAGCTTAAATTTGATTCAAAGTTTTAGAATAACTTTTCTTAAGTACAGATTTTTCTTCTGCTTCTATTTGCAATGATCAATGCAGTTGGCAAAATAACAGGATGCAACTTCTGTTGAATTCCTGCCCTGCTTGGATGACAGAAGCTTTGTCACACTGGATGGGACCTGCATTTCCAAAATCCTGCCTCTGACTGTGACTAATTGCAGCTGTGTTACAAACTGCAGGGCTCTCAGGTGTACAGTGACCACCTGCTCTCCCAGCACATCCACATGGACCAC
Organism: Patagioenas fasciata; assembly: GCF_037038585.1. NCBI lineage: Eukaryota > Metazoa > Chordata > Aves > Columbiformes > Columbidae > Patagioenas > Patagioenas fasciata. The sequence continues at coordinate 92,406,957 of NC_092520.1, forward strand.
ACGCACACTGAGACATGTGTGCACCACCTTATCGTACTATGTTCTCCAGTTAGATAGGCATGAGAACATCTAGTGTATTTTCCAAAACTTTAACATCTGTTAAGTAGGATCATTTGGACGGTGTCTATCCACATGGATTTGTAGTTGCCAAAGCTTATTTTTTTATTGGAATCTGGCTTTGGTACTTTGTATTCGAATCCAAACTTTGCCAACTTTTTTTTTCTTGCCATAATGTTTTGCTGTTCTTCTAGCACTTGGTTAATGTGACATATGTTTATACTGTTTGAGCAGGAGAGACTATAAAAAAAATTAGATTTCTGTTCCTTTAAAATAAAATATGTCATTTGAACTGTTAATTTCTATTTAAACTATCACAATCAAGGTACCTATTTAAATGTAATTCTTTGCATAATGAAAATGCATGTAAATCCTGCCACTCAATGCAATAGCTAGCTTAATATTCTAGAATTAGGTTTTAAATAGAATCAGGAGAAATCTTTCAGAAGGATCAGCGTTGTAGTATTAATGATAAAGCACATGAAGTAGGAACAATATTATGTGAAAAATCACTCAAACTAGTAGTAGAATAACTACTGTTTAGATGTGTTGAGCTATTATGAAAGCTTACTTCACGTAACAGAATTATAATAATAACCTGTTGCCAGAAAAAAACTGACTTTTTCCGTATGAAATGCATTTTTCTTATTCTAAAATAGTGTGACTGCAAGTAGTTAAAATATTCGCAGATTTACCTTGTCCTAGGATCTATTGATGTGCTTAATCCCCTTAAAAGAATTGTTTCTTTTACTAGGCACGAGGGAAAAAGCGGCAGATAGGATGGTTTCCTGCTAATTACGTAAAGCTTTTGAGTCCCGGTACCAGTAAAACTACACCAACCGACCTACCTAAATCCACAGCATTACCTTCAGGTAAGTGATGTGGATGCATTAACGAAGCTGCTTTTGTAATGTGTGTCATTTACAATAGGACAATGGATATTCAGTAGAACATTTAGTATCTGTTATACTAGTCACTTTAGTTAAACTCTTTGTTTGTGGGCGGGGCCAGTTTAAGAAGAAAAAGCATACAATTGATCTATATATTTATGTTGGTGGTCCCTCAGGTATGAACTATTTAATGTTAAAAAACCATCTGTCACATTATATCTTGCAGAGTAAAACATTCAAATTAGCAGTCTTGTTCGTTTCCGCTAACTGCAATAAAGGAATTTGTAAAGGTTGAGGATGGTCCATGGGCTTAGCAGTTGAGGCACCTCTCACTCAGACAACCTTTTATTTTTCCTAAGGTGAAGTGTGAGAAAACCACTCAAATGAAGAGGTAGCTTTTTCTCCTGAATAGCTGCTTATTTTAAGGTTTATGAAAGAATACAAGAGCAATAGACCAATATATTTTTAAAGCTATTTGTTACAGCTCCACCACAGGCAATATCGAACAGTCCTGTCAAGGCATAAAACCAGACAGAAGACTGAGAACAAAAAGTTCGTTCCTTGCGACTGTTTCAGTCTTAAACCATTTGGGGCTTGTGAGTTGATGTAGTACTAATTAGAGGGGATTCTTGTCAATCAAAAACATGTAGAATGGATGTATTTTATTCCATAAGCCACCCAAAGACTTGATGTGGTTGTCTGTCATCTGTTTGCATTTAATTGGGGGTGACAGGGAACAAAAGCTTGATGCTTCCCTGGGCTATTTTTTTGACTGTCTATCATGAAAATGAAATAAATGTTTCAAACTGAAAAAGTGTCAATGAGCATAGTTTTCTCCTTTAAATGTGTATGAAGCATTATCATGCAGTTTATGGAACTAGAATAAAATACTGAGGTATTAGTTTCATGTGTCATTGGTATAAATATAATAAAAGTACTGAATCGGAGAACACAAATGTTAAAAATCGTGCTAACTGGCTCCTTTGCTAGTCATAAAGATGCAGAAAATCAGACTTCTATAAAGACTCATGAGTTTGGGCCCTGCAGTTACAACAGTATCTCAGCATTGAGACATACTTTTACAAGGCAATATGATAGGATTTTTTTTTTTTAATTACTTCAGGTTTGACAGTCTGAGACTTTTTGCACATGCTAATAAAACTGTTACAGCACAAACTTTTGAGCACTTTTTTTCATTGCCTAGAGAACATAAAAATTTTAACAGCATTCGTTTTTATCGAATTAGACTTTGTTGTAGACCTTTCATTTTGGAGGGTGAGAAGAAGTCTTGTCTTTCCATTATGATAGATGGCCTCACTAACCACGTGTTTAACCTAAGAGGTTAAGAGATTAATGCTTGAGAAACGTCTTCATGACACAAGTATGTTGGGGGGGGGGCTTACTATATCAAAAAACCTGGAAAGCCTGAAGGAAACCATCTACAAGAGTTGAGTAATGCCCAGGGTGGTGCATTACAAAGGTTCTGAGAGTGAGCCATTACTGTTTGTGTTTTGAAGGTAGGGGATCCATCAGAAACTGGGATCGTCAGCACCTCTGTTTCTTTTGTCATGTTGTTTTGATGCATATGCTCTCCATCTGCTATACAGTAATGCAAACTGCATGACTTCAGCAACTTTTAAGTTCTGTTGCATGGACACTTTTGCTTTATACTTCGAGGTTTTCTTAATTTCTGACTGCTTTGTGTGTGTTCCCTTCTAAACTTGTGTCACGAATGTGTCCTTACTGATGTTGAGAAATGAAAAGAACTATTGCTGCTGCTTGGAGCTAGTCAGGCATAAGGAACTTCACAATATAGGAATAGTGGGAAACATGTTTCAACCGTTCTGCTTGTTTAAAGAAAGATGACGTTATAGATTGTACTGATCATGGGTGTTGCATGAGACGCTGGATTCCCTCTGCTGTTGCAGTAAGACCAGTATATATCAATAGACAATCTTTCTAAAAGGAAACAAATAGCTGAAAAGCACTGGAGCTCAGGGAAGGTAGGGTATAGCTTACTACTGTAGTGAACAATGGCTTTTGGAAATTAAAATAAATTAATGACTTTGTTGCTGGGACTATTTTATAAGAGCTGCTTATATAAGACTAAGGTGTATTCTAAGCTTTGTGGCCAACTGTAAATAAGATAAAGATTAGGTCATTGGTTTGGATTCAGTTGAAGAGTCCTGTTTCTTCCAGAAATCTTTTAAATTACCTCCCTAAGTTCAAGATGATTCTTGAGATCCAATAGGACTATTTAAATATTCTGATGATACTACTGGACAGCACCAAATTCCATAAAAGTCTTTGAAGTAGAAGAGGAAGATCCAAATGAAAAATTCTTGAAAGAAATTTGAATGGGTTACAAATCTGTTAATGTACCTATTCAGGTATGGTCTAGCTTAAACTTTTTATCATTCTTAATGTTAGTAATAACCTGTAAAAAGAATGCTGCAAAACAGATTCACAGGTCTTTAAAGTGAAATGTGAAGCATCAGTAGTGTTCACACATTTGAACTTATGTTAGCACAAAACTACCTAAAGCAGGAGTACACCATAATACACATCCCATTAGAAATACTGGTGTATCTCCGGTATGCCAAGGAAAAATACACTTTGGTTAGATAATGTGTTAGGTGTGACAAATGACAGTGAATGCCCCTTTTTAAAATTCCTTTTTTATTTTTTTCTTTCACCCTTTTTCAAGTAACAAAGCTAAATATTGAGACATAGGCAGAGTGGCATTAAATGTGGAGTTTGATTATGATCGTTATGAACAGGCGTGATGTATTAACTAAAAGGAGTTGAATAATTTCTGAAATACAAAAAACAAAATAGGAGCTATTTGACAAATTTAAATAAGTTGCTGGCTGAGTACAAGCATGAAAATAAATTTTACGATTAATATAATGGAGAGAACCTGACAGCAAGGCTAATTAGGTAGAAATCTTGTGTCTAAAGGCATAATACCAGAAGCCCCGTGGCTTGGCATAGACAAAACATCAAAAAATAGCATAAATTATGTATTTTAATAAACAGTCCTGCTGCTGTAGAGAATTAAGGTAACTGCCCTATTATAGTTGAACAGAAATGGCTGTATTCTGAGAACCAGTCAGATTTGATGAGTTTCACATTAAGAAAATAGAAAATAGGCTGCTGGAAGCAGTCCTGTGGTGCAAAAGGGACAGCCTAAGTTGCCTAGGATGCTTTTTAGTTTTTCTCATACTTTCCAAGATCTTTGTGTTCTTACTGTCTCAGTGGCAGCACAAGGATATCACTGTTGCCTTTTTCTTGAATTATAAAGGTATGTAGAGCCTGTCTGGTGCTGGAAGTGCCTTTTTCAAGCTTCAGGTAGTGGAACTTAAAGTTTCCCAGACTTTTCTGTCCATTGCCTGTTTCTGTTGGAAAGGATGCTATTCAGAACAGGTTGGTGAGGATGCAAAATCCTATTTTTATAAATGTACAACAAATTCAGTGCTTTTCTGGAAAAAAAAAAAATAAAGTGAAAGAAAAGCATCATTAGAAGGCTGACATCCTTGATGTGTTTGACTTCTTGCTAGAATTTCAGATTGTTCCAGTCTTTTCCTACTCTTGAGCACTTCCAAACAAAAATACTTGGAGTACAATTCCAGGCAGGTTACACAGTTCTCAGTTCGCACCACTGTACTCTGTCCTCCCGAGGGTGATTTTGACCCCTCGCTAAGCTGACTGAGAAAGCACTGCTGCTAGGAAAACTTGGTGTTGTTTTGTTTTGGTTTTTTTTAATGTGTTGTTTGTTTTTTTTTTTTTTAAATCACCTTGAGCCCATTTGTTGAGGGCTGAGCTAAGTACCGGCAAGGGACACCAGAGGAAGGGGCAGTGTCTCGGAACTGTGCTGTGCCATCTGTAGGGTTCGTAGTTGGTTTATGCGCAGCTTCTGTTTTGCTGAAACGTACCCAGCGCGACAGACCTCTCCCTTTATCTTACAGTGTGCCAGGTCATTGGCATGTATGACTACACTGCACAGAATGACGATGAGCTGGCCTTCAATAAAGGCCAGATTATAAACGTCCTTAACAAGGAAGACCCAGACTGGTGGAAAGGGGAGGTGAATGGACAAGTGGGTCTCTTTCCGTCCAACTATGTGAAGCTGACAACAGACATGGACCCAAGCCAGCAATGTAAGTGACCCTCTCTGCTGCCGTGCTGTGACTCTGTGTGTAGTACTTTAAGATGCAACATGCAGCATTGCTGTGATTCTGCTGCGGTTTGCAGAACTCAAAGCCTTGCCACTGCTGCACTTGTCAAAGTCTCTTTGAAGACCTTCTGTAATGCAAACCTGATTTTATGTTTGTTTTATTTTTAGTTCCCATCCCCTTTGTAGCATGTTACCCTTTTATCATTTTTGCACCATGCTGTTTACATGCCTGACTCATTTTCCTAGCTTGAATTTGCTCATTGTTTTGTTTTGCTTATGTGTTGTTTTCCTCCTTTTTCTAGGAATCATATGTTGTCCATCCCCCACTCAGGCTTGAAAGTCCTCAAAGAGACCCACTATCCCATATCACTGCCCAGAGGGATGATGGGAGATGCAGCCTTGATCATGTGGCTTCCAGCATGATCATCTACTGCCTTCTGAGTAGAAGAACACACTGCAGAGCAGTTTACCTCATTTTACATTAGTTGCATGTAATCGCAATGTTTGAGTTAATTACCTACAGATATAGACGCAAAATTACAATGAAACAAACAAAAAAACCACAAAAAAATCAGAGGATAGTGGGTCCTTTTGTGGCTTTCATAGTTACCAAACTAATTTTTTCACCTTTGCACAGGTGCTTTCAGTAGTTTAAAAATTATTTTAAAATATGTATTTTAGCCTTTTAAAGGAAAAGTAGAAGTTAAATTTCTTCATTGCAATTTTGTTTGTGCAAAAAGACCCACTATCAAGGAATGCTGCATGTGCTATTAAAATTGTTCCAAATGTCCATAAATTTGAGACTTTATGTATCTTTCTTTTTTATTGTTCACTTGTCCAGTGTTGTCAATATGTCTTTTTTTTTTTTTTTTTTTTTTTAATTACAAAAGAACAGAAGGAGTTGAATCAGTGTAAGGAACTTTAAATGTGCCCAATTACAGATAAGGTATTTTGTTGTAGTTATTGTACTGTATGTATCAGGTGTTCCTCATCGAGTGTGTAACACATTGTGGAGAGAAGAAATTAACTTCTTTCCAATGCAAGAGATATTTACCTTGCATAATGTTGTCCCCGTTATGTTCATTTTATTTTGCACATTTCTTGTAGCTGCATACAGTTAGAAAACACTCTGGTTTGTGTTTGCCTTGGATGTTTCTTTTTTTGCGTTTTCGTATCAGAAATCAATAGAATGCTACATTCATGTGGGATTTGAGCATTAACTTCTTTATTTTCATCTTGGTTACATGAAGTTTGATTTCTCATTTTTACTTTCTTATGACTATGGAACAACACATTTTGAACAAGTAATTTTCCTGACAAGAAAGAATGTATAGAAATATCTCCCTGCAATTAATTTCCAATGTTTACATTTTTTAAACTAGACTGTGGAATTTATACAAATTAATATTAAATGGAGCTTACAGTGAAGTTTATGTAGTAGGTGTGCTGTAGCTAAGCCATGTTTGTCTTTCCAGCATTAGTTACAAGCTCTTGATGAAATGCCTGGTGCTGTTAGTGCAGAAACCCTCCCTTCCCAATGCCTCAAGCACAATGTAGCTGTTCTACTAATTACTTTACATTTAGTTATGTTCTGGTTTATGTATTTCATATATTTCTAAATTTCATGCTGGCAGTGTTGTAGCGTTTCTAATCCTACCCCATCTCCTTCCTTCTGACCCGTCATGCAGTGCAAAGAACAAGTGAAGCTCCTTATTCAATTGCACTTCAGTATTTCATCAATATGAATGTAAATTATATAAATATATAAAAACCTGCAGCTTTAACAACTGTAATACAGCCTTTAAAATTAGTTACATGTATAGATAATTAAATTCTTCATATAAAAGATAGACTAAAATGTGTGTGTGTGTCTTGTTGCTGTGTACACACAGAATTCACCAAGTGGCATTAGTGCATGTAATGAATTTGCCACCAGAACAGCCTGACGCCACCTGTTTTATTTCAGAATGACACTTGTCTTGTTTCTTTGGATATTATTTCAATATAATTACTCAGCTTGATCATGATTATCTGCAACCTTTTGCACCTTTCTTTATTCAGTGTTTTCTGCGTGTTAGATATCAGTTGATATTTTTTGACACTATACTGGTACATGAATTAAGAATTTACTATGGGTTTACCTTGGCTTAGACTCTGTGTTTTATGCCAGAAGCTCTAGTCTTAAAACGTGCACAGTTGTACAGATTTTCTTTCTTTTTAGTATAGTATTGAACACACACACACACACACACAAATTTTTCATTTACCTCTGTGCCATTTAAGAAAACTCAAGCTTCTCCACCATATCCAGTTGCTGAAAAAAAATGCTGCCTAGTATGACAGAAATTGAACAGAACGTAATACTTGTAATTTTCAGTGCCCATTGTTTTGCTTACTGAGAATGATGTAGCTAGATTTTTCTCCACTATTTCATGCATCAAAATGTCATTTTAATGAAAGGGTATCTCTAATTTCCCATAATGAACTGTTGTGTTGAAAGATTTCTAACTTAACCAGAAGTGTTTGTCCTAAGGGACATTTTGGTTTTTATGACTTCAGGCCAGAAGCATACTTTCTCTACATATTGAAATACTGGCAATACTTTGGATATAGGGGATTCAGATGCTGATTTTTTTTTTCATTACTTCAAATGAGAAGAAAAATAAAGCTATTATTATAATCTGCAGGCTACATGTTTCCTAACATGCTTTTTAAAAATGCTGAGGGTGGTGTCTCACAAAAGGTTTTCGAAGTGACAGTGTTCTAAAAGTTCTTGGGGTGTTTTCCACTGAAAGGAAAAGAACAGCCTGAAGTTGTCCCTCTGTAGATACACATGTACAGACAGACAGACAGACACACATGCACAGTGGTGTCTGTTGTGCCAGGACTCCCCAGACAGACGAGTACTGTGTGTTACTCAACAGAGCAACAGCTTTATCTTTCATTCTGTTGTTGAGAAGAGTTAACTCACAAAAACCTCAAAACATGTTTAAAATGTCCTAGGCAGAGATACTTGAAGCATTTGGGCTTATATAGACTTGAATTGTTGAAATACCTATAATGTTTATTTACTCAATTATTAAGTTCTTAAGTGTATTACTATAGCTTGGCATGGTAGCGTTTAGTTTTCCTCATAATCAGTTATTTCCCTTGAATAGCAGGGAACAAGATATTGCACTTATTCTTTCTTACCTGTCTGGATTTTTGTTATATATACATATATATACATACACATATATATATGAGATAAAGAGGAGTATGAAAGCGATTCTTTAATAAAGAAAATTGATTATTTCCATCAAAACAGTAGTTTTTCAAGGTGGTGTCTCAATCCAGTTTTGACCCTCTCTCCTCCTTCCTTGTTCATCTGAAAAGATGTTTAACCTCCTAATGCACATGGTCCCCTCTCAAAGCTGCAGATCTGGACTGCAACAGGCGAACGTATTTAAAAAAATAATGTACCTTGTGATGGAAATGTGCCCACGCTCTTGCTCCTTCAGTCCCTGTATTTGTGGCTGCAAAGCCAGCAAGCAGTAGCCACTGTCAAGGCTGAAACAAGATTTTCACAGACAAAACTGAGAAGCTGTTCAGATTATTTTCCGTTTTGTCTTATAAGTCAACACTAAGAAAAAGAGCAGTCTGACTGCTGCCTAGTCAATCAAATGCATTCTTAATTTTCATTTGTGAGGTATTTTTTCCCTTTGCACAGGAGCTCAGGAAAAGGAACTGTCACTTGAGGGATATAGAAGAGACAGGATTTAAAGACCACTCCGGGTGGTGATGGGTTTTTTTTCTTCACAGTTTTTCTGTTTACCTTGAGAGGAATTTCCTCTGTATTCAGCTGCTCAGAAAGAATTCCCATGGGTGTTCTTTCCAGGAATTTGTTAATATCAATTCCAATACCTTAACTGTGTCCAAGACAACTCGGAGTCTGAAATGCAGGTTTATAGAAAACACTTGGCTTTTTATTCAGAATGAATTTTATTTAAATCTCAATTCTTCTGGAGCTTTGGTAGCATCTCTTTCAGTCCCTGTGAGCTCACTGAACACATTTTAAAATTACCTATTACCATAACCTTCGCGCATGGCAACAGAACTGCATGTTCTGGTTTTGTTCTCTGTTTTTAAAGCAGTTCTTTTTAGTTCTTTGTGATTATTGATTCCAGCTATTTATCTTCTTATTAAATAGCTCCTTATATGGAATCCTCTTCGGTTTACAATAAATGGCTTATTTTAACTCTTTTTTTTTTTTTAGGCAACTTTGGTAAGTCCAGGAACAACCAATCTCAAATATTATTTGATCAGTTGAATTGTAAGCTAAGTGCATACACACAGACAACTGAATAACAAGCTGGTAGTTACCTAAACCACAGGGCTAAGGTGACCTTTTGATTCCAAACCCTGAGAGAATGTTTACAGAAGATTGCCCTGGATACAGTTAAAAATGTAAATTATTTTCACAAAAACTTAATTTCCTGCATGTAGACCTTATGGGCTTTTGTATTTGTTGTTTGATAGCTTGCAAAGGAGTACTTTGCCATCAATAAGGATTAAATTTGAATTATTGTCCATGTGAGGAGAAATTGCGAGAGTTATCTTAACTGTCCGGTGTAACCTAGTAACATTAATAGTATCCGTAAACATTAATTCTGGTATGTAAAACGAATTTCTATTGCTTGTTACAGCAAGTTTTGTAGCTGTTTGATTTCTCTTCCCTTTCCACACATCTTACTTTGGAAACTTTTTTTTTTAAAAATGAAGCCCAAGAACTAACCCTGTAGCCCTCAGCAAAAAAATTCAGAGTACAATGTCTGTGTAGAGCCAGAAACTAATTTGGATTAAACCTATAACTCTTCTGTAACTTTTATTAATCCTGTGGAGCAACACAGAGTAAGAAGTCAGATTTTAGAACAAGTTTAATCCTATAGGATACTTATAATTAAGCATTTAATGGAAAAGGTAGCTGTTAGTGCCTATAGGTGGAAATATGTTTATACTCAAGGTAGTTGTCCTACAGCAAGTGGGCATTGAGCTTTTAGAACGTGTTGGATTCCTTGTGGCCTTATGGTGCTCCTTGATCACGGGATTTGGCTGCACTTTCTAACATGAGCTCCTCATTTGTTTCTTCATGCCTTACCTACTTTTTTGAGGCTGACCCCTCAGCTGCAGCTGGCCCTGGCCGCAGGAGGGGAGCTCCGGGCCTGTGTGTGCCTTTCAGTTCCTCGCTTGTGTGTTTGGTCTGTCATGGCACAGGCTTGTACCCACAGAGTGATGACCTGGTGCTGCCAGCCCAGCTGGTACTCGCCAGAGCTGGGAAGCAATTCCAGTGCCAGCAAAGTGCTGGGCTGAACTGGACTCAGATCAGGGCCACAGATGATCAGAGGGCTGAAGCACCTCTCCTGTGAGGACAGGCTGAGAGAGTTGGGGTTGTTCAGCCTGGAGAATAGAAGGCTCCAGGGAGACCTTAGAGCTGCTTTCCAGTACTTAAAAGGTTGCCTACTGGAAAGCTGGAGAGGGACCTTTCAGCAGGGCCTGTTATAGGACAAGGAGTAATGCTTTTAAACTAAAAGAGGGGAGATTAAGGCCAGACATGAGGGAAGAAATTTTTTCCAATGAGGGAGGTGAAACACTGGCCCAGGTTGCCCAGAGAGGTGGTGGATGCCCCATGCCTGGAGACATTCAAGACCAGGCTGGATGGGGCTCTAAGCAATCTGATCTGGTTGAAGATGTCCCTGCTCGTTGCAGGGGGATTGGACTAGATGGGCTATGAAAGTCCCTTCCAACCCAGACTGTTCTATGGTTCTGTGATAATGGTTTTCTGTGTCCAGGCCTAGATAGCTGAAACCCGATTAGTGTTTTTTCCATCACGCTCGTCTCTGCCAAGTGAAGTTTTCTTTGCTGAATTGTTTCATATGTTGGAGTAATTCTGGATCCAGATGAGTGTCAAAATCAATCTGGTTTGATTTCTTCGATTTAGTTCTTTTCTTTTTTGGAGGAAAACCTGAAGTCGGGAAAGATGATAGCTGGAGGTCTGGTCAAGAGAGTAAAAAAAATAATAAAATATTGTATTTTAACTTTTAGAATACTACATTTAGTTACCACATTTCTGACTCCAAGTGAAGTACCTCTGTAGCATCTTTAGTTTTGCGGAAGACAATGTAAAATTGGACTGTGCAGTTGCTTCTGCTTGCATCTGTGGCTGATGCTCTTGACTGATTTGCTGTTACTGTACAGTGAGTGGTCAGGGGCTCAAGATAGGTCCTGGATCATAATTCAGAGGTGAGATTTAAAGTTACCTGATGTGAGATAAACCAGACCAGGAAATGGTTAACTCTGAGAATTTATATATTTAGATGCAGCTATGCCCTCACGTGTAGAATTTTCCTCTCCCCAAGCAGGTTCTGGAAAGGGAGTCATAGATATGTTCTGGTTTTTTCTGAAAGGATTTATCAGATTTCTTTCTCAACTCTCTCACCTGTTGTCTTCCCCTTCTTCCCTTGGTTGAATACTAAAACATTTTCTTTTCATAGAAAAGAAGGTATTAACCTAAAACATTGAAGAAATATTTTGCTAGTGCAAAATGAAGATGCAGGTAGTGTATCACAAGTGTATGTTGTTGAGGACTGCAAAGCCTGCCTTTAGTAATCAGGCATATTCTAGAATTAAAAAGAAAAAATGGAAAATTAAAATTGTTACCCAAGGTCCTTAAGTCTCTTGCTTGTGCTGTGTGGACCAGCAATGGCAATCCCTCCATCTGATGATAGCTGACTGGTGTGAACAGGGGGAGGAGGCACATATATTGGTGGTGACTGGTCTTGGCAAAAACAAAATAATGCTTGATATTTTACAAGTGGGACTTTCCAGACCTGTTTCTAGATCCTACTTCCATCTGTCCCAGAGGGAAATGCTCTGCTCTAACAAAATTGGACATACTAGTCCAGCTGAGAAATTCTAAGCATGCTGAAATCGTTGAAAATGGCTGTGAAACGGAATTTTGCATCACAGGAGCTTGAGATGGAGAGATGTGTTTGATCAGACTCTGTGCTGTCCTCAGCAAAAGCCTGAAGTGGTCTCTCAGTGGAGGGTCCGGCCCACAAGATATTAATGGGAAATTGGTGGTTGCGTTTGAAGCTCGTTGATAAGGAGAGTGAATGATGAAATGCTGTAGTTTGAGTGAAGGAATGCTATCATAGTGCCAGGAGTGCTATTTCTCCCCACTTAAGGTTCTGGAGGAAAAGTTGACATAAATATTTATTGGTTTTGGTTCCATATTAAAGAACGGACTTCTGTCTACTCTGATCATGTCATTATGGACTAGGCCAGCATGAGGTTTACAGTGAAATCTGGCAGTTACATTGTTAAGAAAATCTCCCTGAATTAGAAGAAATCAGAAGTTGCACTGATGTACATAGAACAATGAGTTCCACAGCAAAATCTTCCTTCTGAAAAAGCAGCATTTCTCGCATATTGCTTTCAAGCTTAGAGGTTAGCTTGTAAGACCCATATTTTCAGGGCTGACTTTGGAAGGAAAAGGAACACCAAGTTTTCGCCTTAGAATGATATTTGGTTTGGGTTTTTTTTTTTTTACATTTCTACAATCCCTTAGCCCTACAGGTCCTGTGGTGGCAGGAGGTCAAAGCATGGATTTCTAGTTACAGCTATGGTATGTTGGTTCTGTAAGTCCAGACAGAGTAACCAATCTGGTGAGCGTGTGCAAATGCTGCTGCTTGGGATCATACTGGTTATTCAATTAAAGGACAGAAATTAGCATATTCACGGTAATATAAACATATATGCATACTATATATATATATACACAACATATAAACATATGTACAGTAATATAAAGTATAAAGTTTGCTGTTGCAATTTCCCCATTATTTTCTGAGTTTACTGGGTTGTTCGTAGCTTGAGATTCAAATTTGACACCTTCCAGATGGAATCAAACACTCTAATTTCTCAGAGCAGGAGAGAAAACATGAAAGGATGGGGCACTCAGTAACTGAAAAGACCAGCGCCAGTGCTTTAAGTGCCCAGATCCCTGTATGCACAAGGGACTATCCGTGTGCTTTAAGTTAGAAACATTAACCAATTCTACGCCAAGGTAAGATCCCATGCTTTACCCACAGCAGAGATTTTCTATCTATTGGTGGAAATGTCTGATATCAAAGGCGGTTTCTAGCCCCTAGCAGGAGTCCCTTAGTGAAATGAATGAATGAATGATGTTATTACAGCTGCAAGTGGAATGTAGGTGTTCATAAAAGTACTTTGCACAGTACTTTGATGTCCATGAAAAACTAGCTAGAGCCCCATGGCCTGACATTTCCACTTGGAAAGGAACCCAGTTCTTTTTTGGTGTTTTTAATACAAAGACAAGAAACATCTTTGTACTTGTGCAACTCATGAAGAAAATCCCGTATCAGAAAAGTGCCCCATGCGTGTTCTGCTCGGATTGAAGCAGGCCATTTTCCCAAATATTGAGCGTTCAAAAGTAGACCATTTGTTGAAGTTCAGAGTAGTCCATTTACATCCAAGCTGGCTGGCCAGCTGACCACTAAAATACATTGATTCAAAATGTTAAATGCTTCCTCTAAAAGGTTGGTGGTTGGAAACCTCACTTCAAACCAAGGTCATCAGCATCTTTGAAAAGTAAACTTCCCCCAGTCCTTGGAGAAAAGTAATTAAACACTTTTTTTGCTTTTAATGAAGCTGACAGTGCATGGGGAGAACTAGTTCTGCTTATTAGACCTCTGATTTATATGGCAACTAAGAAAAAGTCCTGAAAGCAGCCAGTTATTAAAGAGAAGTTAAACTGCTGACTTTTGAAATATGCCTAGTGCTTTGATTATTTTGGCATAACACTGATAATTCTCAAAACCTATTTCTTATTTCAAGCAAAGTTTCAACTACATCTTCTGAAGGACTCCAATGTACTGTGTCTCAAACGAGTGTTGTCAGTATGTTTATGCTTCCAGTCTGATCTGTTCTTAGCTTCTTAATTGTAGAGGAAACTACCTTGACTGTCTGTATCTATATTCCTCCCTCCCTTCCCCCCCCGCCCCTCTTTTGCTCTCCCTCTCTTTCTCTCTAATTACCTTTTCTGGAGCACAGATTACTTGAAGCAGCAGTTGAAGGCAGTCCATTAAAAACTTAATGGTGATACATGTGGACCCTGCTAATGACAGAGTGCAGAATCAGCTTCTGAGTTACATTCGGGAAGCTGAAAATGCAGTAAATACTAAGTATTAACTTGTTATGCAAAGAGCTGAAAGAGTTGTCCGGGGTGTGCTTTGATTAGGAGCAGCAGCGGTTCCCTTTGTGAAAGTGTATGAGAATATCTGATCTAAAAACATTCCTCTCAGATCTCAGTAGGTTGGTGTTATTGTTAATGCTGATGAACAACGTAAAACAAAGCCTTGACCATTTTAAACACCATGAAGTGAAGGTCCGCTCGAATATTTTTCAGGCAGAACTTTTTCCGTAAGAAAAGTTTGTTTCAATGGGCAATATAGTGAATTTGTCCGTACTTCCCTGAAGGGTGACGGAAAGAATTAAACTGAAGAATTTTGATTGTTTAGAAATAGTTGTAAATAGTACGTTTTTAAAGCAAAATGTTTTCAACCTGTTTGAAATCACCTTTGCTTTTTGAAATGCATTTTAGTTTATGCAGAAAAGTAAAAAAAGTAATTTTAAAAGTGAAACTGGAATAAAACATTCTGCTTGACAGTCTCAGAAGAATTTACTTAAGCTAAACTCAAAAATACTGGCTTACAGAAAAAATTGTAATTAAATATTCAGTTCTAATTCAGAATAGAAAATAAAATTTGAGATTCTAGAATTTATACAAAATTTCTTGCATCTACAGAGGATAAACACAAGGGAGGTGAGTTGCAAAAACTCGAGAACAAAACTGATAGAAGATGAGTTCTTAGTTACAAACTTTCCCTATGCCTTTAAAATAAAGGATAACAATAATCAACCACTTTGGCTTGGCCTATAAGTTAGCGAAATCTGCAGAGCAATCTCTGCTGAGCTTCATGTGTTCTGGCTCAAGCCCTTCAATATTTAGAAGGACTTTTTAATTGAAGTGTGAAGAAGTAATTAGGCTTTGCAGTACCTTATTGATTAGGATGTCTACTTTGACTAGGAGGATAAAGGCCAACCTTGAATTGAGAGTATAAATAAGCTGAGAGCTTATAGAGAATTCCTAACTGCCCATCAGAGGATTAAGGTCACTATAGCACTGTTTCCTAATTCTGTTCCCTTTTAGGATATCTCTAAATTTTCTTCTGCAGTAATACCAGATGAAGTCTTATCCCCCTTTTTATTGACAGCAATCCATCTAGGGATTTGGTTTTCTGTGTGGCTGCAGTTGAATAACACAACTAAAGGTGACAGTGAACTTCATGGTGAGGTTGGAAATGGGCAGGTGATGGTGAGGGGGACTTTTAAGCTTTGCCACCGGAGAAAAGTTAGCACTTAGAAATGGTCTTGAGTTTTTAGAAAATCAAAGGTGTTAAATACAATGTTTTGAGTCACTTAGAGATTAGGCATTGTTGGTGTGTGCCATGGCATGAATAATGATTAAGTGAACTGAACAGGCAGTAGTTACTGTTCAGTTACCTGAACTACAGATCTGAATCAATTTGCAAATGACTGTAAGTAAAATCTAGGATCCTTTTGTGTTTTCCAGGGTGTGCAGACTTGCATCTTCTGGATATGTTGACACCTACTGAAAGAAAAAGGCAGGGATACATCCATGAGCTCATTGTCACAGAAGAGAACTATGTCAATGACCTGCAGTTGGTCACAGAGGTAAGACAACACAGCAGTTTTAGGGGCAGGTTTTAGTCACTCATCTTTTCAAAGTGAATCATTAATTTCACCTTGCAAACTGATTTTTTATCACTGCCATGTTTGCCTTCCTAGGAATAATCTGTATTAAATTTTCGTATCTATATAGGTATATAGATATATATGCATGTTTATATGGGTGTGGGTGCAACTAACATTAAACCCTTGTGTTACTATTCCCAAAACACTGATGTTTAAACTTTCATTCTGGTAAACCCTTTTTGCTCCTGATTTTGAATGTTATTTCTCATGTATAAGTTCTTAAAGCTTGAAGCACATTTTCCACATTCACACAGTGGCACTCAGTTATCACTTACTTTGATTTTCTTTATATGTTGCAAGGTAAATGTATTATGTGGGGGAAAAAAAGGGAATGAGTACAGGCAACTGACTTTGGCAATTCTTTTGACAGAGAGGGAAAGCCCTCTTTTGGAAAAGAGGTCGAGATATCCAAACCTGAGACACTATGAGACAAATTAGAACTTTGATAATTGAATCCAAAGTAAAATATATTCTCAGCTGTATTTTCAAAGTAAATCCTGGGATATTTTGCAGGAGACCTCTGGCCAGAAATCCCAAGTTTCAAACAGATTATCCAGATGGTAGTTAACACCACCAACACAAATTGAGAGTATTCTCTTTTAAAGCCATTTGCTGCTTACAAACATATTATCAGAGAACCCTATGGCTCTCTAGGGCACAGCACATGTTTGAAGGCTGTTCTACTGAGTGTCAAGTGCTACTCTGGTGTGTAGTTTTCTCACCTTCAGACTAAAGAAATGAGCATCATCAGTCTTAGTCACTTCAATTATATTTACATATACTTTCTGAATTGCTTAATTTTCTGAATCCATAGATCTTCCAGAAACCACTAATGGAATCTGAGCTGCTAACAGAAAAAGAAGTTGCTATGATTTTTGTTAATTGGAAGGAGCTGATTATGTGCAATATAAAACTACTGAAGTAAGTTTTTTTCCCCGTACTTGGCAATAACAAAATCATGGGCCTCTCCCCCACCTCTCCTTTTAGCTGCATGAAAATATTTACCACTTATGCAAGTAGTAACCAAAGCAAAATATTAACATTTGCTGTGACTTGTTGTTGAGAAAAATCCAGCAGTTCTTTGCTGAGTAAGTATTTGCACTTGCTTTGCTCTGGCTGTGCACGCACTCCAGAAGGAAAGATCAACCTCTCCTGAAGAGCGGTGCCCACCAGGGCTGCCCAAGGTCCTTTCGCAGACTTTAACTTCCTTGGTCACAGCCCATACCCAGTTCCAGTCTTGTTGTCCATGAATGCAAAACAAGGCACAGCAGGCTCTGCTTCCCTCGCGCTTAATTAGGTACCGTATTCTTTTAGTTATTGTCGGCTTACAGCACCTGAATGAGCTGTTCTGTGAGAAGCGACCCCGACAAAGCCTGGCTTCCTATGGATTTGTGTCCAGTGTACCTTGCACCCTTCCTTCCAAAGTCTCCAACTACTGCAAGCCCAACTCTCTACCATGAAACTCCACACAGTGCAAATACCCATATTTATCTCTTCATTCTCTGTGGCCTCTGATGGATCCAATCTTTCCTACTTGTATCCTTCTCACCCACCCCTGCTGCTTCAGCAAGACACAGTAAATGCTGCGGCTGGTTTGGAAGCAAATTGCTCATCTGGCTGTTGCCAGAAAAAAAGAGCAAGCATTGAATTAAACCTGCATCTTCATCAGCAAGAAGATTAATAAATAAAAATAAAAAGTTCTTTTTCTCCTTACTGAGCTGCTAATTTTTGTTGAACTTACGGGGATTTTAGATCTCCTCTTTTGTGAAATGTGTTTGAAAGTGGCCCCCAAGTTGATAAGTTATGACAGCGATAGGACAAAGGCAGACAGCTCGATGCTGATAAGCTTCTTTTCCTTAGGAAACCAGGCTAAAAACTAGAAGTAGCTCTGGGCTTCAAGTGGTGGTAAGGGTTTTATCCCTCATTCAAAAGCATATCTGTTACTCTCTTTCTAAACTAATAAAAAAGGAAATAACATTCCTTTTTATGTTGTGTCTAATCCAGGATTGCATTAAGTTAAAGCCTGATCACAGTTTGATGGCCACAACAGGGAAAAACATTGTTGGCTGAGGGCGCAATCTTGGTTATTGTATTCTTACAGTATGCAATAAATCTTAAGGCTGACCTTTTTATTATTCAGGGGTCCCTTTGTGTCAATAATGAATAATAATCAAACCATTCATTTCATGAATGAGGAGTCATTCCTTAGTGGTCTGCTTATAAAACACACGTGACCTTTTCATGTTTAGGGCTCTGCGTGTGCGTAAGAAGATGTCTGGAGAGAAGATGCCGGTGAAAATGATTGGTGACATACTGACAGCTCAGCTGCCACACATGCAGCCTTACATTCGGTTCTGTAGCTGCCAGCTCAACGGGGCAGCACTCATCCAGCAGAAGACAGATGAAGTCCCCGAGTTCAAGGAGTTTGTTAAAGTAAGGAAAGAAACAATCACCGTAAATTTTGTACACAGTAAATTTAGTGCATTGTTTTGCTGCTTTGCAAAACAGTCTCAAATAGTGCTCTGTGTTGGGCTAGGATGAGGAATCTTCAGAGTCAAGCATTCATTGAAGGAGTACACGTTTTCACTGAAGGAATACATTTTTTCAAACAACTATAGAGCCATTAAATACTTTGTTTAATGATGGTTTTGCTGTAAAATGCTGGGACAGTAACAAACAATGAGTACTGGATAAGTAAGAGGCCCTTCTCTTGTACAGGCAAGTCAGGTAAAAACATGTTGTAAAAATACAAGAAATTCTACTGCACTGACAGTGTTTGTGATCCAAGAAGAGATTTAGTTGAGGTATGGTGTTGATATGTTACCTTACCTCTTTGTTTCGTGAAGGAGCTCATTTTGCAGGGTATTAAACAAACTGACTAACACCATTTTACTTCTCTAATGTTTCAGAGGTTAGCAATGGATCCTCGCTGTAAAGGAATGCCACTATCAAGTTTTCTACTAAAGCCTATGCAACGGGTAACAAGATACCCACTAATAATTAAAAATGTACGTTCTTTTGCAAAGGTGTTGTTTTTGATGCTGCTTTGCTTATAGCTTAATTACAGGGTAGTTTTCCTATTTTGTCAAGCTCTGTCACTGTTAGGTATCTCGTGTACTAGGGAATGTGGGGTATCCTTTTATATTTGATCACACTAGAGCAAATGCGGTAACTCATTTGGCTTCATCAGAATGACTTGATATTTCCCTGAGAAACAGAGGTGAAGCTTGCACACAAAGAACCAGAAGGCAGCAAATGCAGAATGAAGACTTTAAAATTCAGATGGCAGGAGTAACAGGTCAATTTATGCTCATCTTTGCCTTTTTCCACAACATCATTCCCCCCCATAGTCTTGTAAATGACATTCGGTGTGCAAGCCCGAGTGCCAAATTTTTGCAAGTTACCTTCCTGCGCAGCTTATGATGCTGAATGATTTACAACCCCTTCCTAACTTTCATTTGTTACCTAATGCTTACCATCCTGAATAATGCTATTGAACTTGGCCCAAGGCTTTCACCGGAAAAAATGATAAATTGGATGTTGGCATTTAAGAGATTGCTTAAACAGTCATGGTTATATTTCTTTATGTGGCTGGAATTTGCATACTTATGTCAGAAGAGTGAGCAGTGTACTGATGTAAAGGCTCTCCAGACAGGCATTTCGTTTCAGGTGTTCACAAGCAGACTGTGAGTTTGTCTCTTATTTTTCATGTTTGTCAAGGAGGAAAAAAAAATTTGAAACCTACTGTCCAGCTCTGATGAAAATAAAAAAATAAAACAGAAGTGTAGGGCTGATAATATAAATACATTTTAACTGCAGATAACAGAAAAGGCTAATGTATGTTATTTATCTGTAGATAATAGAAAACACTCCTGAAAACCACCCAGACCACAGTCACTTGAAGCATGCTCTTGAGAAAGCAGAAGAATTATGTTCTCAAGTAAATGAAGGAGTGCGGGAGAAGGAAAATTCAGATAGGCTGGAGTGGATCCAGGCTCATGTTCAGTGTGAAGGCCTGTCGGAGGTAAAAAAAATGTCCTATCTAGAGTAATGCAAATGTGGGTGCGCTTCTTCACCGGTCGGGAAGAAACCATGGCTCACTTATGGCACTGCATCAGGGGCCGAACAGTGTAATGAATCAAATCATATAATCTTCAGTCCTTTGTTTTCTTCTTTCTTTGGCTCCCTTTCACCCCTGCACGTAATCCTTTTGCTGCTTGTGTTATCGCCTTCTTTATGATAAATGCTGCGTTTGTTGCCTGCCTCTGGACTAGTGCCAGGTTCAGTGCTGCATTTTGCAACCGCAACTTTCCGGTTTCATAGCTCTTTATAATACAGTGGTTATTGTACTGCTGTATCTCACCCTGAAGCTATGTCTGACCATCCTGGAGTCCTTTATCACAGAAAATCTTTTTTGAGATAAAACCTTGTATGCGTTTGGGAAATTCAAGAATATTGATCAAGTCTCTGTCAAGACTTTCCAGAAAAAATCACTGCCTACCATTGCATATTACTTTTTAAGGTAACATGGTACACTTTACTGAAACTGTAAAGAAAATACTGTGTCAGTATGTCCTACAAAAGGGTGGAGGATGTTTTGGTAGCTTCCCTGTTACTGGTGAAGATACTAGGGGCAGACAGATCACAACATGATTTTCAAAGTGTGCGTTGAGTTTCAATTCGAAAGGAAAGGAAAGGAAAGGAAAGGAAAGGAAAGGAAAGGAAAGGAAAGGAAAGGAAAGGAAAGGAAAGGAAAGGAAAGGAAAGGAAAGGAAAGGAAAGGAAAGGAAAGGAAAGGAAAGGAAAGGAAAGGAAAGGAAAGGAAAGGAAAGGAAAGGAAAGGAAAGGAAAGGAAAGGAAAGGAAAGGAAAGGAAAGGAACGGAACACTGGTTTATAAACCAGAAACCATTGCATTTCATCTTATGAAATTTGTTTCAGAAAAACAGGTATGACAATTTTGGAAAAGTCAAAGTCATGTTCAGCTGTCTTATAACTACTGCCTGAAGGAAGATGGCTGCTTTTATCTTCTGTACATAATGTCTAGCCCTAGAACACAAAAAATATTACCTGAAAGACCAACTGGATGCTTGCTGACACAGTCAGGCCAGGAGCAGCCTTGAATCTGTGGCACAGAGTGGTCTGGCCTTCCCCCAGTTTTCTGACTGAGAAGTTTCTAATCTGTAAAAGGAACCACTCCAGATGTAGCTGTCTGGGCAGCTAGGATGACAAGAACCATATCATCACCTAGTGAAAATAAACCAGAAAACTCTAGGAAAGGCGAATCCTCTGCTCCTCTGGTAACAACCTCCAGATGAGTCTTAAATTCTGCCGGTTCCAGCCACTGGGCAGCAGCTGTCCTCTTACTCCAGGAATCATGCGTGCATGAAGTCAGGCTGTCTGGAATTCTTTTGATATGTTTCAATGGGTGAAATTCAAACACAGTTCAGAAGCCCAGGCCTTGTTTAGAAAGCTCAGCGTTTGGAGAGGCCATTTGCATAGTTACTGCTGATCCAGGACAAGTCATCATCAGCTCAGTTCTGCTCACAGAGATGCATGTGTGTGGCAGAGCAACTCCAAAGGAGGCACAAATGCTTTTGGCTTTTCTCTGACTGTCCAAGGCCGTGCCCTGTGCAACTGATGGGCCGATGGGCTGCCTTAAAGTTAATTTTCACGTAGCCTCTGTATGACTTGCACTGCTTTTCATCATGCGCAAGGCAGAGGCATTGCTCTTCATCCCCGTGACACAAATTAAAAGCAATGTCAGGACTCAAAACTATATTTGATCTCTTTCAGGGGAACCTCGATTGTTTTACTTTATACAGTGCGTTGTTGTTCTTCTTCTACTTTTCGCAGCAACTCGTATTTAATTCTGTTACAAACTGCTTGGGACCACGCAAGTTTCTGCACAGTGGGAAACTCTATAAAGCCAAGAGTAACAAGGAACTGTATGGCTTTTTGTTCAACGATTTCCTCCTCCTGACTCAGATCATAAAACCTCTTGGCTCTTCTGGCACAGACAAGGTCTTCAGCCCCAAGTCTAATCTGCAATACAAAATGTACAAAACTGTAAGTACCACTCTTAAACGATGACTAAGATGGCTATATGTTAACAGTGTGTATAGCAGGGAGCAGCTCCTGTACTGGATGTACAGGCAATATGCTTTGTAGGTTTGAAAGCTTTGGCCTATGCTGGGGATTCCAGGGACTGGTGGTGAGAAAGCTGGCTGTTTGCTTTAGCGAGATAAGAAAAGATGCTTTTGGAGTTTTGCCAAAACACAACAAAAGTCATGTTTATCAGAGAGTGATGGAGTGTTTGCTACTCTTTGTGGGAAAGGAGGGGTTGCTATGCTTCATGAGCCTGCTTTCCTTCTTCAGACGTGTTCCCAGACTCTGGAGACACCTGTATCTTTGATAATTAGAAAATACCAAAAATGACATATCTGAAGAAAGATGGGAGGCAGGCAGAAGGGGAAAGATACTGCAGGCACAAGATAAACCTGTTATAAATTGCTCTGTGTTTAATGCATCTGTTCAGATATCGTACAGTAGAACTCTAGCTTTGCCTAATGTTTTACAGCCAATTTTTCTAAATGAAGTACTAGTAAAATTACCCACAGACCCTTCTGGAGACGAGCCCATCTTCCATATCTCCCACATTGACAGAGTCTATACACTCCGGGCTGAAAGTATTAATGAAAGGTAAGTACCTGCACAGGCCATGTTCATACTGAACTTGAAAAGTCTAGTGCAAATGTGTATGATTTACACACCCATAGCAGTTTCCAAGCATTTTTTGTTACAAGACTGGAGAATTCGCTCTGCTTGAGAATATGGTGTTACTCAATATGTGAAAAGGAGGGAGAAATAATGTTTCCTGAATTACAGTAAGACCAACAGTGAAATGCAAGGATATATAGGCCATATTTCACAGCATGTCATGTTAGCAGAAGGAAGCCAAAAGATGCAATCCTGTCGTCTTCTATTAACATCCATTTGTTTGTGCCAGTGCAAACATTTGTATGGCTGTATGTTGAATGAAGTTCAGGAAGAGGTCAGAACTTGTAGCAAAGACCTACCAAACAAAACCCAGTTAGTTATAACCTAGTTCAGTTCAGACTGAAGCAGTCAAAAGAATGGCAACATCAAAACCTCAGCTGGGGATTTTCGTCTCTGGCAAACTTAACTGTTGTCAAAAAGAGAAAGCTGAAAGTCTAGCAAAAAAGCCCCCATAGTATAGACATGGCATTATGCCCACTTGCAAATATATGGCCCGTAAACATTCTGATGCATAAAAATGTATAAAACATCTTTGCTCCTTGGCTGCCTGACAGTGTTATTCATCATTATTTATACACATAGTTTTTCTTATAGAAGATGATACTTTTATAGATCCCATTTGTCCTTTGGCTTGCTGTCTGTACCTGTATGCCACAGAAGGAATGAGCATTGTGGTTAGACCCTTGGTGATGAAAACTGGCACAGCCTTTTCAACTTAGGATCTGTTGCATAAGTCAGACTGCAGCAATAATCATCTGTTCTGCATCAGAGCACTCACCATGTTGGTCAGAACCATCTATAAACTCTGCACCACATTCATCCTACCTAGGTCAAGAAACTTCAGTGAAATGATTAGGCACACTCTGCTGAACCATCAGGGGAAGGAACCAGATCTTCACATGCTGAACGCCCTCTCTCCGTTCACTGCAGAAAACCCACAGGAGCTGGAACCCAAATTTGGGTGCTGCAGTCAACTGCCTTTACTTATATTGGATAGAGGCGTTGACTTTTTTTTATGCTAGAACTGCTTACTAAATAAATGCAGCATTTTAGGTGATGTACCTTCAGGTTTTCATCATTCACTTGCTTTTAATTAAGAGCAACAGAAATAAAACATCAGTATCGATGAGTGATTAATTTACCCATTCAATCCTAAAAGACCTTTATGATCAAAGGTTTGGTATACTTCTGAAGCTGCCATTTACCACTTAGGGCTGAGCTGGAAGACAGAATGGTTCTTAAGTGTTTTATTTTCCTGAACAGCTCTCTGTGCAGAATACAGGTGAGTGTTCAGACCCAAATCCAGGCCAGTGTAAGCAGCTGCAGTGCCCTCTAGAGCAGCAGCTCTTCAGAAGTGGATCCACAACTTTCAGATTCTCTCATTTTGCCTTGACTCAGGTCTCAGGCTCCCTCGTGTGTCACAGCAATTCTTCTAACACTTTGAGGTCCCTTGGTACCCCTTCTTCCATGCTTTTTTCCTATCGATCTTTCCACTCAGTCTCTTAAGTATGACATGAATTCCCAGAAGACCCCATAGGGAACCACAGTCATTCATCACCTGTGTACTCCCGGAGTACTCTCTGTGTTCCGAGGCTCAGAAGGATTTTGGTATGCAACTTCAGGGAACAAGAAAAGTGACCACCTCTGCAGGATGGTTGTATCTACTAGTTACAAGAAGTTAGTGTATTACAGTGAAGCGACAGGCTGTCATCTACACCTTTTGGTTTCTCACCAGGTCCCTCCTGATCATGATTCTTTCAAACTTTTTTTGTCTAGTGGGATCTGCTAGCCTGGGACAGTTAAATTATTCTACAGGTGCTGTGATTTCCAGTAAAGTCTCTTCCAGGCAGACAGCTTCGGTGTAGCAGAGCCTGTGATGAGCCAGAGCCCTAGACTGCAAGTGATTGGGAAGGAGGAACAGCTTTACTTCTGTCCGCTGTGCTCCAGGAAGGAAAAATGAAAATGGTATTTTGCAACTTTTTTTCCTTTCACTCTGTAGGACTGCCTGGGTTCAGAAGATCAAAGCTGCTTCGGAACTTTACATAGAGACCGAAAAGAAGAAGAGGGAAAAAGCCTACTTAGGTACAGCATGGGATATGGGGCGGTCTTATCTTTTGTGGAAGAGTCCATAGGCAAGAAAAGACGTTAATGGCTTTTCTCTCTCCCCTTTGGTTTCACCACAGTTCGCTCACAAAGGGCAACAGGCATTGGGAGGTTGATGGTGAATATTGTTGAAGGCATTGAACTAAAACCTTGCAGATCCCATGGTAAGTGCCTTGGATTTGTCATAATATGCTATGTGAAGAAGTCATTCCTGTTTGTCAGACTAACTTTAGAGGAAATTCTGTCCAAAACCTCATTTTATTTAACAAGGACATTTTGATGGACTTAAAATATATGAAAGTGATTTTGTGCAGTTCAGTAGCACTCATGCAGTTGTCCTGCATGTAAGCATTTGTTTCAGACCAGCTTAGTTTCCACCACTTAAGCCATATCATTAAGCAACGAAGTCCTGAAATAGAGTGGAAGGTGCACCCTGCCTTGCAGAATTGTGTCCCTGTTCATTATAATGGCAGTGAGGCCACAGTCTTTCCCCAGTCCATTGGCTTTAGGAGTTAAAAGGACATTTAGGAGGAAGGTCACATACCTAAAAATGCAATTAACTCCTTTCTATTTGTTTCCGTTTTCCCAGGAAAGAGTAACCCATACTGTGAGGTGACGATGGGCTCCCAGTGCCACATTACCAAGACAATACAGGACACCCTCAACCCAAAGTGGAACTCCAACTGCCAGTTCTTCATCAAAGACCTCGAGCAGGACGTGCTCTGCATCACGGTGTTTGAGAGGGACCAGTTCTCCCCAGATGGTATGTAGGGGGCTGCTGCCCTTCCAAGGGTATTTTCAAATCTCACGTTTTGAAGGTAAATCGTAGAATCAGGGAATGGTTGGGATTGGAAGGGGCCTTTAAAGATCATCCAGTTCCAACCCCAATATTGAAACCCTTTGCATACTGAGAACGTACTCTCATTGCTCCGCAGTGGAGTCATGCTAGTATCAGTGCAAAAAAATAAATATATCAAGCTGTCTCTGGGGTGTTTTGGGGTTTCCTTTCTTGTGCAACTTGACAACAACTGAAGTGTGGTTTGCAGTTCTGGGAAGTCTGTAAAAAAACTCTGGATGCTGTTTGCATATGGATAGATTAATCCAGGAGGAAATGTCTTCATGTTCCTGTAATATGTGACAACAGTGGCAAAAATGAACCCAAGATTCATAGCCCATTCTTATTTAATAACATGGGATAGACATATGGAGCATTGAAGAGTGTATTATGTTGTTCATCTGGCCAGCACCAGTTGGCCCATTGACCTTGTCACTAGTGTGTCGCACTTCTTGGCGCTATCATCTCCAGAGAGCTTCACGCTCGATTTGAACTGTGCAGTGGCCTTTGGCCTTTTTTCCTAACATCTCATAAAATAAATAAGCTACTTAAGCAAGGCAGCTGTAAATTACATTGTAGATTTTTCTGCTTATGGGACCACTTGTTAATGCCTCTGCTGACTAATATAGTCCAGCTAAAATCTTCTTCTATGCAGACTGGCAGTCTTTGCCCTTCTCTGACTGCAAAAACATAGTTGAACTGAAGACTTGTTTTCTCCTTTTGTTGTGTGTAGATGGAAGCATAGTTCCTTCTGCAAATTAACGTTTTGTTGCAATGTAAAACAGTTCTGTCATTTCTGAGTGTGCTGTCTTTTTGCATTTCAGACTTTTTGGGCAGAACAGAGATCCGTGTGGCAGACATTAAGAAGGATCAGGGTTCAAAGGGACCAGTTACAAAGTGTCTCCTCCTACATGAAGTCCCAACAGGAGAGATAGTCGTCCGACTAGACCTGCAATTGTTCGATGAGCCTTAGAAGGAAAGGGACCAATGTTTTATTTGTCTGAGTTCGCTGCAATAGGTGTCTGCAGAAGCTGTCACAAAATCCTTATTGGTGTGGTATGAAACTACTGCTTGCCCTTCACACGTAAGAGGGTTATCAAAGCAAACAGGAGCATCTTTGTGCCTTGATAATTCTCACTGAAAAATTAATCCCAGTTTAGTGAGGAGATGTCCTTCAATTTCTCTATGTGGAACTTGAGGTTAGTTTCCTGGGTTTGTAAAATAACCTGGTTGTTCGTTGTGCTCCAGTCTGAAAGCCTGGCAAACCACATAGGTTGCTGTACTTGCTCCAGTTACCCTACTCTTTAATTTACATGAAGAAGGCAATGTTGGTATGTTTTGGAGGCTTTCTGCAGGGTTTTCCCCCTTAAGGAATTCTGTGCCTATTGCTCAGCAAAGTGGTGTCTAAATGTAATGTGAATGGAAGGAGCAGTTACGCGGTAAGAAGATCTTTGAAGATCTTCATGGTGGTACTGAAAAGACTTAGAAAATAAATAGTCTATATCTATAAACAGAGAAGATTCTATTAACATACCACTTCATGACTCATGTTGCCCCTGAAAATAAAAAATGTACAAGCCTTCTGCACAGAAATGAATTGCACTCCAGAAGAGTTCACCCACTCGGTACCTTTGGAAGCTGCTGTTTTGTATAGGACTGTAAATGCTCGGACAGTAAGTGAAGGATTAAACATAGAGCCCTGCTGAATGTTGTGCTACTACCACATCAATACTACTTTACTACTGCTGCCTGATTGCGTGACCACAGATGGATGATTTGTCGCTTGCAGCGGGGAAGAAAAAAAAATCACAGCTCTAGCTCAGGAAGCTCATTTCCACCCTGCAGAGCCTAGTTTGCAAAGCAATCAGTGGTGATCTGTTATTACATTGCACCATGCCTGTGTTTGCCATCGTGTTGCTGAATTCAGGGCAGCAGCGCAGTGCAGCTCAGGAAGGTGTTGGTGGCTCAGCCGGGGTGGTGGCAGGTTTGGTGGCAGCGATACCGCATGTGACCAGAAACAGAGCGCTCATGATGGTGCAGAGTGGGTAACCCCAAAGGAAAAGCCTTGTCATCTGGGGGAGTGCCAGGGCTTGTGTATCCATTTAACTCTACGAACACACACGTATAGGCCCACATCCAGCAAACTTTCCCTGTTTGGCAAAGCGCCCAGCTGTAAGCGTGCACTTATGTCTTGTCTCCCCTAAGCACAATGCATAAGTGCTTTGCTGAGTCTGGACTCGAGCAAGAATAGACCCCTAAGAGTAAAATTCCTCTTTGTTCTGCTTGGATTCATTTTGTTCATGACCTGTCATGCATACACTGGTATTTTTGTAAGGACTTTATTTCTGAATGGAAGGTGTCAGCCTGTTTCATTAGCATGTGAACGTTCTTGTGGAGCCTGTTGTTAGGTTTTGGTGTTCCTTGCATGTCCATTCGGTACTGGTTTCCACCTTTCCTGTATAGGCGGTGTTCTCTAGCACTACAAGTCTTATTGATTTCCATTAGGAAATTAGGATATATTCATAACGGATAGGTAGATACAGTATGGTAATAAGTGTAAACTGTGCTGGGAAGTGTCTGTGTATTATAATTTCCTATGAGACCACTGTAATGTTTCAAGCAATGGGGAAAAAAAATGTATGTTGGAGGGACAACAAAGTTTACATTTCATACTTTTCAGAATCGCTTTATTATTTATTTATTGAAGATAGTGTAGAATTTTGTATCAGAAATGACAGACATACTTATGTATTTTTTGAAACAAAACAGAGATACACACTTTAGTTAGAAACTTTCAACTGACCACATTTTAGAGGGAGTGTAACTTCCTAGGCATGCGTTTGTTTACCACTAACTGGCTGAAAACACAATTAAGAGAACTTTAAGTTTCTATTTTTCAATGTTGTTAAGAAAATTGTTTCAATTAAAACATGTAAATAGTACTAAACCCATGCTTTCCTAATTCCATATCAATACATTTTATTAAATATAACGTATATGAAAATACACATTGTTGTGGTAGGATAAAAAAAAAGTGATAAAATCTATTAATGGAGTAACATTAAATGTCATTGTCTAACCTTTTACCGCTGTCCTAATTTTACTCGGTAGCTGTAACTACGATGAACGTTCATTTCAGCGTTTAAAAAGTAGCATCACTTTTTTAACGGTATCATTTCACCAGCATGAATTACAATAACAACTGAATAGACAAACGGGACCAAAAAGATGGTGGGTGCAGTGCAGAAGTCCTGACCAGGTTTTTGAAGGGAGCCTCAAGGAGCTGCGCATTCCTCTGAGACTCAGCTGGTGTTGGAAGCAGGGAACCCGTAACCGCAGGGGCTCCTATCAGACTGCGGCCCTCATCAAGGGCATGTTCGACTGCACCGTTTGGGGAACTGTAGCAGAACTGAGGATCTTCTCAACCACCATCACCTCTGATTTCCCACTTATCCTCCACGCATAGCAAGGTTTAACTCCTGTTAAGGTCAATAGGAGTTACGCAAACATGACGATGATGAAGGGCTGGGGTTTGGCTCAGTAACAGCTAATGCATCTCTCATAATTAGTCTAATCCTAAAAGGGAAGCTTTTCCTAATCCCTGTGCATCGAGGACAGAATGCGTATATACCCTTAGAGCCACCTGACTGGGCATTGGGATGTCGCTGTTTTCTCACTTGCTTGCCCTCAGTGCTCTGTAGCAGATTGGCACCGTTGGCTTCCCAGATGGAACTGCTTGTCACCGGGGTTAGCCAAAGCTGCTTTGAAATTCCACTGCCTCCTGCCTGGTTCTCTGTCTTCAGGAATGCTGCAGTTTTGCACATCGCTTTGCATTAACTCTGCCATTGTGCAGGCTGCGTGTTTCTGCTTTTTTACCCACCATAGCTGCATAGACCTCCCACTCATGCAGGACTTTGTACTGTACAAGTTCAGACCTTTTACTGAAAAAAAGAGACTAATCAGCTGCATTCCTACCAGAACTTTCATAGAGATAACTGTGAGCTCTCACAGGCTTGTTTAAATGCCACCTGTGTTCTGAAGAGTTTGGGGAAGGGAGAGGCACGCAGCAACACCTAGGAAGTTAGGGATCTCTTAGTGTATTTAGAAAGTCAGCTGGCATTACCACGACTTGTGAAGGTTGAGCCATCCTCCTACAAGGGCCATGTGCTGGCTGTCAGGCCAAACTCTGCTAGTCTGTACTACTGGTATTGAATACCTATGTTTATGTAGACCCTCGTTTTCAGACACTGCTTATTGATCTCTGAGTATCTGCATAGAATAGCACACCTTAGCTCACACGTTCCTTTCCAGCCCCATCAAGATGTGTGTAAATTTTTTTTCCTATTGTTATGCAAAACAACCACAAGAACAAAATTGAAGCCCAGGTGATAACACTTGGTCACATTTTGGACTGAGAGAGCAGATTCATGTGGAAAAGCATCCCCACTAAAATGCAGAGGTTGTACACGTGTGTGTTGTGGAGTTCTTGGATTTGCTGTCTGCATTTACTTTGGTAAAATTCATCCTTGGAAGAGAAGCTGAGTACAAGGTCTTTCCATCACTCATCCTTAAAATGAGGCACTGGTGAGATTGAACTGGTGCGTGGGCCACTGGGACTGGCCCTTAAGAAGGGGTTTCATTTTCATCTTCTTGCAGGATCTGTTTTGGAGAAGACATTTTGCTTAGAAGTTATTCTTCAGCATCAAGCTCCTTGGCTGGCAATGAAGCATTTCTAAAAATAATGCTGTGCATTTACTGTGCATTTGCTTTACATTTACTTTTTAGTGCGTTCACTGCCTTCATTGAATCAGTGCTCTTGCTTTGGATAAACTGGGAGAAAAAACACCAAGAGAAGAAAGATCAAAATGTGCAGCTATGAGGAAACTTGCAATGGAAAAAGTTGCCCTGGTGATTTGGTTTCCAAGCTGTAATTGTGGGAATTGCATTTTTCTGTTAGGTACATTAACTTTAGCGAGGAGAATAGGGTTTCTCCCTCATGCTTCCTTGGGTTTACGTCTTGTAGTAGAACTGAGTTACTGGGTCAGAAACTGGAAAGGAACACCACCTCTTTTCGAAATTATTAAAATGACTTTTGCCAGATGCTGGTAGCTGGGAATAGGCAGAATGTCAATATCGTTACGGCTGCAGACAGGAAAGGATACTAAAGGAAGCTTTTTTTCTTTTTTAATGTTTTTTTTTTTTTTTTGAGAGAGGAGTGGGGTGAGGTAGGTAGTTTACAATCAGAGCCACAGTCTCACAGCAGAACTTCTATCATCCAGGACCCCAAGCACCCATATTATAACAACAGTGATTAATAACAAACCATGTGTTTGTCCTCACCCTGGGAGAGCCACACTGAATTTAATGCAGTTCTGTATGTAGTTTGCGTGGACTTCTTTATAGAAGTGGAGCTTTTTCAGTGTTTGTAACAGCCCTTACACTCCTCTTTCCAGGAGTTAGCTTCTGAGATAGATATACCTCTGAGGTGCTTGGCCACTGTGTTGTTTTAAGATGCTTTCACAAGGACTCCATAGGCTTGTAAACATTGCTATCAGGCTCTTCACTTCCCTAGTGCCAGCCAGGCAGTGCTCACCACCACCCAGGAGGCAGATGGGTACAGACCCTTTCCATACAGGCAATCGGCTGTGCGAGCATCCACGTGCCGGTTTTCTGTCTCTCAAAAGACTTGTTTTCCCAGCCTATAGTTGTATGAGCGGTTTGCCAGCAATGCCGTTATACCTCGGCAGAATGGATATCTGTCCTTTCACCCGTATCCCCATTTAGGACTACTCCATTATCTCTCTGATTGCAGTAACAATCAGCCCAGTCTTGCTGATCTGCCTCTGCCAGCGTTTTTCTCCCCACAGGAGGAGTTAGCCTTTCAGAGGTGCCTCTCGGGGAAATCACCTCAGCTCACTTTCCTCTGCGCTTGGTCAGATGTAGCTGGAATTATGTCATTATGTCCAGGGCAGGTTCAGCTCCCCTGGCACCTGAGGTCACAGCCATGATGCCCTTCCCAGCAGTGCCGGACTGTGAGCTCCCGCTGCCCACACTGCAGCCTCCGGTTCATGGCCATTTGGGTTGAGGCTCATGTTTGAGATCACCCAGGTCCCCTCCCAGCCATGATTTTCCCCACCGGCTGGGCCTCTTGGTTTCCTCCGAGCCAAACACCAGCTGCATTGCGTGGACGAATGCTGCGGGTGACTGGAAAACACATCTCACTGCCTTGCTCTGCTGTGGTCCCACTAGGCTTTTCTTTCTCCTGTGTATACCTTGGGCGTAAACTGGTGCTTCTGTTCTGTTATTAATTAAATCCTTTGGAAAGCATCACTCTTTCCTTCCCTTTGAACCCCAACTCCCAAAGCTCAGCTGTGTGGAATAGTGCTGTTTTAGGGACTCCTTTCCAGGTTTCTCCCTCACAACTCATCTGGCAGCTGCCACCTCTGCCTCAGCCCCTGGCATAACCAAGCGCTTCAGCAGATCCTTGACTCTAATTCGTGCCCCAGTTCAGTGCAAAGGCATATGTAAAGCCAACTGGGTGCCTGTGTGCTTTGCTGAGGACGCAGGGAGAAATTCAAAAGGCTTGGATAATATAAGGCCGACATG
This sequence comes from Patagioenas fasciata, assembly GCF_037038585.1. Taxonomy (NCBI): domain Eukaryota; kingdom Metazoa; phylum Chordata; class Aves; order Columbiformes; family Columbidae; genus Patagioenas; species Patagioenas fasciata. The sequence goes on from NC_092520.1 coordinate 92,439,299, forward strand.
ATGAAGTTGGTCCAAGCTCTGTAAGGATTGGAAGATTGCAATAGAGCAGCAAACAAAAAGTCATGATTAAGGTGAAATACAGAAGTATCTTGTAGTCTTTGCAGCTGGGTCTCTTTTCTTCCTCATCTTTTGAAAGTGGTTTTAGCCACTAAACTCACCAGAATTATATTTACAGGGCAAATCAGAATTCTCACACCTACAGATTGTAACACACTTGGAAACCCTGTAAGATAAAAAAAGACCAGGCTGGCCTTGGCCTCCGTAATACCCAGTACCTTGCCGAGCGTAGTGCTGGTAGAAAGCCAGTCTGCAAAACCCTGAGAGGTTGCACAAAGCTGGTGAGTTGACTTGGGCATCTTGAAAGACAGAGTATATTGCTGAGCTGACACCAAGCCAAATAACTGACAAATTACAGAACTTTTTTCTACATGCACTTAATTATTATATATTTTTCTCAACATGAGGTTTTATGAGGGAACTTTTTAAACGTTCATTTTACAATTTTTTTACCCTTTAAAAATAAATAAATCACTTTTTGTTACATGTGAGTAGGGTTGGGGGAACATTGTGGATAATGCAGGTTTTGTAATATTATTAAATACATTTTCAAAACTAAGATGTGACAAATCCAGCCTTTTACTGCAACAGTGGTATCTATCTCGTTTGATTCTGCTACTGTGATATTTCAGTTTATTCAAATCTAGCAATCAGAACCCTTGAAACACAGAAAAGCTGGGAATTAGGTTGAATCACCTTAGCTTCAAAGGGTTTGCTCTGTATGTACATTCCATATGTATTCTGGCATTTGTTTAGCCCTAATACTATTGTCCTACATACATATCAATGTATCTGTAGTTAAATACATGCATATATCTATATATATGTGATTATTTGTACATATAATATACAAATGCGGCTATGTTATTGTTGTCAAATACTAGGTAAATCTAACAGAAGAGTGTTTATAGACACCCAGTTTTGTTTGTTCACTTAAATTTTAAAATAAGGACTGTCCTTGGAAAATTATTTTTCTGTACATAGGAGGATATATTTAGGACCTAATGTAAAAGAACAAAGAACTGCAGTAACAGTGTGTTAAACTAGCCTAGTTGCTTACTAAAGTTGTCAAAGGCTCTGCAGCAGCGGTAGGTGAATTCCCTGTGCTGCTTGTAAAGCTGCAGGAGCATCACTAACCCTGGATTTAGCAGTCGATTCTGGGATCTTAACGTATTCTGCAAGCAAAGGGAGCTGGTGCTTCCCCTGAGACCCCTGTCAGACACCCAGGCAGCAGCTCCTGCCCACTGCGGTGAGCGCAGGTGAAATGGGAGGGCTGGCCTGCAGCGGAGGAGGGGAAAAAAGGAAGAAGTAGGGGCAGAGCTAAAAGGTAAGAGCTTTGTGAGCAGGAAGATCTCTGCTCCCCCCAAAAAATGTGGGTGGGTCACCGTCAGGTGATGGATTGGAAGGGAAATCCCTCCCAGCTGTGGTGGCTGCTCCATGGGAAGAATCTCACTGGTCATGGGAAGAACCTCATTGGTGTGACCCGTACTTGCCAGGAGGAAGAGGGAAGGTTGGTTGCGGGACTGTAGCACCGGTCCAGGTGCTTGACCAACTCACTGCCTCCGCTCTCGCTCCCTCTTGCCTCTTCTTTCCACATTTTTCAGAGTCTCCAAGGTTGCACCACCACACTCACCCCACAATGAGCTACTTTTGGAGTGACCAGATAGTGTCACCTGAAAGGTCACACCAGTGTGCAGGGACCAGCACCGACCCCCCCCTTGCACTGTGTGTACCCATCCCACCCAGGTGAGGTGCATCGCAAGCCCCCACTGCAGGTACTTGATGCCCCCCATGGTGAGACAACCCTTAACACAGGGGGAAAAGGCAAAGCCATCCCTCGTGGGGCAGGTTTTCCTGGAAGGCTTTGGGTTTGTTAACTGCTTGTGCAGAATTACCCTATTTCAGTTCTTGAGCTGCCAAAAACAAATTCAGATTCCAGCCGCCTTTGCAGGCTGTCTAATGGGTACTTTATACTTCATGTTGGTAAGTTGTCCGAAAAAAAAGACAGCTGTAGGATTTTTTTTCTATTGGTAATACTTAGAATTGTGGAATCCTCTGCTGGTGGTGGTGGTGTTACTTTGTAGTGCACTTTTTGGTGCCAAAAAAATTGTATCAATTAGTTTCCTTCTTTTCTCCTTAAAAAAGGAAGTATTGTGCGGTCTGTAGTACTTATGAGATCCTAAAAATTACAAAGGCATTATAAAATGTTATGCGTATGTCTTAAGACCTGGCTGAATAGGAGAAAAGGAGACTTTTTTTTTCAGATAAAATGGAATTAATTTGTATTGTTCATTTACATCGCATTTAACTATTCTACAGTAAAATGTTCATACCGTGAAGTTGGTTCTTTTTTCACAGCATTTGTAATAGGTATAATGGATAATTATGACTCAGACACCACTGTTTCTCATAAGACAATTTCAACTGCACTTCAGTTGCCCTCAGTGTGTTGTTTCCTCAGCCACTCTTTGTTAAGTAATTCCATCTACAGACATGGTCCAATTAAGCAAAAGTCCTTAAAACATGTTCCCCTGTTTGAGGAATTGTGCCGCTTCCCAGACTCCAGTCACCGAGGTGGAAACTGCCCATAAGGTTTTAGACTGTGCGATTTGTTTGACACAGACAAGACTGTGGTTGTGCAAGTGAAATTATGCAAGAATAAATTCATTTTTTAAAAAAGTTTACCTGTGTACTGTTGCATTCTTGAGAAGTCCTCAAGAAGAGTGGTACGGCATCAGATACCTGCTGTAAGTCTTCAGAAGAGTATTTTTGACATGGGGACTACATAGGTATAAGCAAAGTGATAGTCCCAGAAGCAGGGGGAGAACTTCCCAGCATTTCATGCCTAACACATGCCACTTTTCATCTCTGCAACGTGTTGTATGCGTTTTTTTCAGATTTGAAAATCAAGAGTTGACCCAATGTGTAGTAAGACAGCAAATTATAAAAAAACCCAAATGAAACCAACCAACCAAAACCAACCAACCAACCAAAAAAAACCCACCACCCCAAAAAAACCCAACCGAAGACCCTTGCTGAACAGGCCGGGTGACATTACTTCATGCATGTTGTAATGTCACACAGGCCCTGCTCTGTGGCTCGCAGCAATGTTTACGCAGCTTGTCAGCAACCGCCTGTGGCTCTGCTGCCTGAGAATGTAAGCAGTCCAATGCTCATCTCTCCCCTAATTTTTGTTAATAATCACCAACTCTTTGCCCAGTTGCCCCGAGGGCAATACCCTCGGTATCATAGAATCACAGAATCACAGAATGTTAGGGATTGGAAGGGACCTTGGAAGATCATCTAGTCCAATCCCCCTGCCGGAGCAGGAACACCTAGATGAGGTTACACAGGAAGGTGTCCAGGTGGGTTTTGGATGTCTCCAGAGTAGGAGACTCCACAACCTCCCTGGGCAGCCTGTTCCAGTGTTCTGTCACCCTCACTGAGAAGAAGTTTCTCTTCAAACTTAAGTGGAACCTCTTATGTTCCAGCTTAAACCCATTACCCCTTGTCCTACCATTGGTTGTCACTGAGAAGAGCCTGGCTCCACCCTCGTGACACTCACCCTTTGTATATCTGTAAACATTAATAAGGTCACTCCTCAGTCTCCTCCAAAATAAAGAGACCCAGCTCCCTCAGCCTTTCCTCATAAGGGAGGTGCTCCACTCCCTTAATCATCTTTGTTGCCCTATGCTGGACTCTCTCCAGCAGTTCCCTGTCCTTCTTGAACTGAGGGGCCCAGAACTGGACACAATATTCCAGGTGTGGTCTCACCAGGGCAGAGTAGAGGGGAAGGAGAACCTCTCTCGACCTACCAACCACCCCTCTTCTAATACACCCCAGGATGCCATCAGCCTTCCTGGCCACAAGGGCACAGTGCTGGCTCATGGTCATCCTGCTGTCCACCAGGATCCCCAGGTCCCTTTCCCCTACACTGTTCTCTAATGGATCATTCCCCAATTTATACTGGAACCTGGGGTTGTTCCTGCCCAGATGCAAGACCGACTCTACACTTGCCCTTGTTATATTTCATTAAATTTTTTCCCCACCCAGCTCTCCAGCCTGTCCAGGTCTCGATGGATGGCAGCACAGCCTTCGGGTGTGTCAGCCACTCCTCCCAGCTTCGTGTCATGAGCAAACTTGCTGATAGTGCACTCTAGTCCCTCATCCAAGTCATTGATGAACATGTTGAACAGTACAAGCCCCAGCACTGGCCCTTGAGGCACTCCACTAGATACAGGCCTCCAACCGGACTCTGCCCCATCAACAACGACTCTCTGGCTTCTTTCCTTCAGCCAGTTCGCAGTCCACCTCACTACCCGATCGTCCAGATCACACTTCCTCAGTTTAGCTGTGAGGATGCTGTGGGAGACTGTGTCAAATGCTTTGCTGAAGTCAAGGTAGACCACATCCACTGCTCTGCCATCATCTATCCACCCCGTTATATCTTCATAAAAGGCTATGAGGTTGGTCAAGCATGACTTCCCCTTGGTGAAGCCACGTTGACTGCCCCTAATGACCCTCTTATCCTTGATATGCCTGAGATGGCACCAAGGATAAGTCATTCCATTACTTTCCCAGGGATGGAGGTGAGGCTGACTGGTCTATAATTACCCGCATCTTCCTTCTTGCCCTTTTTGAAGACTGGGGTGATGTTAGCTTTCCTCCAGCCCTCAGACACCTCTCCCGTAATCCCGGTATCCTGGTAAGCAGTGGGTCCCTTTGCCTAGCTCAGCATCTGCTCACACATTTTTTTCACAGCTGGTTTGGGGCTGGGTTGGCACAAGGGGCGAGCACCAGTTCATGGACCAGAGCTGCTGCAGTGGTGAGACAGGAGGCATCAGGAAGCTCACCAGATGTTTGGGGCTGCTTTGTCCACATTAATCCAGCTATACAGGGGCCAGCATTCCCACTGCACAGTGCTGAGCTCTGGAAAACCACATTGCCTCAGTTACAGCTCAATGCACCCCACTGCTCTTAGATAGCAGCACCAGGAGTGGAAAGTGGGGTGCAGGAGGCCCCTCTGGGCCACCTGCTTCTCTATGGCCCACACAGCTTGCCCCTGTGCCCTGCCTCTGAGCCTCCTGTGGGTCCCAAGTGTCAACCACCCTCATCACTGACCCCTCAAACTTCAGCACTCCCTTTCCTTTCCCAGCACAATCCCACTCCATCCCTCCTATTGCCACCAGAACAAGCAGAACTTTACTCTGCCTCAGGGGTTCCTGGGCCATTTCCATCCACCACCCCCTGCCCCAGGAGGGCTGGCAAGAAGCTGAGCACAGTGGCGGCTTCTCTATGTCCCCTCCAGGCAGGATGCAGGGGTAGCATCTCTGGGGGCAAGTGTACCTCCAGTACCAAGGAAAGCACAAGATAAATGGTCTCTCCCCTGCAGGGACTACTTCTACCCTAACAGAAATTAAAATGTGGCTGTTTAACAGGTTTCAATAATAAAACTGAAATGAGCTCTTGCTACTGGTTGAACACCTCACCCCTGCAAGAATGGTATTCATCAAAATTAAGTCAAATAATGTCAGTTCTTGATCAAGGACCAACAGGGAGAGACAGGCACTTCACACACATTCATAGGCCCATCAAAGATCATCTAAGTAGAAAACAGAGACGTAACACTTCAAGACAGAAAACAGACACTTATAAACCCATGCCCTAATGCTAACCACGAAGCACGCACAGCCACTCACAACACCCCCATAATACTTGCTAGTTGTGAGCCCCTGTCCCATTCCAAACATTTTTGTATGTTCTTTAATGTCACAAGCATCTCAGCCCCTCACTAGTAAGCTTTTAGAGGGTGACTCTAGTTGAACGCATAAGCAAAATTCTCTCTCATGATAGAGATGTGGAAGTAAACTGGGCCTGCTAAAGCATTCACTGCTGAATGTACCAATGACACAGTTTTAACAGTCACTGTTACGTTTCTGAAAGCATCTACCAGTCACTGTTCCAGCGTTCACACCTCCCACACACAGGGACAGCACATGTGGCAGCAGGAGTGTTGCTTCACTGTCCTGCTCACATCCTGAGCAAAAGCTTTCTCTGGAGACTGACAGAACCTCAGCAGCAGTGACCCCATTTATCTGCTCCTAGAGGATGATTCTCCACTTTCTTCAGAGTTCACCTGCATTTGGGACAAGCTAGATTTTCAAGCTGCATCAGGAACTGTTCAGTGAGGAGTAAGTGAAACTCATGGTAACATCATCACCTTCCTGCCTCAGTGCTGTTTCCCAATAAAAATACTTCACATCATCTATTCAATAAGTAATTTTATTGTTTCCATCTGACAGGTTTCACTGCGAATGATGAGGACAGCTTGCTAGACAGTCTCTCTCATGATTTTGGTGAGTTTCTGGATCTTTGACCTTGTTGACATGTCCACGTACTTCTCTCCAATATTGACAATCATGCCACCGAGGATTGACGGATCAGTCTAAAGAAGAAATATGGAGCAGAAATTCTATTAGAAAAATTTGTTCACCTACTATAGTTTTTAAACTAGCTTTTAAGAGAAACTTTTTTTTAAGATAGCTTTGCAGTCACTGTATTCCCAAGTTAAGATTTTAATAACTAAAGCATCATCAGGTCTACAAGAAAACACAGAACTATGTAATATGGCAACTGGATTCAGTAGGTTTTTTTTTAAAGATCAGAGAGACAGATGCCCAGCTTAACAATAACTTGATGAAATTTATTTACAAATCAAAAATTCAGACCTTGGTCTCCAACTTCAAGACCTCTCCCTTAGCCAAGAATCCGTTCAGAGCACTTTTTAGCTCAGTGAGGCTGGCATCATCCAAGGGCTGAAAAATACCAAGAGAAGACAAGGAAAACAAAGGACTTAAAAATATTCAAGCAATATAACAAGAACCTAAATTTTCCATCCAGATTCTTCTAAAGACAGATACTTTCACCAGGAAGGCAGATTAAGAAGCCTTATTGAAGAGGAATAACCAAAGGACAGTAGAGAAACAGCAGTCACTTTGTACCCTCCTGATTTCATAAGACTTTGTTATTTGTGCACATACTCCCAGCAAAAGTTTGATGCTGACACCTTCAGATGCAAAGCATCAGGAACCCATACTTGCCAAAGGAAGCACTTGATGGAAAACCTTGAGATCAACTTCACAGCAGTGTTCAGGCTGTACAATGAAAGGTTAATTTTGCTGCTTTTAACAATTAAGATCAGGTTGAGAAGGAACATGGTTTCATGTAAGGCCCTAGGCAGGGACTGAAGCCACTGGCAGTGAGCTCCCAGCCCTGCTGCCAGGTTGCAGAACTGCTCCTGGCCATGTACACCTCGCTCTGTCACCATGAAGAACCCTGCATTCCTGTGGGAGAAACCCTGGGAATGTGTCCTTGCTTCCCTTACAAGTTGCTCAGACACCACTGAGATAGCAACAAGAGGCACTTTATCAAGAAGTAGCACCTTTGTGCTACTGGCAATTTAAATAATTTCTATTTAATAGCTAACACTTTGACAGTCAAAAGAAACTAATAACAACAACAGAAAAGCAGCAGGAAAGTAACTTTATGTATGAAATATTTAGGAAAATTTCTGGCGAGTCCATATGACCCTGAAGGTTATCAACCACACTGACAATCTGTGCCCATGGCCTACAGGGAACCAGTGAATCTGAAGTGGTTCAGTCTCTTTATTCATTCCAGGTAGGCAGTTCACTGTAGCTCTGCCCAAGGACTACAGATTTACATCACATACCTATCTGACCAGCCTCCTGCTCTAACAGACCCAGGCATAGATTCATTAACGAATAAGTTACTGAAGAGCCAGAGTCAACGTGCCTCCAGCCTGATGTTTACAGCTCGTGGAGACAACATCTTCCCTCTTACCTTCCTGAGCACCAGCCAGACCTGGCCACCTGCTGCTTTTGAAAAAGTCTCCTTAGAGTTTTGTACTTAGCCATTGTCCCCACTACTGCAGGTGATGAATCAAGCAACTGCTCCCTGTGAAGCACAGCACCATGCACCACAGGCATTCCCAGTCCTGTCAGGTGTCTGCCTTGCTCTAGCTAATAGCTCATTTGTTAGCTCTGACTTCATCTGTATGATCCTGACAACAGAAATAAAAACAGGGGCAGTTTTATCTGCAGACCAGGCTGACTTTTATCAGTCACTGGGTTCACACACAGGAAAGATGTTCCCTGTTAAGCTGAGATGGGAAGAATTGGTTTAATTTTTGACCAATAATTGTAGGATATAAAAAACCTATTTGCAGAAAGACTTTCGTTTTGGTAGACGTGAGATATTTCCTTACTACTCGTATAGCAAATACTTAAACTACAGAGAGCAAAATTAAGCTAAAGAAGTTTGGTTTTTATATTGCTACCTGTTAAGCTTGATTTAGAGGTTCCTAACTCACCTGTGCGGTGGTGACTGAGCACAGCACTTCTCCGCGGTATGCACTCATGATCTTCCCAAAGGCAGAAACAATGTCTGGAGTGTGATGCAAGCGACCATTTTCAGCAAGCAAATCTAGAGGAGGGAGATATATTGAAAGAGTTTAAAGGACCTACTAGACACAGATTTGTTTATCTACCAGTAAAAACAAGTAGCCTCAGATGTTTTTCAGAATTCAAATGATTACTCACTCATCAAGTTGACAGTAATAGGGGACATCTTCTCTTTTGCTAAGGCATCATTCACAGCTTTTTGTTTAACTGTGCCCTTGGTATGAGGGTTCATAACAACACTGGATAGCTTGGGGTCCTTCAAAAGAGTCTAAGAACATACACAAACAACATGACAAACACCAGGAGTTTTCCAGGCATCACAAGGCCTAAGTGGCCTACCCAAAGCAGGCAACATGGTCATTCACTGAGCGAGAATAAAGGGGTCAGAAGGAGATGGGAAGTGAAATGGCAAATCCAGGTACAGCTCGTTTACAATATGTTTCTTTTAGAGCTGATGCTCCTCCTGTATCACTTCCAAGCAGCTTAACACCGGGAGCGCAGTGCAGATGACAAGCATTCCAGGCCAGCTGTCAGTGGGAGCCCCACAGCACGCAAAAGCTTTGCCTACCTCCCTCCTAACAACAGACAGTAGGCGAACCCCACTGCCCCCACCACCCTGCGCGAGCTTAGAGAACACTTTACCGCTACTCGGCTCAGCTCCTTCTCGATCTGGTCCAGCTTCTTCTGCTTGCTGGCGGCAGAGTACAGAGCCGTGGCATAGCGTCCTTCCAGCCCGTACACCTGGATGGGGGGCTGGGGGCGAGAGAACGGGCGGGCGCTGAGAGCGGCCTGGAGCCAGCGGCTGCTGGCCAGACCGGCGGCCTTCGCCCGTGACCGCCCCCCCCCCCCAACCCTGGTGATTCTCCTCCTGCCCCCCTCACCTTGACCAGCTTGGACACCGGCCTGGCCGCCGACGTGCTCAGCTGCCGCACCTGCGGGACGAAAAACGGTCGCCGATCGGCAAGCGCCTCGCGCCACCAACCGCCGCGCCCCAACCGCCTCACGTACGGGGGGCGCGCGCCAGGGAGTCGCGATTAGGGGGCTTGGGTCAAAGGTTCGAGACCCCGCGCGGGCGTGAGAGGTGGGCGAGGGCGCACGCGGGACACAGCATTACCCGTTGCTCTCTCCCTCCTCCCACCCAGTACCTCGCAGGAGACAACATTTCTCCCCCACCCCAACTTCACCTTGAGGGACAGCCCCGCCACCGCCGCCATCTTCCCCGGCCGCCGCTCGAGGTCACAGCTGAGCCCGGCCCCCAGACGGGGCAGCGCGCAAGCGCGGAGCAGATCCCGGCCCCAGCTCCGCACCACCCACCGCCCTTCTGTGCCGCGGGGCGCGGTGGGAAAGGTAGTTCTTCGGGGCCGCCCCTTCCCTGCAGCGCTGCCTGCTGGGGGCTGTAGTTCCTGAATGCCGGCAGGATACGCGGCCCCCGCCTCCCCTCATACCCGCCCCCTGCCGCACCGCCCGGGGTGCCTCACCCCAGCGTCCTCCGAGCAGCCTCGCCAGGCCCTGCTGGCAGCTGGGGCGAAAGCCAAGCGCACTGGAACAGGCTGCCCAGGGAGGCAGTCATGGCCCCACACCTGGCAGCGTTCAAGAAGTGATTGGAAAATGTCCTCAGACACACGGTGTGAATTTTGGGCTTGTTCTATGCAGAGACAGGAGCTTGACTCTTATGATCCTTGTGGGTCCCTTCCCACTCAGGACATTCCATGATTCTGCAAGGAACGTTTAAAGAAGAACTATTGTTTTTACAAACTGGGGACCTGGCGCCTGACCCCAGCAATGGGGAAGGACCGAGAGACATCGGACTATGAATCCTTAATGTAAAACATGATCTCTTCCAAGGAATATATACTGATATCTGTATACATACTGATACTTGCATTTACAAGTTAATTCACAGAATCACAGAATGTTAGGGATTGGAAAGGACCTCGACAGATCATCTAGTCCAATCCCCCTGCCAGAGCAGGAACACCTAGATGAGGTTACACAGGAAGGTGTCCAGGCGGGTTTTGAATGTCTCCAGAGAAGGAGACTCCACAACCCCCCTGGGCAGCCTGTTCCAGTGTTCTGTCACCCTCACTGAGAAGTTTCTTCTCAAATTTAAGTGGAACCTTTTGTGTTCCAGTTTGAACCCATTACCCCTTGTCCTGTCATTGTTTGTCACCGAGAAGAGCCTGGCTCCATCTTCATGACACTCATCCTTCAGGGGGAAGGGTAGCCAAAATACCAGGAATCCATATCTTAAATAGATTGATAAGGGGAAGGGTATTGTATGCATCAGGGTAGTCTGTAAACCCTGAAGTACCCAATCAGTGGGGAACAGGGGAGGGAAATTGTGGCCGGGATTTTGGAGGGATATAAGCAGGGGCTTTTTGCCCTATTCTGTGTGCCTACCTCTAGGCAGAACACCTGGTCTTGCAATATCGTTGTTAAAAAAAATTGCTTTGCTGAGAGATCCTGCCTAAGCCTACTATATTTGCAAAATAATTGTTTCCTAGAATTCTAAGGCACTCCTATTGCCCAGCAAGCCCGCGGGGTGAGGCTGAGCTCCACAAGGGCTGCTGCATACCTGTGCTCCTCCTGCAGCAAGCTGGTGTTTGTCGTGGGCTGCTCTGCCACAGGTGAAAGAAACAGGAGTGGGGTGCCTGTGGCATACCTCCCCTTCAGGGGCTGGAACTCTGGGTGAAATGACCCCCTCGCTGCCCCTTCCCATACCCTGGTGCTGACGGTGGCCTTCCTCAGGCAGAGAGAGCCTGGCAGCGCGGGGCTCTGAAGAGGAGCAGAGTGACCAGGGCAATGGCTCCCTTGCAGGCCTCACCCCAGCCTTTGGGTGTCCTGCACATGCAGAGTTACACCCAGCTCCTCAGCTGGCCGTGCAGCTGGTTTTGGCTTTGCAGATGGAGAGGCCATGGGATGAAAAGAGTGGCCTGGGCCACAGGGGCTGCTTGGGGACTTTGCAATTGTAACAGGGTGCAGTGACCCACCACCCTTTCCCATGTTCCTGTAAGAGTCCTGTAACTCACACACCCACACGCGTCCCTCTGTTCAGATGCACCAGGAGGGCAAGCGTTGCACAAGCTCTTCAGCAGGGAAAACGCCAGCTGTGCTCTCCTCACGGACATTTCTGCTGCCCTCTAACACAGTGAAACTACCTCTGAAACGCAATGAGCCATTTTCCCGCCCTTGGATAAACTAGATCCAAACGTCTCCTGGGGCAAACACACAGTCTTCCAGGTAAAGAATAGCATAGGCAGCTCTGACTTTGCCAGTCTCTCAGTATGACCTTGAGCAACTAACTCCCTCAGGTCCTGCCTACTACTGAAGTGCCTTGAATAGTTAAACTCTTTTCCTAATTCTTCCATTTTTTCCGTAAGAGAAGGTAAAACGCTTGCCTGCTTCGCAGAGCTGTAACCACGTTTGAGTAATGATTTTCGGTGGTGTGAGTAGCTGTGATGGGCGGTGCTGTTGACACAGCAAGCATGGCGTTAACGGAAAGCATGCTGCATGAAGTCTGCAGGGCAGACTTTAAACACTAGATGTTGCTGTTGCTACAAATTTAAAAGCGAAGTGGCCGCTTAAGCTACGTCAAAACCAGAGAATTGGAATAATGGTCTTTCACAGGATCACAGGATGGTTTGGGTTGGGAGGGACCTTAAAGATCATTTAGTTCCAACCCCTCTGCCATGGGCAGGGATGCCTTCCACTAGACCAGGTTGCTCACAGCCCCATCCAGCCTGGCCACGAACACTTCAGGAATGGAGAAATACAGTCTGAAAAAAAGAGCTGGTCTCCTGTCCCACCAGAAATAAGACAGTATCACCAACAGGCTTTATTCTGGATGTCAGAATTTAGTTTCCTCTTCTACCCCGGCTGTATTTGCTGTGGTGACACTCAAAGGCACAAGTACAGTCTGCAACAGGTTTAAGCCTGACAGAATGTGCTTCTTGATAATTTTAATAACTACAGTAGTAAGAAAGGCATACCTAAAATATACAAAAATCTTTGTTTTTCTTTAGAAACAATAGTATTTTGCCTATTTTTCTGTAATACTACGCATGCACTGAAATTTTGGAATGGTGTAGGGAACGGATTTAATTGAAGTGGGCTCCTGTATCCCCAATTTTATTACTGTAATTCTGAAACACTCTATGATCCTGTAGCATTTTAATATACAGACAGTCTGGCTTATTGAGGCCAGTCAAATCACTGAGAGCTAAAGGCACTTTAATGAACAAGGGACTGGGTCAAATCCTGACAGTACTTTCAAGAATTAAAATCAGAGTACCTCTCACAGGTTAATTTAGACAAGTAAAGTCCCACAGGTGATAAACAGTTTGTACCTTTGTGCCTTATACTGGAAGGAATACTTAAATCCTGACAAAGCCTGTTCTTGTATTTGGATATCTGTTATCATAATAGATTCCTTCATCATCATTATGTGGGAGTTCTTAGGAGTTTTTTTTCTCCTACAAAGCAATTAAACTCCCCATACTGCCAGTCCCTCAACATTTGACATTTACCTCTATCCCCAACTTCAATTTGATCACTTAGCGAGCACTCAACATTTACAAACTCTTCCATGAGAAACACCTGGAAGAACATTCACTTGTGGGTCTGCCGCTTTAATGCTTGTAGGGTTGTAACCCTAAAGTACTCATTCTTAGTAAATACGGTGATTTTTAAACATCACTTTTTTTTCATCATGTTGAGACAGACTAGAACGGAAATAATGCAAAATATATTTTATCTTCCTTTTATTTGAGAAACCTTGAAAACAGTTGGTCTTAGTTTAGATACATTTAGATGCACCCTTGTGCTTATATTGGAGACACACAGGCTTCACACAGGTGTGACAGTCATACAGTACACTATAATCAGAACTTTTATGTCTCTAGAAAGAATGTGATGATTTGTCAACTGTGGTAGTGGTGGGGATGTGTTTCAATCATGGCTTATCTGCATGAGGTGTCATAAAACTTGTAGCAAAACTTAGACCATCCCATGAAGAACCTGAAGCATGTAGAAGTAACAAGGGGATGAGGTTTGCAGCAACACATCTGGGGTCCTCACAATGATGAGAGCATATCAGGTCAGTGCCACAGAACGTGTCAAACTTACCCTCCGTCAGACTATGACCAGCTCCTTTAAAAAAAACCCAACCAAACAAAAAACCTCTACCACTCATAAAAAACTCAAGTAATTATACTAGTGACCTCAAATTTTTAAGCAAGGCTGAAAACACTGAGTACTTCTTTTCCCTCTCCTTGCAACTCACCTGAAACATGAGCTTTCGGCCTGTTTTGAATGCTGTTCTGCACCTGCTAGTCAGTAATTGCAACCCACTGTTTCCCTTTGGCTGAGGCTGGGATTCCCAGACTCAGCATGGGAGACTCCCAGAGGAGCCAGGGCATGGCTGCAAACAAGTTCATGACTGCTGTAAAAAGTTTATGTTATTTACAAGAGGTGGAGGAGTTTTCCTCTTGTGGTGCTTGAGTTAAGCTCAGAGAATGTGGCACAGAGAAGCCATGACCCAACTCACCTCCCCCTTGCTACAGTGTTTTTGTTCCTGCAGCTGCTGAAGAAAGGTTTTGGTTTGTTGGTGGTGGTTTTTGTGTTTGGTTTAGTTTTTTTCCTTCTCTCCCAGGGGCTGCCCTTTATCTTTCACAGGAACAGTTGGTACTCTCACTGAATCTAATCCGCCTGGTTGTTTTCCATACTTCTGCTCCATGAGCAGTTCCGCTCGGGCAGGTAAGTTCAAGTGCTCTGTCACACTGACTCCCTGGGGACTAAGCCTTTAAGGCAGAGTGACCCACCCACTGAAATCTTGCTGCTGGGGGAAGACCTGGCACATTTTCCCCTTAAGAAAAGGGTTTTTCACTCAGTGACAGGAAACTTTTTTTTTTTTTTCTCTAAACTGCAAAGAATGATTGTAAAACCACAAAAATGATTAGGGGAATTCAGAATAGGAGCAGGAACAATAGTTAGTTGACTGAACTCACTGACCTTAGCATCAGAATGCTGCTCTGCTAAAAGCTCTTCATAGAGATATTTGCAAAACCAAGCACCTATGCCTACGTTTTCCTGCCCTCCAAGGGAGGTTTCACTCTAGCATTGTTATATGATAAAAAGATTAATCATTATGATTTTATTGTGCATATGATACTTCTGGAGTGCTCATGTGTTCTAGTTTGTTTTCCATGCTATCACAGTAATCTGTTGTAAAAGGGGAATAAAACCACAACTAAAGTGCTTGTAGTTTTTTGGCAAAATACCTACACTTTTTAAGAGCAGACTTATAAAAATCTGCACACTTTTAAGATATCCTAAGAAGCCTTAAAAATTAATTTAAGGGTGAACTATGGTACAATTTTTTATAGGTTGGTGAAATAAGCACTAATCTGCAAGGCTTTATACTAGAAAAAGTGATGTAGGTTCACTTGGACATGTGACTGTTTTAGAGACTGTCTATGAAATAACAACGTTAAGAAGAACTGAGTTGGGAAAATACATGAATAATAGACATGCTTTGGTGTAGGTAGTACAAATAGCTGAGATTTACCATTTCACACATTAGCAGAACATTGCACTGAGACTCAGGAGATCAGGGATCTATTTTCAGCTCCGTGTTAGGCCTACTGATTTGCTTCTAATTATTCTGCGCCCCAGTTCCCCCATCTGTAAAAAAACCAAGAATGAGACCAAAATCCTTTAGAAACAGCTTTAAATTCTGTTGATGAAACACACTTTATTAATAGCAATGATACCCTCTCACACACGCTGCTGTTAGAAAAAAATCTGTAAATTCACGAATGTCAGTTAAATTATGGTAAAGTACAAGTGGATATGGAGAAAACAAATAAGAGAACCATTACTCCTGCTCCATCAGTGCCTTGGAAAATGAAACATTAACCTAGACTCACCTCTGAAGGCTGAATGCTAACAAACACAGTGAATTAGAGGTGTTGGTCTATATTCTTGAGGTCTGTCCCAGAAATGCCCACTAAACAGGCAGAATCAGCAGAGATCATTGACTGAACAGGTCTAGAACATGAACCACCCTCTCAGCCAGGACTGAAAGTGCACCTTGAAGCAGAAGACTTCTCTTCAATTTTAACTTGGACCAGACGCTGGCCTGAGTCACAGTTGGGTAGATCCCTGATATACTCAAGTCTGAGGTATTTCTGCAGAGCTGAGACCCCAGCCTACCACCCACTCACCCCAGGTGGGTCTTCATATCTGCCTTGAAATGAAATTAGCTGTCTTGTGCAAAGATGCAAGGGTCTTGCCCAATGAGCATATTGCAGCATTTTGTGTTAGACAGATGCCTCAGCAGATTCTGGTTACATATTAGGGCTACAGTTTACTCATTACCACAAGAGGGAAGCCAATACTAATAATAGAAATTTATTCGTATATTAACTAGGGTTAATTGTGGCAAGGTAAGAAACATTGAAATCCATTTCAAGGCTGTTGCATGTCTGCTTCTCTTTACTTGTAGCAAACTTGCATTTGATCATATGTCAGAAAATAAAGAACATTATTCCACATTCCATTTGCTCAATGTCCTGTGAAATGAATTTCATGGAGTTGCCTGTCTTGTTTGAATGGCAAATAAATAAACCCAAAAAAGAAGGTTGGGGCAAAAATAAGCTGGTTGTTTTCTTAGCAAACTTAAACAGTCCACATGCAACTAAGGGGAAGTTTGGTGGGCATGGCACTTGAGAAAATATAAAGAAGGTGTTTTCCCTCATTTGGATGAGCAAGAGAAATAAAAGCCTATTCTAGGAGTGATACTCATAATTATTTCCAGTAGTTCTTACCCCATAGTAGTGACAAATTAATTCAGCAGGTCTTCTGACTCTTGTTAACCTGTTTTGCAATGCATGTGAGCACCTTCTCTATGGGCTCATTATGGCAAACCTGATCTCATTTACTCTGCTGCAAACCAGAGTAACTCAGCTGATTTCAGAAACTTCATTGAATCACTTATCTTGAGGTATGGTATCTGTGAAAGTCACCCTTGTTCGGATCACATGCTGAAGGCTTAAACCTGGTAGGTCAAGATTTGTCATTACTTTTCATTTTGCACCATTATGCGTGTGGCTTTTTGAAAAAGGTCTTTGTAAAGTAGTGAAAGCAATGTTTTTGCAAATGGGTTTTTTTTTTTAAACAGTCTGGCTGTAAGACAGAAACTAAATGGGGATTCATCAACCAAATTTCTTTAGTTGATGTTTTCCTGTTCTGTCTTCTGGATTGCTGCAAGATGTACATATATATATAAAAATATATGAGAGTCACTGTTCAGAAGATTTCTTTAGAGCATTGCTGACATATGACACTGGTTAGAGGTCATAATTCTTGGTGTTTGGAAGCAATGATTTTTGAGGAACAGCAGAAATGTGAAGCCAGAAGCAATGCAGAAAAACACGTGTTGAGGCTTCCTATGAAGACCCCTAGGGTGTTCCCTGCAAGTGCAGGGGAAGGAATCAGGGCAAGGTTGTGACAGTCACAGACATAGATTGCAGTCCCCAAAGGACATTTGCATAACTAGCTTCTTTGTTATTTTTTAAAAAAGTACTTTAGGAGCATTTTCAGTATTTTGTTCTCCACAGCACCACCTCCCATTTACAGCAGTCATACCTTAAAATGCTTTCCTAAAGATGCTGCTTGTCTCAGAGAAATTGTCAAGCTTAGAAGGGGAAACGTAGCTGGAAATATTACTATTTCTGAAGTGGGCAGACACCTTTCACAGACCCTCGTGGTACCTTGTTGTCCAGGTGTTCCCATACTGCTTTTCTTTCTTCTTTCCCTCCAATGCTATTTTAGGCCCCAGTCCCACATGTGTCTATGCATGTGTTTGACTCTAAATACAAGAGCAGTCACACTGCCTCCAGTGAGAATATTCACATGACTAAAATCATGCACATGCATAGGGATTTCCTGAACGAAGGGCATAAAAGGAAATGGCAAGGTTAAAAATAATGGGTTGGTTTTATCCCTGATGTAATGCCTTTGACACTAGTGGAATTATACAGGGTTGAAATGGATCCAGTATGTCCAAACAAAGAACTATCTCCTGCTCCCTCACCTGCCAGATTCTGTATCTCTGTTCATGGCACAATCAAAGTCAATCCTCCGTTCCCTGTGCTTGGGTGGCTGAGGTTTGGGGGGAGTTCAGATGGCTTTACACCAGCAGGAGCTACTCTACTTCAGGACAGTATCTCCTCAGGTCACGGCTGTTTGCCCTGCAGAGCTGTTATGCCCAGGGAGCTTTGCCAGAGCTTGTCCCCGTTGCCTGGTCACTGCCACATGGGGTAGCTGGGGTGGCTGACAACAGAGCAGGTGGCTGACAACAGAGCAGTAGCCTGTCCTGCTATTTACCTGCCCCTCTCCAATGCTGAACCATTCTGTGGCCTAAACAAGAGCTGCTGGTCTTGAGGAGAGAGCCCCTCTTGTCTCAGTTGGCGTCTCTTTGTCTCCTGCACCAGTGCTGCTTTGTTCTGTGTGGGTATTAAATGCTCCACATGAATGCTCACACTTGAAAACAACTGGTGTGTAAATATATAAAAAAAAAAAAAAAAGGGTGTTAGCCTTAGAAGAAACCTCTCTCAAAAATGTTTTTCTCTCCTTTCTGTGGCAGTCCTGCCTTGTGCCCATATGGTGTTAGGGAGATCTCAGCCCATGCCACCATGAAGCCCTGACCTGGGACCTGTGTGAGGCTGAACTTGCACCTGCAGCTCGATGTCTCTGCAGCCCATCTATGGTTTCCTTCAGATCACTAAAAGTATTTCCCATACCTTCCTGCTCACCCAAATGCTCACTATCATGGGACAGACCTCTGAATGTCAAAAGTTAGGGAGTCAGGGGAGAGAGGAAAAAAAACTCCACCCCAAAACACAACGCTGAATAAACAACCTCTAGCACTCGGGGCTTATGACTGCTTTTGACAAGATCTATCTTTAGTTATAATAGTGAGTCACATCATTGTGATCTGACTTTACGGTTAGTTTGAGGTATGAGCAAGGCCATGGGATTGAGAGCGAGAGCATCATGGGATGTAGCTGTAAAATTCCACTACTTGCTACTCTCTAAATCAGGTTTGAAGAGCATTAAGAAACAGGAAGCGTGGGGGGTGGGGTGGGGGGAGGTATTTTTTAGCGGAAAATTATTGTGGCGCATGGTTCATCGTATTGTAGTTCATCAGTGCAGGGAGAATAATAGGGGAGACGTATCAGCAATCAGGGATGGCTGTAATAGTCTTGAGCAAAGCACACCTCTCTCTACACAGCTCCATGTGCAAAGTGTCACGTCTAACCCACCCCACCAGCCACTACAAGCTAATGCAGGATTTTCTTGGATGGTGCTGTGTTGCTTAGCAACATTGCTAGGCAGCGTGCTATACATCATGCACAGCACTGGCTACTACGGTGTAGCAGGGCTGCTTCCAGTTATTTTTCCCCTGCTATAAAATATTAATTTTCTGCTTGCTAGCAGATGTGACACCAGGAGGTTGAGGGACGCTCCCTCCCGGGTGGACATGTGCAGCTCCTGTTGACTGTAATGGGAATCACAAGGAGCCCCAGGCTGAGCTGAGCTCCTGGTATGTAAAACGTGGGTGTGAATCCTGAGATATAAACACTTGCCGTGCCTGAGATGGAATACAGGTTGGCTTTGACATAAATAAATAATGAAGCAGTGAAGGTGATGTGACAGACAGAATAATACATGTAACATATACCCCCCTGCCCTTTTTTCTTTGACTGACAGAAGCAAATCCTCTTGTGTGGACTGCACGTTTGTGTACGCAAAGAGAGGGGCATTTACTCAACATTCTGAGATATTTTTGAGGCTCCTTTATACCACAGCGTTGTTGGATGAGAGCTCATATCACAAACGCCAGTGGTGGGTTTTTAGACCGAGGAGTGTGTGATTTCATGAAGTCTGCCTGCCAAGCCCCCTCCCCAAAATGATTGTATAACCAGCTGTTGCATGCACATGCACACACAAAGAGAAAACAAATCCTACTCTGTAAGAAGCTGAGGTGTTATTACAGAAGGCAAACAAAAGAGCACCTGGTACCCAGAGCTACAGAGAAGATGGGATCTGCAGCTCACTTCAGGTGTGCGGACCCAGAACCAGGAGCTGTCTTGTCTGATGGCAAAAGAGGCCTCTGCAAAGAGTCTACACAGGATTGAATTTGAATAGTTGTGAAATTTCCACACCTAAAATGTTCATTTTTTGGACATACTGTTACTGAGACTGTTAGCATGTCACAAGAAGGGATGGATGCAAAAGAGCTGAAAAAAGACGTCTGAAAACTGTGTTTTTCTTCTGCACATCAGTGGACCGACTCATTGTTTGAGCCGAGCAAAGAGGGAAGCAAGACGGGAAAACCACACTGTCAAAGTACACAACGGTTTGTGAGATGAACAGCTGCATTACCCTTCGTTTTCACTTGCAGACATGGCAGCACTGATGGAGTCAGCAAAACTGCATTTTGTCCAACAATTATATTTCAAGACAGTAGGAATTTACTTCTAGCTTAACCCATCTTCTTGTAGGCAAACCTTACTGCATCTTAGGATGTATGGTGGAACCAGATAGATCACACTTTTCTACAATAGAGCAGTGTGTCCTTGCACTACAGATCCTGGAGGAGCAGGACTGCAGTTTGATACAGAAACCGTTCCTGTGGCATTCAATGGCATTAGTCCAACAGCAGAACAAAGACAGCGACAGAGCTTCCATTTCACATTTTTCACCAAATCATGGCAGACTGAAGCAAATTCAGTGCCCAAGGCTCAGCTCCTGTGTCAGGCTTCTCAACCTTGGTTTGTACATAAGGCGAATTTAATCCTAGAAGATGTTCCAAATTTGCACTGAGAGTGGTATGTACCTAACACCTTGGACTGAAAAGTACTGCTACAGACAAGGAAAATATCATCCCTCCTGTACCTGTGCTTCAGGCACAAGTGTTATCTACAAGCCTGTCCTGGTTTTGCAGCCATTTTTGTTGGTGAGATAAAAAAAGAATATTTATCATCTATTTTATTTTAACCTGAAGGACTTCGATTTGAATGATTGCCCAGTTTTATTGCTTGATTTTTATCAAGATACTTCTTCCATTAAATACTTCAACAAATATTGGCAGCAGTCACAGTAAAATTTAAGATGTATGAAAAACTTGTAAATCTTTTTGTTACTTCACAAAACTTCTCAGCACTGATAATTTGCCAAGGACAGAGCTGCTGTACTTTTGGTGAATGAAGACCAAGTGAAAAAATGCAAGGCTGGTAACTGTGTGCATTCCCTGATGTCTCAAGGAATGGCCCAAGGCTTCCCCTTGTTGTTCAAGAAAATATGTGAATTGCTTCAGAAAGACGTCCTTGAGTGGTAAAGGAATGCCAGACCCAGCGCACATCTAGGACAGCCAGGGCGCTGTGCTTGGTACCTGCCAACATGAGGACTTCAGTATCAGAAAGGTACTTTGCTATGAGTATAAATGTCTTTTACACCTGCTGCAAGACCTCTGTGGAGTCGTAATACAAATGACAATCTATCTCAGCCCTTCCCGAGGGCTGAAAGTCATCACAGCAAAATTTAAAAGATAAATTACACCTTCCCACAAAGTGGTGCCAAGTACAGCACATGCAAGTGTTTAAGTCTGTGCAGAAAGCAGAATAGTGCTATGTTGGGCAGGAGTAAAAAAAGAAACAAGTTAATTGCTAATGAAATTGGAAATGAAAATAGCCAAAGGACATTTTCTCTCTCTGAGTTTCATGGTAAATACCACTCAGTTTTCAGTATCATTAACAACTTATTATGACTACTATTAAGCAGTAGCCCCACCTACTTTTGTCTGTATTTTATGGGCACATCTCGGCATTTTACAAGTTGGAGGTTGTTCTTGGAGCTGGAAATATTGTATCATCATTTCATTAGCACCTGGCTTGAAGAGAGGATCCATTAATCCGATTTTGTAGGCATCTTCTGTGAGAAAGTAAGGGAGGAGGCTGCTACAAACTCTCCTATAGTTACTGTGAAACTGCATTTTTTTTTTAAAGAAGAGACAACATTTATCTTCTGCTTCCTTAAACTGATCATCACAGTTTCACTTTTTCCTTTCCGTTTATTTTCAAGAAATAAGATTTGTTTCTTTGTTTGATGCTACAAGAGATGTCACAGTTTTCTTTCTCTCTGAATGACTCAGGGTCAACAAATCTAACAGAACAAACTCTTTACAGATAAACATACAAGAAACAAATCCAGTGCTGCTCTCCTCCAAAAACTATTTGCATGTTTTCCTTTCCATCATATCTGTCTTGTTTGCGTGGGTAAGGGACAACACGTAGCAATGTTCAGAAGTAGAAGAGCTCTTCTGTAAAAATGTGGACAAAAATGTGGCATGTCAGAGAGTTAATTGGGAGGAAAAATGGTGAAAAAGAGCACTTCATAAAAATTAAGTTCAATCAGATAGGATGTGTATGTGTTTGTAGGGGTATCAGTCTCCATGTCTCTCTCTGATCCTTAAAATAACAGTATTAAAGTTCCGAGCCAAACCCCTGAGAATGGATAAATGAAAGAAGGTGACTAGCCTGATCATTTTTCCCCCACATGTGTTTTAGGACAAGCTTTTAATTAAAGTCATCTGCTATTTGTTCATAGAATGCCCACCTCATTGACTCGAAGCAGGTGGCAACCAGTGAATAGTGTGTGTCTGAGATGCCTGTCTGTCCGGGTGACAGAGTGATGGAAATGCCTTTGGGACATCTCCCAGTGCAGGACTGGAAGCTTACGTGCAGAGGGTAATGCAGCAGTCACAAGGTAACTGGTGAAGGCAAAAAGGAAAAAGTCAACTTGTTCTTTCAACTCGGTGCTGTTGGTCCTGACCGCTGAATGTGATAGGTGTTCTGTGATAAAAGAATATCTGATTTTGTAATGAAAAGATATAATAATAGGAATGCACTAAAAGGCCAGTTAGACCTATTTGAACCATCATGATTGTCTCATCAAACTTCCTGCAAAATTCAGGCCATCAATCCTCAAACTCTAGTTCCTCTCTTCACCCTCTGACCACTGTTAGAACTATAATATATGCGACTTTGCTGTGGTCATAGTCTTTGGATGTTAATTTTAAATGTGTTACTAGCACTTTGCCTTGTACTTTTGATTTCATCTTGCAGAGTAGCCAGCCCAGGTTTGCTTACAGAAACAGGCACATAGGCTTTGTATGCAAAGTTAAATTTTAAATATCACTAGAAGCTGTCTCACATTCATGACATTTTCACTTTTAAAAACATATTTACTTTTAATTTTATTTAAACATTAACGTTTGTATTTTAAATTGAAGTGAATTGAAAAACGAACACAAAATTATGGTGTGTTTTTTTTTTTTTAAGAAACATTCCTCCTAAGCAGAGAAGAAAATATAAATCAGAATTTTTGTAGATGTAGATATTTCAAGACATTTTTCCTTTTTCAAATGAAGGGAAAATTAAAATAAAAATAGTATCACTGCTTCCTTTATTCAGTCATTTTTTAATACCAGAATCCTAAAAGCTGGTTTGGAAGATGAACGTGCATTACAGAAATATCTAAGCATGCATTTTTTTGCCATGGTCCTGGATCAGTGACAGTAACACCCTCCTGGATATTTTTCCAATACACAGGAGGCTGCTGATTGCTGGTTTATAGATGCTGGGGCCATTTTGTTTGTTCCTTAAAATCGTGTTAATGTTGCTGCCATCTCACAGTATAAAACCATGCTGTTGCTACGAACTAAGAATTCACTGAAAAACTCAGCTACTGAAAAACAGCTACGGAAATCTTTCTGATTCATGAACGCAGCTGTACTGATTAGGGGTAATATCAGCACTACCATAGCCAGCTTACTCTCTGTCAATAAATCTGTTTTTCAGTCTGGGTGAGTAATGTGATCTCGCTTTTGATATTACACTGTTGTTCTGCGTTAGTAACGTTTGTGCTCAGGCGTAACGTGAACCCATCGTTGACAGCGTGTCAATGAAAGTGATGCCAACCTGTGCTTTAGTCATCATGTCATTGTGCTCCTTACTCCAGCAAATTGTACATCCTTGTAATATATGTTATGTAGACAATGTTGTTTTTTTTTTTTCTTTGTTGTTTGGAAAAATAGAGTTTGATTCTAATCTCCTGGGACTCATGGGGCTGAGATGCCCCGTGGAGATTCCAAGTAATTTAGTTATAACCATTGGAACTGCATTGTTCTAAAATTGGTGAAGGGCTTGAAGGATTAACCTGTGGTTTAATTTCTAAAGCAGTTGTTCTTCTACAACTACATTCACTTTGTTTGTGTGAGGAGGACAGAAAGAGGACAGACAAGAGGGCCGAAGTTTCCAGATCCTTGCTAAGGCTCCCTGTCACACAGCCAGCCTAAAATTTGTTGCTGACTCTTGTCCCACTGAATTCCCTGTTCTCTAAATTTGTCCTTGATGACTTTTGTGGTCCTGTTTCTAGCCTTGACAGTTCACTAAAATTCATCTTAAGTTCTACCTGCAGGTTGGAGGGCCTCCTGCTCATATTCAGGTTTGAAGAGCTATTCATTGCATCTGACAGTCACACAGCCATTCAGTCCTTCCTTCTGGGTGTTTTCATCTTCTCCTGTAGCTTCAGTTCATATTTGATGGACAGTGACCAACCTCTTCAGAGGAATCTCATTTAATTTATCTTTAAAATATCTCTCAAACCACTGCAGCGTTATAAATCCCAAGTAAAACTTAACATTTATGAGTTGCATATTGTAATCCCCTAAGCAGTTCTGAAGAGCAAGTCACAGGAAATGGTTGGGAAAATCTACTTGCTCATCAGCCCTTGTCAGTGCTTAGCTGCTTCTCCACAGGATATTGTCAAGTGCTTTTTCCAGCTGATGTTTAACTGGCCTGTTCTGACTGGCCAGATTAAACATTCCCATGTGGGTTCCTGTTGAGGGGGATGTCTACTGCAATAAATGTTGTGAATGCCCTTGTGCTCAGCAAGTCTTCTCTGGGCTTTGCTGCCTTGTTGGAAGGTGCCAGTGAAGGAAAATCAATACAGAACACGTAAAATTGCTGGCCAGAGGTTTGGAATAACTTCTGATGCAGAGAAGGAAGATAAAGACTCCATTTCTGGGAGAAATTTTTCCAGTATTTAAATTTAAACGGGGTTAATTTAGGAACAGAAAGTTCTAGAATGGGTGTATCTGTTTCCAGGAAAAGAAAACAAAAAAAGAGGCATTTATTTCTCAATCAGCTAAAATGTCCCTGGCCATATGTATTGGCATTCTGACACCTCTTTCCACAGAAAACTATCCCTGGATTTAAGAATGCAAGTAATTATTTGCTTAAAGTTAAGTCTAGAAATAAATCTTTTCAGGATCCAAATCTTGTTAAATATTTTGTGGTGCTGGTGTTTGACGGCCTGGACAGAAGAAAGCTTGCAAATTTCAGATTTGTAGTTATAATTAACTATTAGGAGGGAAAAAATATTCCCTGAATTTCCTTCTTATTTTTCTTTAATCATTCAAAGAATTTGAATGGACAAATTCTAGAGCTGCAGAATTGTAGAAAATATTGGAACAGCGATGATGATTAACAACTGGAACAGTTCGAGTGCTAATTAGATGTGAAGTGATATAGAGAAAAAGGTCTTAAAAATGGCTGTTAACATGTGATCAAAACAAGGAAATATAGGTCAGATTTTTAAAGATTTAAACAGGAATTTAAGAGAATATGTTCATTTTCAACAGAAGCATAGCAGCTAAAATCTGCCACTGTTTCTGTGTGTGCAACATCTCATCCAAAAGCAGGACTGTCACACACCCAGATATACCTTCTTTCACCTGGAAACTCGGTGCTGTCACAAAAGGAAGAAGGTAAGCATCTGCCTTGAACTTCCAGCTGCTGGGCAGATGTCCCACATCCCACAGAGGTGGCTACTGTGGAATAACTGTGCAAAGGACGTGTGACCAGTCCAGAGTGTTGGGGCTGTGCTGAGCACCCTTCTCTGAGGCTGCAGGGTTGATCTGTGTGTCCGTGGTAGGCGTAGAGCTGTGCCAGCACTGCCTGATGTCCTTGTGGTGAGATTTTCCAGATGGAAGAACGGGAGCCTGATGTGGATGTGCAAGTAGAAAAAAGGCTGTATGGGTCTTTTCACGAGCCTGAGTGGCAAACAGGTGAAAAAACCACCACTGAATATCCACGTACACAGTATCAATGCACACAGCAACTCTCAGCCTGGAGTTTGTGAGGTTCTTGTTGGTCTGGGACTGTTCCTATGCAGTCATTGAAAGGTGTTTAAAGGAAGAGAGCCCACTGGCATGGGAAACAGGTCACTACAGAGGGATCTGCAGCTCCACTGGAAATTTTATAGGAATGGAAACTGGAAAATCTTGAAAATACGGGTTAGGTAGAATGGGGTTTAAGTGTAAAATGCTGGAGTGAACCGAAGTGGCAGAATTTTTAGTGCCCGTTTGTAGAATTTGGATTTTGGCACAATTTGTTGTTTGATGTGGTTTTCTGTTTACTCTAAAAAGAGTTACATATATATGTATGTATGCCATTGATACTTCATAGACCTACATATACATATATATACTTCAAAGTCTGTATATACACACACATGTATATATGCACACATATATACCCATACCTATACTTACGTATGTTTATTTATTTACATACTTACACACACCTCAAAATGCACCTCTGTTACTTTCCTGCCATTTTACTCTTTTTGTGAAACATGGATGGAACAGTGAGCAATGGTTCAAGGGATTCAAATGGTTGCAGGTCACTGCTTGTCAAGAGATGGCTAAGGAGACACCGACTGAAGCAGCATCACCTCAAAATCTGCTGCCCATCTTTCTTACTCATTTATTTCTTTATTCTCTTTACTTTCAGACTACAATAACAATAGCAGCCCCTGTTTAAGAAATTTTCTGTTAAGTAATGGCTCACTGGGGTTAATGGTTTTCCACTGTTTCTCAGTTCATCAGCTCCTTCCAGCTGGTCTGTAATCCCCACAAATGTCTTGCACCTCAACTGTTCCCTTGTTTCCTGGAAGATGATGCGACAGACCTTTGGTATTTCAAAACGGATGAGCCACTTTGAATCACACAGAAATCAACTATCCAATTTTAACCTAGTCAACCTTTAATCATGACATGAGTGCTTCACTTTCTTTCATTCTGTCTCCCTCT
This sequence comes from Patagioenas fasciata, assembly GCF_037038585.1. Lineage (NCBI taxonomy): Eukaryota > Metazoa > Chordata > Aves > Columbiformes > Columbidae > Patagioenas > Patagioenas fasciata. Next base: position 92,466,059 of record NC_092520.1, read on the forward strand.
TATAGAAGGTGACATGACTCTCATAAATGCCAAGAGAAATGGGATAATTGCTTTTAGTTCCTTTGCCAAGGTCAGCAAATCACAGCTCGCTCAATGTATCTGGTTTGTGTCCTCCCTGAAAATAGTTATACCTGTGTGAGAATGTAGCTGTTGAAATTATTCAGATTACTAGTTGACTAAGACGGTTCTCATATCAAGGCTTTCTCTTGTAGCTCTCAAAGCACTTGTCAGGGGATGTTTTACAGAAGATCAGAACTGAGACAAAGGTCTTGCCCTAAGTCCTCAGTAGAGCTAGGAGCTTGATCTGAGGAATGGACTGTGATGTCCCAGTCACTGCTCCACTCTGCTTCACACTGGGTGGGATGGCAGAGGAGCAGAAAAGGGTTGTTGGGGAGGCTGACAGTGTATCTTCTAACACTGATGTATGCTTCAGAAGAGTTGTAACTAGCTTTTGCACATCCACTATTGAATGAGTATCAGTGTGTATCTTTACATGGCCTCAAGTTGCACTAGAGAAGGTTGGTTGGACATTAGGAAATATTTCTTCACGGAAAGGGTTTTGAAGCATTGGAACAGGCTGCCCGGGGAAGTGGTGGAGTCACCACCCGTGGAGGTATTTAGAAGACATGTAGATGAGGCTCTTAGGGATGTGGTTTAGTGCCAGAGTTAGGTTATGTTTGGTCTCTTCCAACCAAAATGATTCTATGGTTCTATGATTCTAGGTAGGGATTTACTGCTCTCTGACATTTCTGCCAGTGTAAATACAGGATAGTTTTTACTACAACCACCATAAAATTGGTAAGAAGCAGCACAATCCAGCCCACACTGCTTTTCAAGTGAAAATAAGGAAATGTTTTGTTGAGAAGCACCAAAGATAAAAGTGGTCGTTTGTATCATCAAACTACAAAAATTAAAGAGGAAACAATTGGTTGATTTAATTAGCATTCATATTCCCATTATTCATACTGGCTGTTCCAAGCAAATGTCAGGTCTTTACTCTGCCTTCACTGGGAGCAGGAAAGAGGCCAGTTTCACTCTCTGCTTTTTTGTTATTATTTTTATTGTCTTAGTAGTACACTGATCAGAGTTCATTGGCAAGTATGTAGCACAGATCATAGGCATTCCTGGTGCTGTTTTATTGAAATGAGTAAAATGACATTGGGAGGAAAGTTTACCTAACTTGTTTTGTTTTGGTTTTAATCACAGAATCTTGCTGGGCACCGATCAATTATTTTTTAAACAAGATTGCTCCAGATTAAACAAGAATAGAACAAACCAAGCCATGCAGGGTTTGCTTGTCTTGGACACTGTTATTGAAGAGGTGTAGCTTCTAAGCATTCTGCTAATTTGATCAGTTTAACAGTGCGCGGGAGAAAGCATATAGTGAGCTAAGTGTTTATTATGCCAGCTGCCCATGCAATCATTTGCAGCTCCTTACTTCATCTGACCTTTAAAACTTACTTTAAAACACAATCACTTTTGATCAAGTGGGGCATTAAGGTCTGTTCTTCCTCTCATAGTGAAGTAAAGCCAGTCACTGTTGTGCAAGCAGAACTGGACCTTTTAAAAGTTTATAATTGGTTTACAACTGCAAGAGAAGATTACTTTAAAAATTAAAGACTAAAGGTGATGCGGATTTAAACTATGTTTTAGAACCAAACAAACAGTGCCAAAATAGGTCCAAATACAAAACACTGTCATTTGGCCAGGTCATCGTACGTGTTTTAAACTCAATCCTGACTGTTTTGGGATACTTCTGAGCAAAATTAAGCATGCATAAAAACATGTGAGGAACTTGGCAGAATCGTCTGAGTTCGCAGAAGTGGACTGCTGTTAAGAAGAGCACATTTCAGCTTTACAGACCACCTGAAGTGCTTTTCAGCCATAAAATAAGACTGAAACACGATCTACATGGCCAGGGGTAAATGTTTCCCTTGTTCCACTCCCCACTTCGCCTTTCAGATTAAACTCCCACTGACTTCATTGACAGTTTGTCTTAATGGAGTAATAACTGAATAAATCTCAAGGTCTGACTCACACAATAGCTGTGTGATCCACCCAGATACAGTGGCTTTTTAATCTATTTTTTTTTTTAAAAGCAGGCCTGTTTTGAGTGATGTTATCTTTAAGGAGGAAGACTTTGCCCTTGGCAGCTGTTGCTGTGAGAACGTTCACCCCGTGTCAATACTGTGGTATCAGATGGGGGTCTCGTGATGCCCTTTATTTGGAGATGTGGAAACTCAAAATTTAGCAGAGTTACATGGCATGTGCCTTTATCTTGGCTTTAGGTTGTCTGATGACAGTAGAGATGGGCCCTGGCCCCGTTGGTTTTGACCAGAGAGGAAACCTACAATCTGAGATGTGTTTCTTACTAGGTCCTCAGTGGACTTTGAAGGCTGGACCAATTTTTAATCTCACAAATCATCCTTACTCAATTGACTGAGTCAAGAACAATTGTCAAGGGAATAAAATACTGTGCACTTGTTTCCACTCCATATCCCATGACATCATTAACACCTTGGCTTAAGTCCTCTAGCCCATTTTTAGCACAGAGGCTTCCTCTTTTGCACACCCTCACCTGGTACCTCTTTTGCACTCCCTCACCTGGTACCACACACACACGTTCCTCCAGAGCAGCAGTGTACCTGTGTTACGGTTACAGCATAGTTTTCCAAGGTCATGTGTTAGATGCAGCATGTATTAGAGGTACCAGACTTTAGTGAGACTCTAAAAGGGCCTAATTTTTACCTTGATAGCACAGGAAATACACTTACCTACTCACCCTCCTCTCACCCAATAAAGCACAAAATGCTATATATTTTTCTTACCTCAGTTTTTTACTTGTGTGTGCCTGTGGTTCTTCTGGTGCAGCTTTGTGCTGCTTCTCAGCACTGTCCAGATCATCTTGGTCAGCTTTTTTCTAACTTTGGATGGTCTGAAGTAGCCTGTACCCCAACAGTGAGAGCATTGACTATCTGTTTGTGTATTCTTCCAGTGGACCTGAGAGTCTCCCCATTTACCTCGTGTGGAGGTCTGAAGGCTAATGTCAGTATCTTGCTTCCTTTGCCATGTCTTAGCATATTTGCCAATCTGGAACACGGGAAAAAAACGTTTTACATAGCCCTTGTCTGAGAAACAAAGACAGGTAGTTTGAAAGCTGGCTAAAGGGCTGGACTTAGAGGGTGGTGATCAGGGGCACAAAGTCCAGTTGGAGGCCAATGACTAGCGGTGTACCCCAAGGGTCAATACTATATCCAGTCCTCTTGAACATCTTCATTAATGATCTGGATTATGGGGAAGAGTGTATCCTCAGCAAGTCTGCAGAAGACACAAAACTGGGAGGAGTGGTTGATATGCCAGAGAGTCCTGCTACCATCCAGACGGACCTTGACAGGCTGGAGAAATGGGCTGACAGGAACATCTTGCAGTTCAAAAAGGGGAAGTGCAAAGCCCTGCACCCAGAAAGGAATAACGTCATGCACCAGCACGTGCTGGCGAATGACTGGCTGGAAAGCAGCTTGGCAGAAAAGGACTTGAGGGTCCTGGTAGACAACAAGCTGAGCATGAGTCAGCAATGTGCCCTTGTATTATAGCAAAGAAGGTGAATGGTGCCCTGGGCAGAGGAGTATTGCCAGCAGGTGAAGGGAGGTGATCCTGCCCCTCTGCTCAGCACTGGTGAGGCCACAGCAGGAGTGCTGTGTCAGTTCTGGGCTCCCCAGTGCAAGAGAGACATGGACATACTGGAGAGAGTCCAAAAAGGGCCATGGAGATGATGGAAGGACTGAAGCATCTCTCCTATGAGGAAAGGCTGGGAGAGCTGGGACTGTTCAGCCTGGAGAAGGCTCAGGGAGATCTCATCAATGTATGCCTGAAGGGAGGATGCAAAGAGGATGGAGCCAGGCTCTTCTCAGTGGTGTTCACTGACAGGACTAGAGGCAACGGGCACCACCTGGAACACAGAAGGCTCCACCTGAACATTAGGAAACACTTTCTCACTGTGAGGGTGACCAAGCACTGGCACAGGCTGCTCAGGGAGGTTGCAGATTGTCCATCATTGGAGATATTTAAAAGCCATATAGACAGAGTCATGGGCAACTTGCTGTAGGTGGCCCCACTTGAGCAGGGGGGGTTGGATCAGATGCCCTCCAGAGGTGCCTTCTAACCTCAACCCTTTAGGATTTATTTACCAGCCTTGCTCCCATGTCTTGCAGTAAGTGCTATAGTCCTTGTCAGCAAATGGTAAATTCCACAGCCACACAACCATATCTTACAACTTGATATTTCGCAAGTTTCATATGGATAAATGCCACAGGTTATCTCACATATATAAAAATTAATATGTATGTAGTAGAAGATGGGTATAGATACAATGAAACAGTGTATGTGAGTGAATTTCTATCTCATAATGAATGAGGAGAGGTTACTCACTTAATGAACTAATCCATAAGTCATAACTAAGTCATAAGGTAAATTTAAGTAATTACTCACTGTGTAATAAAAGTGGTAACCAAAGATTTATGGATAACAGAGGATCTATTGTTTAATAGCAGAAAGCAATCCAATACCATTAGATGATACAGTCTGTATACACTGGGGAAGATCTTCCCTAACAAAGCAGCGAGTGCAGATACATGGTGATGTCACGTGCCAAGGGAGACAAAGGACTGTGCTAGGAAGGGAAAGGTGAGGGTGAAGACCCCTTGTCGCACTCTGGTAAAGCCGAAGCCTCTATGAGCTGGGAGTAATACTGGTCCTTAATATCTGTAACTTGATTTCTTAAGGAACTGAGGTTTGTGTAGTCACAGTCAATCTCCTCTTCCCTCCTTGCCACCTTGAATGCTTTTGGCTAATTTCAGCTACATGGGATAGAGGGGCTGGGTTTTCAAAGATATTAAATTCCTACCAGTTTCATTAAAATTAGAATCTGGAGAGAGAAGGTCAGGTCAACATCATGACTGGGGGACAGGCAGACAGAATTCAGGCATTAGTTTTTCTGTTCGGTAGTGAGTGTTTTGCAGGCTGATCAGGCCATACGTAGCTCTGGACTAGTTGCATTGCATGGTGTTTCTTGTTTGATAGGAATCTCATAGGGAAAAGGGCAGGGAATTGGTTTGTGTAAGGGATAAAGGGCAACGAATGGCAGAAAACCTGGCTTTATTCATACCACTGGTTATACAGTAATGTGTGGGATTTTCCCATGTGATGTTTTCCTTCTCTGTGTTTAATTTTTTTTAATGCAGTGATTTAAGTAAGGGCTTCAAGAAGATGATCTTAAGATATGTTCCTGAATCTGTATTCAATCTTTCTGTATATTTAAGGCAGTACAGCAGAGGGTCCTGTGACTAGCATTTGGAGCCTTTAAGAAGGGCTCCAAATGAGGGCTTTGGTGATGGGTTCTATCTTTCTCAAAACTGGAGTGTTTTCAGATCCAGAGTTCTGATTCTGACCTCTCTCAGATGGTAATTTTTTCCTACTGTACCAATAGCGAATGTTTTCCTTACAGGCTGTGTGTTGGGGCTTGATGGACAAGCTCCCTCATCTGTTATGGCAGAGCTTATGTTTCTGCTAGCATCTTCTCACATAAATATTCCATGCATCAAATATGTACAACATGCAACATAACTGCGTAAAAAAGATGACGTATGAAGAAAAATACACAGTGCCTGTGGCTAAGAATGTCTTAATCTGATGTTCAAAATGCACATCTACGCACCAAGGAAATATTTTGAGAAATATTATCTAAGCCTGCTGCAAATAAATATTTTTTTTCATGTTAAACATAATAGCTACCATTGGAGGACGTATTTGGGTGTATTTGCAGTCTTCTTTTTCTGGGGCAGTGGAAATTTTCTTTCTTTTTTCCTTGCACTAATTCAAACAAATCTGCTCTTTGGTCTTTCCAGACAGATTACTTCAATAGCTGCCCTCAGGACAGCTTGTTTAAGCATAAACTTATGTAGAGCTCATGCTTTTTGTAAATTCCAAGGGCTTTTATACTGGTTTCCCCATTAAAACTGAAGAAGGAAAGATTGACTTCCACATTATGGCCGTTCCCAGAGAAGATGAGATGTTGTTTGATCCCAGACTGTGGAATTCCCTCACTTAAGATCTATAATTTGTTAAGATTGGTAACTTTTAGGGCTTGAATTTAAGAAGCGTGGGATACTGTAAGAACCAGCCAGAGACAGAGAGCTTTGGGTGCTTAAGCACGATATGGACTTGTAGGACTGGGGATCAAAAATCAAAGCAGGGGAGCTGAGAAAGAGAGAGGAGACTTTGGTGTTGTATTGTGGCCATGTATCCTTAGTGAATTGGCGGTGGTGAATTCATGACTCTCACTGAGGACAAATTGCTTTTGCCATAGCCTGTTAATTTCTAACAGGAATGACTGAATAGCTGAGTGGGTGAAAGCATCAAAGAACAACAAACAAATAATACAAACTTAAAGCAAGCAATATTAAATAAATTAAATGTTACAGTACGTAACTATGCAAGAGAACCTGAGGGGACTGCAAAGAAGGAGAATTGAAAGGGAACGAGAGTCTGTAATAGAGTAAATACAAATTAATGCTAAACTATAGTGAAATTCCCAAGGAATTATATTTTGCATCCACATGAATACTAGGGTAATTCATCATGATTAATGACGTTACAATGAATTCTGGTATGTGTTGAAATACTTTCCTGTTCTGAAAGTAGGAGAAAAATGTTTACTATGAACAGCTAAATATGGACATTAATCATTATGTCTTTAATGCCAGGTCAAAACTATTTTCCTATTGTGAATATTCTCCTCATTATTATAATATTTAGAGTTAATAGACTGACTGGAACAAGTGTAAAATTCCTAAAGAAACTGTTAAATTGAAGCTAGATTTGCACAGAAAGCTTCAGATCTCTCAAAATGTTTGGGTAGTCTCCATTGCTACTTACTTTTCATGAGACACAGGTGCAAAATGGCCAGAGAAGCAACAAACACAAGGTGTGTTGACACTGATTTCACAATATCTGTTGTGGACAAGGTGCGGAATTGAATTCTCAGAGTCATACTTGCTCTGTGAAGGACAATATGGACTCTGGGTGAATGGGTGCAACCCTGGTGACTGCAGTGGCATGTCTTCCAGCAAGTGTTTAGTTGCCACACTGACTAGGAGCCTGGACTGCTGGCTTCTCTGCCTGGAGCTCTTCAGTCCTGCACATGTCCTTGGACAACCTCTCTCTGAAGCCCATCCCATTGCTCTTGCAGTTACTGTCACAACCAGTCTCACCAGGAGCAGGATCAAATTCCTAATTTCCCTCTGATTTTGTTCCACGTCTGAGGGATGCACTTTGAGTCCAGCTGTAGAAAACCTATGCCATCCTCAGCCTCCTGACTTCTCCTCTCCTTGCATTTGAAAAGGCAATACCACCACCCTTGACCATACCTTCTGCTCTAGGCCCTGGCCCTGGCTGGTTTGTACTGCCTTTCACCGTGTTGGCACCAATATTTGTGTGATCAGGGGCTGTCTCGGCTGCTTTGCAGGGCTGATTTTCAGCCATTTCAGTTCCCTGATTTGCCTCTTGCTTGGCCTTGTGAAAGCTAGACCTAGCTCAAAGGAAACATCAGGACATATTACAATGTTCTCCAGCAGCAGCCTGCACTTCAGGGCTGTGCTTTTGGCCACTCTTATGGCTTGGAAGGAACTGGAAGCTGCAGCCTGATCCTGGTATTCCCCTAACATCCACCCTTTTCCTGTCTGTGATCCATCTGCACCGGCCTCCTCTGATTAAACAGCTGATGTTACAAAGTCCTCATCCTTTCAGGGTACCTTGTGATAATCTGGAGCCAAGCCAGGTCATCTATTGACCTTCCCCTCTGCTTGGCTCAAGGTTGTGCTGATGTTCAGCAGGGGAGCTGCTCAGTGGTAGCAGCCAGGAGGAAGGCCACACAGGAGAATCACAGAATAGTTTGGGTTGGAAGAGACCTTCAAAGGTCACCTAGTCCAACCCCCTGCAATGAACAGGGACATTTTCAACTAGGTCACGTTGCTCAGAGCCCCGTCCAGCGTGGCCTGGAATGTCTCCAGGGATGGGGCATCTATCACCTCTCTGGGCAACTTGTGCCAGTGTTTCACCGCCCTCATTTTAAAAAATTTCTTCCCCATGTCTGCCCTGAATCTTCCCTCTTTCAGTTTAAAACCATTACCCCTTGTCCTGTTATAACATACCCTTCTAAAAAGACTGTCCCCATCCTTCTTATAGACCCCCTTTAAGTACTGAAAGACAGCAATAAGGTCTCCCTGGAGCCTTCTATTCTCCAGGCTGAACAACGCCAACTCTCTCAGCCTGTCCTCACAGGAGAGGTGTTCCTGCTGGCCACAGCCAGGTAGTACCTGCCTGCCAGAGAGCCAGACCCCTCTGGGGAGTGCATGACAGCTCCAGCAGCATAGGGGAGCCCAGGCTGTGGCACCCTTGAGTACCAATGTCCCTGTTCAGAGCTGGGGGACCCAGGCTCTCCGGCCATTTTTTGTTACCAACATGTGGCAGCAGGCTGGCGTGCTTTTTTTCCCCAATCTCTCCTCCCACAAACATGTGTTCAAGGGGCTCTTCTCATGCTGGACTGGTTTTATTTAGGGGAAATTACACTGGCAGGCGCATACCCATATCTGTCTGTTTACATTTTGAAGTTTCTGGGGCTGTGTTCAAAGTCCACTGAAATCAGTGGGAGTCTTTCCATTTGTACCAATGAACTCTGATCAGGCTGTGTACCAACACAGAAAGGAGACTTACACTTTGCCACCTCTCTACTCCCTCCCTGCTTTCCCTGCCCTGGCTTCTCATCTCCCTCCTCCTCTCCCCACCGACATCGTCATCACATAAACCAGAAAGGTTTAACAAAGATTTGCATTATCAATGACATTTAAAGCTTCCAGAAATCACAAGTCTTTGTAATCACAGTCACAGGCTTTGTAATCCTCCTGTGCCAGTACTGATTATACAGGTAATGGGGTGCTGTAGCAAATGTTATCACTGCCTATTCAGAGTACTAATCCAGTGACTGGAAAATTAATGATCGCATTACATTTACACATATTTCTATCTGTCTAAGGTATTGGAATATCGTGCTTTCTTTATTGGATTTACTTTCTCAGTTTATGTTCTCTTTCCCCAGAGGAAATGCAACCACCTCCCTTATATTGCCACACGTAGAGAAAATGATGTGGACAAGGCGATGTTGACAATCTGTGGCAGAACAGGGAATTGAACACGTGTCTCCAAGCAGCAGGCTAGAGCAGGGAGGGTAGATCTCATGATTTTGCACAAAACAATTATTATTTTTTTTTTTTTTAAGGCAAAATTGGTGACTTTTTGCAACACAAATGCCTGAAGTAATCATTACCAACCAAACAAATAGAGGTAAGAAAAGGGCAGGGACAAGAAACCATGTATTTGAACATTTTTTGATGTTTCAAGTTCTTCGAGAGATCTCTCGAAGTCTTCTAGTTTAACCCAAGCTACACTTAGAGGTGATGCTGGAGCAATCAAGTGGCTTACATATGGGGACCAGTGAGACTGACAGTGCTTCTCTTATCTCACCCTGGTGATTCCTCCACTTCATTAGCCCTGGAAATAATTTTGCAATACTGTGTGTCCTGTTTACAAGTGCTGTTAAGGGATGGTGATGTTTTATGTAATGGAAACAGGACTTTTATCTGCCACTGATAAGTATTTAGAGGAAAATTTCTCTGGAAAATGAAGCTTACTACCTTGTTCTGTCCCTTCCTCTTCCCAGGTACACAGCACCTGCAGCCTTTGCTGGGACCTGGCCCCTCTGCCTTCTGCAGGTGAGCAGAGGAGCAGGGAACTCGGCTGCTCTCAGCCTTTGGGGTGAGAGCACCAGTAGGGACATTTTCTGGGCTGGCAGAGGGACTTGCTGCCACCTCCTGCTGCAGCCCCTGGCATGGGAGTGGAGCCAAGGGGAGCTGGCGGGAAGGAACCCGAATGTGTTGCAACCAGTTGCTCTGGGCTGACATCAGGGTCCCTGGGGGGACGGCCTGCAAGCCAGCACAGCATAAGCAGGGCTGGCACAGGGTATGAGACATGAAAGTGGCTTGGAGCCACCTTTGTTCCTCCTCCTGTAGCCCCTCTGCTGTGACCGGCTGTGGAGGATGTCAGGGAACTGGGATGGAAGCAGCGACCAGCCAAGAACCCATGGGGAAGAGAGAGACATTTTAGACAGTGATAATTTTGATTGGCTCTGCATTGTTTTAATCGCATACTCCTTACAAGGAGCTGCAAAGACTAATGGCTTATGTGGTATGATACTGAGAAGAGGATTTTGTTTAACATAGTGGGGAGTGTATAAAGTAGCAGATGAGAGCTTTGGAAAGATTGGATTAAATTCAACAGATCTGCAGGAACTCTGCGTATGTGTGTGTGTAAATCATGGGATCCTTAGCTTTGTCTTGGGCTGAGCACAGGCTGATGGGGGGCTGCAAAGTCTACATAAACTGTAGATTATCCTAATCTTCTACTGTCAGTTTTTATCCTAAGAGTAGCCTATTTCTGAATAATTTCTAAATATTATCTAGAAGGCTAGTACAAATATATTCAAATGGTTTTACTATGCAGTAATCTTCACACTGTGGCTTCAATCCTGGAAACAGCAGTGGCTTTCTGGAGTTAGTAACCTGAGTTATGTGAATGCTCCTGTGTCATCTTTGGAGTTTATTTGCTCACATTAAGATAAGCAGATATGCAGAAATGGGCCTAGCAGAGCTCATGTAAAGGGTTAATTAGATCCTCCCTACCATAAGGATATAAAAACATAAGAAACAGGCTTTAGAATGAAAGAGGAATTAGCTTTTCCTAATTTAAAGCAAGAGGTAGTGACTTAGCACAGCTCATTGCTTCAAAAAGACTTGGTAAGTTAATTCAATGAAATGGTGATGTTTCTCAACAGTATATAGCATTGCCTCAAACAAGCATTTATGTTTTTCATAAGCAGCTCCGTTAAATTTTTAATTATGTTTGGCAGATGTTTTTATGGTTCTAAGCATTTCATTAATGTTTCAGCAAATATGTCATATCTCCCAAAGCAAAGCTTTTGCTACATGTGTGAGTGTCCCAGAATCCTCTACCACAGACAAGAGTAATGGTTGGGAGGAGCCCATGGTCTTGTGTGGGCTTGAATGCCCTGGTGGGAACATGACATGGTGTGAGGAATATAGAGACTCAGGGAGAGCCAGCTTTGGGCCAGCTGAAGGAGATGAAACACCTGAGAGCTTCTGAACCGCAGGCAGCATGGGCTGAGGCGTTGTTCCTTGACAGAGGGTGAAAAAGGAAGGAGTTTTCTGAGAGAGCATGCATATACTGGTGATATCAGTGATGAACATGCAGGCAAAAAGAGCACCGGTAAGAGAACAGTGGAGACTTGAGGAGGAGGTAATGGGTATGATGGGAAGTGGAGGAGCAGCAGGTTGAACAGCACACCTCCCAAGAACCGGAAGGTACTGGAAGACTTAGCTGTGGTCTAAGATAGAGCAGTTCATGCATGGCCATGAGTGACTGAGATAATGAGGTGGGAGTGAGTGATGAAGGATTATATTCAGCAGGAGGGAAGCAGTTTGGTTCCTTCATTGCTCATTCCCAAGCACTCTAATGTTTGGGTGGTATTTCAGTGGCAGGATTTTTATAAGGGAAGTGTGATGTTGTTTTACAGGGTGCTAGCCAGATCCCAATGAGCCATACTCTCAGTCTTCAGTCTTCTTAGTCACGTTTTTTTCAACGGAGCATTCATAAAGTTGCCAGAGTTTCAACATTATCAATGCTAAGGACTGGCCTACAGTTACTTTTTTTTCCTTCCCCCCCATAACTGTTTCAGTTACAAGTGTGTGTTTTTATGGTTTTGTATTGTTATTATGATAAAGGTATAGTCCTTAGTTGGAGTGCAGTTATATCAGGGCAAAAATCACTTGTGGCGAAAGTATCCCACTTAGAGCCTGGGAATGGCCACATTACCATAAACAGCTCTTAATATGGCTGTGTAAAGGATGTATTAGCATGAAGTTTAACAGTATTGGAATGATAATGCACTACAGAATTGTAATATAGGAAAAAAACTTGGAAAACAATATTGCAAAGGTGCTGCTGAGTTTTCAGAGTGCTTTTTTCTTGGCTTTGAGTTTGAAGGATCTTTCTGTTGCTCTAGAACTTTTGTCTTCTTCAAGAAGATACAAATTTTGTAAGTACTCCACGTATTTAATCTAGACTCATTCCTGAGCACTTCAGTTATTTTCATGACATACCAACAAGGCATTTAGGAAAGTTTTTGTGTACTTTTCTTCAGCTGCACATTGCAACAGTGCAATGAGTTGAATTTGAAGCAAACATATAGTTTTCCCCTTTCCTGTGATACTCCTCCACCAGCTCAAGATAGCATTATATGGTTGAGTTACATGTCAGTAAGGTCTTCTGGTTATTGCTTCCCCCTGAGCAAAAAATGAGATCTGACTCGTAAGACCTTTTCCCTTAGTGGGCTAGCTTTTAATCTGTGATTTTGGGCTCCAGTGGTCAACATAAGCCATCATAAAAAACACTTGGAACAAGATTGTCAAGTTGAAGGTTACTGAAATTGCATCAATATGATCTAAAGTCAAAGGATCTGTTCAGGGCAGAGGCCTTTAGAGCAGTGACAACGCACATGTGAGCAGGAAAAGTGCTTCAGGCAGTGGACGTGTCATCCTCTGCAGCAGCATTTTGGCTGACATACTGTGACGAAGGATGCTTAAAGGCTCCTAAGCACATGCCATGCTAGATCTATGGATGCCCACTGTGGCACAGTCATCCTTATACAAGAAGGTGCACAGACAGTGATCATTTCATGATCAGCTGGAAACTCATCACCATAAAAAAGTTGCATAAATAAAGCTGCTTGTTGCAAAGCCTGCCCATGCCACAATGCTGGAACTGAGCTGTAGATATTAGTGGAGTACTGCTGACTTGTTCTAGTTGAAGGTCTTATGTGTAGGTTGCTTATGCATTTTACCTTTTCTCATTTTTAATGTTTCATCCGTTGTTCAGAGGGATTTGAGTTGTACTCTGCATCATGTTCTTAGCTTTAGTGGTCAGTCAGGAACAGTGTTATCTCTTGGGAACATCAATATCCAAGGAGTTAGTTTACATTCATTGCTATTCCTGCCTGCAGAAAAGAAATAGGTTGGATTCTATACCTGGAGACACTGCTTCTGTTAGAGTAAACATCAGGGTTGCTAGAGTAATTGGACACGCGTAACTTACCTATATTGACACCATGGCCCTGCCCAGATTTCCTTCAGTAGCTACAGTCAGATTCTGCATTGGCAAGGTCCAAAACCCGTTCAGATATCAAATATCTCATTGTCAATTATTTGTAAAAGGGCACAGTGCGTTATAGCCTTGCACCAGTCAAGCTCTAAGCAGACTCGTCTGGGGAGGGATTTGGAAAATTTGGAAGGGGCTTTGCCAGCATTCTAGAGGCTCAAGACATAGTGATTCCTCTGCTGCTCTGCAGCTGAATTTTAAGCCAAAGAATTCAACAGCTTCTATTACTTTGGGACTAAACTGAATGAAGTTAAAAGGGTAGTTGCTTGTCAGTATCAAAGTGGCTTTGCGTTCCTTCTAACTGCAGTCACCACTTGAAGAATCTTCATGTAATACAATTAACAAATTGAGGAATAGATACTAACCTGGTTTGGGGGGTGAGCAGTAAGGCAGGGAGGAGGGGGAGGCTGAGGTTGGGTAGCAATGCAAGTCATCCAGTGAGTCAGTGGCAGGCAGGAGGGGAGCAGTGCCCCCAGAAATTTACTGCCAACTCTAAATGTAGGAGCAAAATGTGACAACAGTATAAAACCACTAGTTCCCTAGAGAGACCTAGTCAGACGGAAACCTGGTCTCCATAGCAGGCCCTGTAATATTCTGGACCTGTGTTACATACCGAAATAAAACTGACTCAGTGCCAGCTTTGATTTTAGAAATGCTATTAAAATGCTTTTTAAAAGCAAAATAAAACTAAGAGACGCATGATCAGTATGAAGCAATTATTAGTAAAACTACACTGATCCAGGATTAAAATACTCTATCAAATAAAAAGCAAATCAATCTTAATACTGAGTAAGAATTAAGTCACCAAATTAATGCAAACTCTAAGTGATCCTAAGCTCAACTCTAGAAGGTGGAATACAAAGTTTTGTTGTGAATCTCACCTACATTATTGCATTGAACACTTAAATTAATGCTCTGAATCTGTTGCATGTTTCATATTCTGTTCAAAGTGTTATTTTGGGTGCTTCTTTGTTTTGATGAAGATGATATTTTAAAAATCTACATTATAGTTGTACACAGGACAAGCACACTGCCACATATTCACTTTTGCACCTTAAAAATTAAGAAAGAGATCAGGTTGCCTGCACAAAAAGACAAGAGAAATTGTCCCATGAGGAAGCAGCTTTGCTTCCTATGGGCTTGTGCCCTCTCTCTCTCTCAGCCCTCGGTTTCCTAAATTCTGTTTGTCCCATCAGGCAGCTGCCCATAGGTGCACTGGCCGTCCCACTGCGTGCTGCCCGCGCGTTGCCCCATGTATACTGCCCGGCATACACATGATGCTGGCTTCTACCTGCTCCCTTCCTTTGCACCTCTCCCTTGCCAGGTTAAAAGGAAAGCACGGAAACTTCACCTCTCACCAAATCACCCCTTCTCGGCCAGTTTCAGCAAAAATAGATGGCTAGTTTGCACTGTTATTGTGGGAACTAATAGCTGGGTGAACAAGGTAATTGCTGTAGCGTTGTGTCCTTGGGAACTCAGACTAAGGAATGGAAAACTGAGAAAGAAGAGACTGAAAATATGAGGGCAGTGCAAGCTCTTCAGTTCTCAGAGTCTTCTGAAGGCTTCTGTAGCAGGGGCTGGAAGTGCAGAGCAGATGTGGCACTGTTTTGCTGGCATGCTGCTTTCCACTAGGAGGGATTTTTTTAGTCTGGAGAAGGAAGATGATTGATTAGTCAGCTGCTGAAGGAGCTTTTAAAATGTTGATGCAATGACTTGCTTTTCCCCAAATGATAGTTGTTGATATTCTGAAGCAGCAATATTCCCTCAGGTTGCTTGCTGACCCATAAGACAAGGCTTTTCTGCCTCACCCTTGAATTTTGTGGGTTGCCTTGCACTGTTTCCCTCAGGGCCAGGCATCTTTGTCCAATCAAGCTTGAATTAGGTCACTGTTAACTAGTGTCAAGTTGGAGGAGTCTTGCTGAAGCTGGCAGTCTAAAAAAAAATTAAATATTTTCCATGCCACAGAGACTATTGGTCTGTGACCCACCAAAATATCAAAAATCCAGATGCATAAGACCAATTCTGATGAAGTTGGCATAGTCTTATCTGGGTCAATTGTCTTAACAAGACATTATGTCACCAGTTAGGGGAAAATACAACCTAACCCCCTAAAAATAACTAATGGGAAAAACCTTGCACAACAAAGCCAGTCGCACAGCATTTGATCATCAGAAAAATAAAAATAAATTCAGACCCATGATATATTTAATCATCTGTATTTATTCCTCTGGTAATCTAAAAACAGGCAGATGTTCTTTTTCTTCTTGGAAGCAAGGCAATTCCGGAAAACTTCATATTTTAGGCAGCTCTTCAAACAGCTTTTCTCCTAAAACTTAAATGTCGTTGTTTGTTAGGAGGAAAGCCATTGGAATGAAGAAAATTTGAATTGTATATAAGCACCTTAACCATACCAGCTATGTTGTGGAGAATTCTTCTCCAGGCTCTCAGAATAGGCACCAGAGGATTATACTTTTGGTGTTTTGTCACAGTAAGAGAACTTGGATTTCATGACAATCACTCTGCCCTGCCCTGAAGAAGACAAAACTGAAGGCACCTGGAGGAAGCTAGACCAAGAATGAAAAGGTGTCAGATGGGAACATGTATACATTATTCACCATTTTTTCCCAGAAGAGAAGTGACATGTCTGTAACAGCAAAAAGACCCCAAGGAAGAAAGGGAAATTCAAGGGAATCTCCAGATAGGTTATATGTATACAGGGAGCACTTGCACATGAAAATATTTTGCAGTGGTGACGTCTGAAGCCTTCAAAAACACTGCTCCTTTAGGACAGAAGTTACCTAGGCGTTCTCAGCCACCAACTTTCAGGTCTTTTGTATGAAAAAGCCATGGAGGGGAAAAAAAATGAGGCAGGAGTACTCCAAAATACGGTGTTGTATTCAGCCACTTATGGAGCTTTTCAAGAGCAGCCTGGATTTGAGAGGGGAAGAAAAAAACAATGCAGTAAGCAGGCTGCAAAGAGGATGTCTCAGTCTGCGATGCTGTGAAAACTCAAAAAGGTCCTATGGCCTTTCATCACAGCACTATCCAGAAAGCCCCCAAAGTTTTCCTTGAGGGGATACCTTTGAGGAAGGAGATAAAGTAAAGCATTTCAGATGCCTTGGAGTTCTTGAGAATCTTGAAAATGGTTGTTTGAAGCTTTTTTCTTTTGCTAAGTGGATTACAGATTTGGTTGGATTAGGGCCTTAATAAATACCTACACTGTTTGTCTTTCATCTGTGAAATGTTTGCCTGCTTTTAAATAGACTATTCTTGTTTGCTTCAGTGTTGTCATGTTGATGTGAAACTCTGGAAACAGGAATTCTGCCCTTAATTCAATAAAAGGATTTGGAAACCTGAGGCTAAAACTCAAATATAACTGGTATAAATCCAGAGTAGCAGGACCTTATTTCAGTGCTGGAGAAGCAGCAGGAGACTAGCTCCTTGACAGTTTTTTGATGTCTGAGTGACTTCTTTGTTTGCCTCATGATAGTTTGTGGTAGTGTAGCTATTATTTTTAAAGCTCAGCCCTGGCCAGAGGGCAGCTGTTCTGTTCCATGCAATGGGGAAACCCAGCGGTGCTTCCCTGGGCAGGAGACAGTTCCTTTGCCTGGGGAGCAGAGGACCACTGGCAGTGACGAATGGAGAGGTGAGGCCTAGCCATTTTCAGTAGTCAGGTGGCCATGCGATTCTCAAACAAGAGCAGGTCTCATGAAACAAGAGCAGATCTCATGAAATCTGTAGGTGGCACTGAGTGAATGGGGGTGCAAGGAAAGGTGCAGTATGGTTGTTTCCCTCTGCCGTGCGGCACTGCTGCCCCTGTTGCCTCTGGTTTTCCTCTGTGGAGCCACTTGAGTGGCCCAGTGTGCAGATATACCTGTGTTTGCGGTGGAGGAGATGCTGCCTGCTCTACAGCCACTAACAGAGGATTCGTAAAAGCTGCTCCCTGTCACTCTGGTTATCCTTTGGATGCTGTTAACTGACAAACAATTCAAAGGTGATAACTCGATGATGACAGTTTATTGCAGCGATTTATAACTTCAGTCATGTACAATTAACAGCCTGCAGGCAATAGGAGGGTAATGATGAAAATTTACTGCAGCCATTTGTCATTTATATTGGTGGCCAGAACAAAGTATGTCAAGGCACAAAGACAGGCCACAGACCAGGCAGTAGGAGCCAGCTGCCAGCTTTGTGGAGGAGGAGGCCCCCAGCTTCAAGTGCTGACCTGTGGCATGCCAATCTCTTTTCATGCCCTCTCCCCTGAGGGCACAGCCACACGTGTTCTATGGGCCTGGTTGTGTCCTGGCATGATGGGAAGGGCTTCTCACTGCCTGTGAGGCCAAGGTGGAAGCTGCTGGTGGGATTGTCAGGGTCTGAGTCATAGAATCGCAGAATCATAGAACAGTTTGGGTGGAAGGGATCTTCTAAGGTCATCTAGTCCAACCCACTGCAATGAGCAGAGACATCTTCAACTAGATGGGGTTGCTCAGAGCCCTGTCCAGCCTGGCTTTGAGTGTCTCCAGGGATGGCGCATTTACCACCTCTCTGGGCAAAAGGCTATTGCAAGGTGGGGTGCAAGGTGAGCAAGAGGCTGGGGAGGTGTGATAGTTGCAGTTGTACAAAGGGGTTGTCATGACAGGCCTGACCCACAGTTTGAGGGTAGTTTTCAGCAAGATGGGCTGATCTGGCTGGCTGTCCCTGGGCAGGCACGGCAGTTGTGCCTGCCCCTTCCCTCTGCCCTGCTCACACCACCCAGTCTGCAGGGCAGGGTTGCTCAGCCATCCTTACCAAGAGGCAGTAGCAAAGGACAAATCCAGCATGATGATGTAGTGGGCCATGCCAGTTTGTCGAGGGCTCAGGTGAATGCTAAGGCGGGGTTGGGAACTGAGAAGGAAGAGAGGGAGAAAGAGCCCTGCTCCTTTTGGTGGCAGTGAAACAGAGGGACTGTCTGTGATGACCAGAGGTGATACAGGCCCAATCCTGCTTCACAGCTCTTCAGGCAGAGTTCTGTTTCCATGGGCATTATTGACAGTCCCTTTGTAGAGCAGAGATTAGCTCAATAATGAATGCCTCAGAATAAATCAATGGTGGGACAGCTTCTGGACCTGGTGATTTTCCACCCTTTGCAGCTCCTAGGTAGCAGACTAGCACAGGCTGCAGCCCAGCAGCGATAGCAAGGCATACTTCAGCTCCACTGTGGAAAGCGCTTAAGGAGGACACTTGCTTTCACTTCAGTTCGGGAGTGTGGCCTTTTTTCTTCAAGGTACGTCTTGACAGCATTTTAAACATTGGCATTTTGCTCCAAGGAGCTGCGAAGGTCACTGACAAGGCTGTTCATATGCCATTACTCTCTTTTCAATGCTAATCCAGCCTTTGCCATTTGATCTTTTAGTATTTGTGATGATGGGACTGGTTTTCATTTTGCCTAATGAAGACAGTTGGTAGCTTGCAGTGTTTATTTCTGCTATCATAAAATCTTTTAAAAATAACTGTATTGATCTTTAGAAAAGAGAATTACAAGGTTGTAAGACAATTATGGTATGCTGAATTGTGCGGTATACATCGGTACTGGAGAGGTCAAGTCCTATTAGTGAAGGTAAATCTTAGATCTGGAGTATAATGATAATTGACCTGCATGTAACATCTCACAGGGTGATACAAATTAGTGTGATTTATTGCTTACCTTTTAAGAATCCTGTTTCTCTGGCCACCATAGCCACAAATAATAAAAAGAGTTCCCTTCACAAAGACCTTATGGTGGCCATGTTCTCATGTGACAAAAAAGCAGGTGTCAAAGAGCAATAAGAAAGGAAGGAGACAAAGGATACGAAAGGACATCGATCAACCCCACGTTTATAGATGTCGGCGTACTGTCTGTCTACCCCATGTCAGATGATCTGTAGACATAAACAGTTGTTCAGCCTCCTGTTTTTCCACAGAAATCTCTTTTGATATGGCCTTTAGTTGTTTTCCTTCATTTTTTTTTCCACCAGAGCAGGACAGCAGTAGACAAGTTGGTATTAGACACACAGAGAAAGGAAGAAGCAAAAAAGGAAGCAGAAGGTCCATGCCAGGGTGGGGAGTAAACAGGGAAACTGTTTTGTGATTGTGAGATAAAGATGTCAAATGACAGGCTGAACAGTCTGGGCAAATGGAGGTGTTATTCTCCATGTTATTTTAATAGTTGATGATTAAATAAGAAGAAAGGGAGGGCAGGCAAGAGTACTTTACTATTAAAAGGGATAAGAAGGAAAAATTGTGTGATCTCCTAGGACATCTCACACACCCAGAGCTAAACTTGTCACAACAGAATCAGGTTGATTCATGAGTCTGCGTGCTGTGTGTAATTGTACCTTATTTAAAGATTTTTTAAAAAGGAAAAAAATTATAAAAAGAATGGTCTTAAGGTTCATCCACACTGTGTTTGCAGAGCTAAATCCTGCCCAAATTAGGGAGGAGAAAATGCTGCTGAAAGGCCCTGAGTTGCAGGGCTCCTCCTGGCCAAACCAAGATTCCTTGGGATGGTTGAGGCAGTATGTTCTAGAATCGGAAACACACCCGGGCCTTTCTCCAAAGGCAGCTGTTGTGCTAGCAAGCCTAATAAACTAGCCACCCCCTAAAACCACAGGCCGCGGTAAGTTCTTGCGTGAGCTTGCCCACATGGTGAGCTGGTCCTCTGTGCTAGTGCTTTCTTGAGTGTGGAGAACCTGATCAGCTACATGGGCCGGAAAAAGAGGCCCCCTACATCTGCTGAACAGCACATGATAGAATTTAGCCAAGAAATGACTTAATTTCTGTAGAAATAGCCTGATTTTTTCCGAAGTGGCTGAGCACCACGCACATCCTACTGAGATGAGGGGAGGGGGAAGATGCAGACACTCAGCCTTGCTGAAGACCGCTGTGGTGTGATGAGGAGATGGGAAGGGCTGTCAGGTCCCGCATGTCTTGCAGATGTATTTTTGGTTCTTGCAAAATTCATCCATGGCTGAAAGAATCCAACGACAACTTTTCTGATGCAGAGACAAAGCAGAGAAATTTCAGCCTGAGCAAAGAATTGCTCAGAAATGTAGGGATGGGTGATAAAGGGATTCAGAAAAACAACATTGCAGCTTGAAGTGAAACCATTGCTACCCCAGAGGCTTGTGTATTCCAATCAAGAGTGGAAGGCAAACTAGGCTGGCAATACCTCTGTCTAGTCACCCCACCTGCAGAGTTTCCAAGCATGGTATTTCTGAGCTTTCTCTATTAAACAGCTCAAGTTGAGCTCCTTCTGCACTGCTAAACCCATTTCTGTCTGTCTCTCTCTCTTCCTTATGTCCTTGATTAAGTGATGGCTACTGATAATGTTAATCCTCCTCTGCCAGCTCCCCTTCATCTAAATAGCCACTCTTCGCAAGGACTTCCAGTCCAGCTGGCTGACTTACTGCCTTCAAAGCTTTTGTTTTTCCCGACTCCCTCTGTCCGGGAGCGTAGTGGGGAAAGGAAGGCAGCGCTGCATGGAGGGCACACACGGGGAAAGGACACAGACAGCCTGGGCTGCCAGCAGGCGGGTGCCAGGAAGTGTTGGGAAACATCCCGATCCTTCTCTGTGCTCACAGATGCTGGCGTTGGACAGCCTTGCTGTACCACACCAATGGCACTACTGAGAGTCTGGAGTTAGGTCTTAGTTAAAAACGTGCGAGGTAGAGCTACTCTCTGCCCCCACACAAGTTAATTGCACCATTAAACGTCAAACGGCTTTTGTTACCATTTTTTGCCAGTTGAGTGCCTGGTCTGAAAGTGTGTTTTGCCCACCTGCTCCGCAAATTCTCACCATTTTCATCTTTCACAATGATTTCTCATTAGCTCTTGCCTGACTTGTTTGTCTTTGCTGGTGTCATGGTTGCAGACCTGGAAGCTCCTCGATCTGGGGCACATGTATTTCTGAGATGAGATTTGTTTTCTGTAGACATTGTTCTTCAGCACCCTGTTGACTTAGTGGAGGGGCCACCTCTACACTGAATAGCAGAGTGTTGCTCTGTATGTGAAACACGGTAATAAATAATAACCTAATTGATCAAATGCCAGATGATTTTGTAAGCCTAGAATGCATAAACCTGCAATAGCTTGGTATTTGCTTGTCTGATATGAGTTTCTCCATTCTCTGGGCTTAGTCTGGGGTAGGCACAGAGGAGAAATGAACGTCAGGCTTTTCTTTAACTCCGTCTTTAGGACTGGTTGGGTAAGTCAAAGCACTCATGATACCACCGTGTGAACAGTTTTATGCTGATCTCAGTCCATGCAACCACCATCCTCCATGCGTACTCCCTGTCGACATTCCCCTCTGCCTTGATATCCTCACTGTATGGTCACCAGAGTGACCACAAGGATGTCAAGGAGAAGGGGAACATCAACAGGGAATATACATGTGGGCAAAGAGGAGGAGGAGGCTTGAATGTGCACCAGAGGGAAAAGATTGACTCAGTGGCAATCACAGAGACATTTGAACATACAACTGATGGTGCATGAATCTATACGTCTTCTTGGAAGTCATAAAAACCAAGGGGCCCTGGCTCAGTCACCTCTACTTCTTGCCATATCAGGGTTTCAGAGGTGGAGTAAAGACATCCCAAAGGTTTGGTATCGGGGACAAGATATTTGTAAACATGGCAAGGCTCTTCCACAAGGTAGATAAGATGTTTTTTCAGTCACTTTGCATCACACAAATGGGGGGGTCTGAAGTGAGCCCAGGTTGTATGTACATGCTCAGGCTGCCCAGCTCTTCGAAGTATTGATGTTTAGACAGCAAAAGAAATATTGAATTGAATCCTGCTTTCTCCTTAGCACGGTATTGATCTTTAAATAGGAAAAGACCAAACCGAAAACCAGAAACTCTATATCCATGGAAACATGGAGCTTAGATCCTACAACTCAACAAGCACAACAGTAATTATTTTGCTGTCATTTCTACAACTTCATAGTTTAATGGTATTAAGAGACCCTCAGCTCCTCCAGTTGATTATTATCTGTCATTTGTGGTTAAATAAATAACACCTACCACATATTGAGTAGTATTTGAGGTTTTAGAATTAGATAGATAGACAGACAGAAAAATAGCTAGATATTTTGTCTCTTTTGTCCCTCTCATTCATTCTTTACATGGCAATGCAAACATGTTCTGTAGTTTTATTGTAACCCTGATAGAGCCTTTTAGTTACATTTCTTCTTTCCCTGGTTGTCAGATTGGTCTTTCACTTAGCGGTGAAGGAAGCTTTTTGTAAATTGGAAACAAAAGCACTGTTTCAAAACTGAAAAGGCAACCAGTATACCTCTGGCAGGACCAATTTATGCATAAAGAGTTATTTTTTTACTGCAGCATCAATACTGATGGAACTGGTTTTAGCAGTGAGCAGAGTTGCTCCTGTTAATGATACGTTTTTTTGCTTACCTCAGAGTCTTGAGGAACAAATCAGGGACCATATAAACAGGACAGCACTCGGGTTAGTGATTCTCAGCTGAACATGACCAAGCTTTGGGTGACAGCAAGTTTCATTTCAGTATTCATATTTAAATAAAAGGTGGTTTAGAGTATTGGATCCCATGGTATAGTTTACTTCATTAACATACACTTATTCATATTAAGGAAGACTGTTTCATGCCATGTGTGGAACAAACTACCTTTAGATAGAGTATTTTTCACCAGCTTTGTAATAACTTGATGGCAGGCTAAAGACAGTGTTGGAAAACCCATACCGAATCCTGGGGAGAAGGAATGAGGTCTGATTTCCTGACCAGAGCCTGCAGGATGCTCTCTAAGTGCAACAAGTGGTACTGCAACTTGTAACACAAAGGGCTCATAAACAAGGGAACCTTTATTGCAGAAAAGTTTCCACTGCAGCGAGTTCTCAAATGGTCCATAAAAGGGCATAAATTGGCTCTTTCATTTCAGAAAAATAAAATGCCTCCCAACTTGATAGCACAAATAGTAGCACTTGAAGCCAGTTCTCGTTTAAGGTGTTTACAGGATTAGGCATGCACCAGAAAAGAGGAGTGGAGCAGGGCAAGGGAGGAGCCCTCGCCTCCCTGGATTGCTGTGTCTTGTACCTGGACCCAGAAGAACCATTCAGAATTCATGTTAAAAAAAGCAAACAAACAACACCTTAACCATTTTAAAAGCACTGGCAAAAGGGAAGCACCAGGAAATGTGCTGGTTTTGTTGCAGCCTGACAAAAAGAGAGAAGGTCTTTAATTTTAAGAGTTCCAGGGCACTTTTTTTTTCTTTTTTCTTCTCTCTTTTTTTTTTTTTTTTTTTTCAGTTATTCGCATGAGAAAATAACTAGGCATTCCAACGACATCATTTGGCAGAAATTAAATCTAAGCGCTCCAATTTAAGTTTCAATAAATCAGTAGTAGAATTGGCTCTGTCACTCTATAAACTCTTGGGCATTGGCTTTTATACCCTTTTGGAACTGGCTGGCTGCACTCTTAAGCACGCTGATCATGACGCAGTGATTGTTTCATCATGACATACTCTAATCCAAAAAAAAAGCAGGAGAATGTTTGTATTGCCTCCCCTACTCTAGAGACGAGTAGCATTTTTAATGGTGTTGTTACAGCCTAATGAAAATAGAATAGTTTGTTTAACATTTCCAGGATTTCCTTTTTTTTTTTTTTTTTTAATTATTTGGAAAAATAAAAAGGCAATACAATACTGTGCAGCAGACACTGCTGTTAACAGATCTTTCTGTAAGGGCACAACAAAGGAGCTAGAAAAGCTTTGTGAATATACATTGCCCATTTTGGCAGCAAATAAACCTGTCTGATTATCTTTCTGCTACTGCTGTAAATGATATTGCCCTTTAATTGAACAGATACAAGCGCTTCTGAATCCCAGTAATGGCTTCTCAGGTGTGCCTATATGAACAAATTCTGGATACTGAGATTCATGTGCATTGGTGCAGCAGGTATTTCTGTTGTAAAAGCTACCAAGGCCTGGGTATAAGTGCACGTACATTAGGGGGACCGTGTGTTTTTCTGGAGTAGACACGCTGTCAGAGGCTCTTGGTATCAGTGAATATGAAAAGCATTGTTGTTTCTCTAAATGTTATGGCAAAAGCATGAATGGAATTACAGCATTTCTAAATATTTTGCCTAATTAGTCCGTTGGGAAGAATTTGAACTCCACTTGTCCTGGATGTGAATGCGAAGTATTGACTAAACCCTAAACACCCTTGCTGGCCATCAGGAAGGCTCAGGGTCAGTATCACCAGGCAGCTGCAAATCTCAAAGGACGCTTTTCATGAAACCCTCCTCTGTAACCTTTGCATCTTTGAGGCTTTTTTGACTCTGAAGTGTCTCAGACTACAAGTCCAGCTCTTCCTCCCCTGGCTTAGAAGCGTGTCATACAAACAAAAATGTAGGCATAAACCATTTAAATAGAAAGTAATCCCTGAAAGGATTATATCTCTATAAAGCAGCTACACCCTGCCCCAAGGGCTGTGTTCCCTCCTCCTGTATGTGCCGGAGGGGGACCTTCTAATACATTATTCCCTAGGTTACCCACAAACAAAGCCAACTTTCTGTGGTGGATCAAGTAGCTGTTTTCCCACGGGAGAGAGGAGCTGGAGTGAGGAACTCTGCCTGCCGTTTCATAGCCATTACTGGAACACTGGAAATGGTGGAGCAATGAGAGCTCAAATGGTTCTATTGTGACACAGCTTTAAAAAGAAAAGAAAAGGTCCTTAAATGCTCTGTCTGCATTTAGTCCACTCTGCTATGGCTACCAACACAGCCACAATAGCAGTGAGCGGTGGTGGTTAGGAATACCAACAGAGACATGGCCCTCTTCACAGGGAGGTCTCCCTGGGATCTTCCAGCTCTTGGGAAGCTCTGGAGGGTGATATGAGCCCACCTCGCTGACTCTCTGCCAACAGTAGACATC
Source organism: Patagioenas fasciata (assembly GCF_037038585.1). Lineage (NCBI taxonomy): Eukaryota > Metazoa > Chordata > Aves > Columbiformes > Columbidae > Patagioenas > Patagioenas fasciata. The sequence goes on from NC_092520.1 coordinate 92,491,320, forward strand.
TCTGCAGAACATGGGTGCACTGGGGGGTAGCTGAGCAGGTCCCTGTACCTTTTCAGGCTAAATGTCACTTAAATCCTGCATCCAATTGGTAGGGCATGTCCTTCCCATATGCTTCATCACATCATGTCTTCAAGAATCAGGAGCCAGCAAAAGGAGACCTGCAAGATGATGGGGGAGCTCAGAGGTTGGGAGAGGACATAGCAACAACATTAACGACACTGTTGAAGCAGAGGCAGATCAGTTTGGCCTCGTTCTTCCTAGGTGGGTTGATGACAGACCTCACGCTGCCCACTTCTCTTCCATTAGGAAGGCCACTCACCCTCCTTTCCAGAGTTTGTCCTGGTCAGTTGAGACAAGGTCTTCTGCTATATGTGATACTCAGACAGACCCAGATGCCAAAGGCTTTCTCAGCTGCCTCATTCTGGGTGATACCCTGGTTGTCCCTCAGATGTCTGCCTGTTGCAAAACACCTGGCTCATGGTTATCTGGAGATGAATCTCACTCTTTCAGCTTGGACAGCCAATATAGGCGCCAATCCCCTTCAAAGCAGGGAAGGCCCAGAACTTACTACAGAAAGAAAAAATGTCCCACTACTTCTTGTTCATGAGCTGAGCCTACTGGTGCAAGTGAAAAAACCATGTGCTGTTGTGTGTGGTGTGCAAGTTTGTGTGTACTTCACTGCAGTGAATGTAGGCTAACCCACCATCACCTGCTGAACAAATTAACAATCTCCTCCTAGATTCTATTCCCATTAGGTTGACTTGTACCTCCCACTGCTGTTCTCCTCCTCCTCTCCCTCTTGGCCAGCCTAAATCCCTCCTGACTTCTTTGTTTCAACCAACCCTTTACCGTGCCAGGGAACAGAAAGTCCCAGCCTCCCACCTCCTGCTTTCGCACTTTCACCTTACACCTCACCCTGATTCTGCACAGACTGTTCCCTGTGTCCTGCAGTGGGGTCCCGATCTTGCTCCCTGCCAGTCTCTCTGCTGTGGGGTCTGTGTTCCTGCCTCTCCAGCCAGAGGGTCCCGCTAACCAGCACCAGAGGCAGGAGGTGTGAGCAGGACCTGCTGCCACCCAACTTTCCCATTGCAGAAGCTGGGACAAGGTAGCACTATCCCACTGGTAGCATACAGCAAGATTACTGGGACATCATCGATTCAAGATGCAGAGGAAGCAAAATGGACTCATTGAGTTCAGGGGAAGTTTTACTGCTTGCTGTGGAGGAGCTGGCTTGTTTCTGCTCACATTTTCACGCCATCATGTGAATGGGCCTGCAGGGCAGTGATGATTCTTCCAAGTCACTTTTTTATTAGTCTCTGAAAACACATGGGGTGAAATCTTGGCTCTACAGAAGGCACACCTTGCATCAAGGTGGCACCTGAAGTCATTTTACATAGTAGCCAGTGACTTCCCAGGTAGAGTCCTCTAGTTCCAATGTCTTCAGAGAAGTAATCCATGCTGAGTGTATTAAGAATCATGTATACTGTGAAAATGGATTTGTTACACTCAAATAAAGAAATATCTAGGAAATTATCATGTTGAAAAATTCAGAAAAATGAGTGTGAGGAATCCAAATTAGTGAGGAACTAAAACTGGCAAAAATGCTTACTTAAGGTGGAAGCAGCCAAGAAATCCTGTATTAGTGAAGCTTGTTAAATTAGCAACCTGCTGTGTCTGATATTTTGTAAGGTTATTAGTGAGCTTTCCAGTTCACTGTGGTACATCAGGTTTGTTAATGTATGCTTCAGCCCTGGGATTACTTTTCCAAGCAATTTTAATGTGTGATTTTCTTCTTTTTTACTTTCCTGTGGACAGGGTTAATTTTCTGAAAAGAGAGGAGAGGGTATTGCCAGGAAAGGTGTTTAGTATTTAAAAACGATCTTTTGGACACACTTATTGGGTAATGTTATCAGTAAAATGTCAGTGTTTTTAATGTTTAGAGTAGGAAACTATCATCAGATCTCATATGCCTCAGTGAGATTACGCTCACCAAATGTAGGCACTTTAGGAGGGGTTTTGACTTCAGAACCTCTTCTTGAATCAAATAAACCACTGATTTGTCTCATTTCTACATGCAGCCCACATTTGTGATAAATTATTATTTGGTTATATTCTCATGTACCTGAACGCTTCTACCTAGGAGCTCAAATCTGTTCTTTTATTTCAGGAAGTTGTCTAGATAGGGTTACAGCAAATGGCCCATGGAAATCCTTAATGCTAATCTTTCACACACTTCAGAACATTAGGTTAAAGGGAGGACAAATACTGTACTTGCTCATGTAATTGATATGTTCATCCTTCCACTTCCCAAGATTTTATCCATAAAAGTGAGGATATGGCCATTATGCACGTGTTTTCAACAACTGCTGGTAAACTTGCTCATGACCAGGCAGCACAAGTGTGTGTTATGCCATTAGCTCTGCATGTAAGTCCCGTCCTTCAGGATAGGACTTGGAGGTGAAATTTCCGCTCCAAATGTTTCTCAGACTTCCCAACTACACACTGACTTTGGGTTATCTTTTCAAGAGTGCACTGTGGTTTAGTATGCCTGAAGTCTGAGCTATGGAGTTCAGATACCCGGGATTTTATTTTTGGACAAAAGAGTCCTCTGAGTGCCACCTGCTATTGGTGGTTGCCAAGCAGAGATTCAGGCTCAAGTGAACCCTGTTTGAAGGTATGCAGAATGGGTGCTGCTTTTGAAAATGCTGGCTTGCATCTTGCTTTTCTTCTTGGACAAGACTGCAAATATTAATATCCCTCATGAGGATATCACAGAATCACAGAATGCTAGGGACTGGAAGGGACCTCAAAAGATCGTCTAGTCCAATCCCCCTGCCAGAGCAGGAACACCTAGATGAGGTTACACAGGAAGATGTCCAGGTGGGTTTTGAATGCCTCCAGAGTAGGAGACTTCACAACCCCCCTGGGCAGCCTGTTCCAGTGTTCTGTCACCCTCACTGAGAAGAAGTTTCTTCTCATATTTAAGTGGAACCTCTTGTATTCCAGTTTGAAACAATTAGCCCTTGTCCTATCATTGGTTGTCACCGAGAAGAGCCTGGCTCCATCCTCGTGACGCTCACCCTTTACATACTGAGGTCACCCCTCAGTCTCCTCCAAGCTAAAGAGCCCCAGCTACCTCAGCCTTTCCTCATAAGGGAGATGCTCCACTCCCTTAATCGTCTTTGTTGCCCTATGCTGGACTCTCTTCAGCAGTTCCCTGTCCTTCTGGAACTGAGGGGCCCAGAACTGGACACAATATTCCAGATGTGGTCTCACCAGGGCAGAGTGGAGGGGAAGGAGAACCTCTCTCGACCTAATAACCATCCCCCTTATAATACACCCCAGGATGCCATTGGCCTTCCTGGCCACAAGGGCACAGTGCTGGCTCATGGTCATCCTGCTGTCCACCAGGACCCCCAGGTCCCTTTCCCCTATGTTGCTCTCTAACAGGTCATTCCCCAATTTATACTGGAACCTGGGGTTGTTCCTGCCCAGATGCAAGACTGACTCTACACTTGCCCCTGTTATATTTCATTAAATTTTTTATTTGATGATAGTCTTTGTAGTCTCTTTGGGCTGTTTTTGTCTGACACGCAAGGTGACAGAAAGTGTCAAACTTAAGCAAATTTAAATTAAGCACAAACTGCATTTACTTATTCGGTAACATAGCCTGTTAGTTAAATTCAAAGGGGCTCTTCCTATTCCTTGGATGAGTTATGAAGTGATTATATGCCTAGAAGTAGGGAACAGAAGACACAAATAGATAACATGGGGAGGTATTAATTCATCTTCACTTGTAACATTGACTGTTTAACAAGTCTTTTGTAACAGTGACTTCTGAGTCCATCTGGAATGAATAACTTTTATGTAACATTTGGGGGTCTAAATTAAGAGCTGAATTGTGCCTTTGGGTGCCCCCTCTAAGTAAGAGAGCAGAGAAGCACAGATGGTAGAAAAGCTCAAAGTAAAGTAGCGACCTTAGAAGCAGTATGACTGCCCAGCCAACAAATCTGCTCTCTGCACTAGAAGATATTGCTCATGTAGCAGACTGCACACTGAGGCAGCTCTTAGTAGCTAGAAAATAGCTAGTGGGCTATTTCTTGTGTTAGCGTATGCACGCATCGTCCTCAGTGGCAAAAGCAGCTGCTGATACAATGTGCAATCAGTTGGTGCTGGAAAAGAGGAGCAAAGAGCATCCCACGGCACCAGGCTGTCTGGTACAAACTGGCCTTCAGTGACTGTGCTCTTTATGAATTGGAGTTGCCAGTATCTCTGCTCTTTGTCAACTGGGGCAGGATGGTCCCTAATACATTAATGACAACAATTAATTGTTTTAAAGACTTCTGTGCAGGATTGGGCTCATCTTCTTTTTGCTGTTTGGGTTTCATTTTGAAGACTGGGGAGCGAGTGTACCTCCTACTGGAAAAAGGCCTTTCAGTCACAGAACCACAGAATGGTCCCAACCATTGGAAGGGATCTCTGGAGATCATCTAGTCCAACCCACCTGCTAAGGCAGGTTCACCCAGAGCAGATCACACAGGAATGTGTCCAGGTGGGTCTTGAGTGTCTCCAGAGGAGACTCCACAACCTCTCTGGGCAGCCTGTTCCTGTGCTCTGGTACTCTCAAAGTAAAGAAGTTTTCCCTCATATTTAGATGGGACCTCCTGTGCTTCAGTCTGTGCCCATTGCCCCTCATCCTATCATTGGGCACCACTGAAAGGAGCCTAGTCCAAACAGCATGGGCAACTGAGTGCCCTTCCGTGGTCGGTCTTCACCAAATGGGGAATAAAAACAAAGGGAAGGAATATGTGACCTTCCAACCTTAAGCTCTGCATACCATGTGGCTGGTGGGAGGCATTAGCAAGGCTCCACTGTTCATTGTTGTGGGTGTTTTTATGAATATTAGTGACAGAGAGCCAGCAGGGTAGCAGTAAATACAGATAAGTACCAAAATCCATATTAACACTTCTCCACTCCACTGACAACAGAAAGGGTATTGAAAGCGTCACTGTTTTTCAAAAGTTATGTGTTGAATTTGTTCTGCAAAGCAGAGGTATTTAGGGCCATGGTGACATAACATATTGCATCGAGTAAGCACTGTTTGCAGGGGACTGTGTACGAGCCAGCTATATGTGTGCTCTAGCCCTACTTAAAATAAACCTACACATACTATCACTTTCTTATTCTGGGAACCAGCTGAAGGGAACAAGGGCTGCAGCAGCTACGTATCAGTATATACTGCATATACGCTGATTACTCCCACTCTTGTCATGGCCATTTCTACTCACTAGTTGCCAGTGTTGTGAAGAAGTATATGACTCTTGATATTTTGGAGAATGTGGGAGGAGAGTAGTCAGCGTTTGCTCCCTCACTGTTCTCAACCCAGACGAGGGGTTTCCAGCTGCGTGTGTGCACGCAGAAGAAATACGTATGCACACAGGCACACAGGGTTAGAATTCCTTGCTGCTGTGGATGAGCAGCGTGTATTTATTGACTGAGAGGTGCCTGAGCCCTGATCCAAGCTTCACTGAAGTCCAGTGGGAATCTCTCTGATGGTGCTACAGTTGTAATGTTACAACCTGAGAGATGGCAAAGCAGCAGCGGAAAATATGCATAATGCTGACTCAGCAAAGGCTACAAACTTTAATGCCTATCTCCCCTCTCTGAGTCCCCCCACATTCTTTTCTACACAAGTGTGCTGGGCAAGCTGGTAGAGATGAAAAAATAAATACTTTGGGATAATGATGCTGAGTCATTAACCATGTGATGGAAACAATTTGTCCAGTTATCACCAGCCAGCTCCACCTCCAGCCTCCCAGTAGCTGGGGGCTGCTAAAGTGCTATTCCTCCTCCTCGGAGCCTTTTGTGTTCCAAGTCCCTCTGTCCACAGGCAGGAGCGGGCATTCTGGCATATGACTCATACCCTGGGCACTGCATTAGCTATGATAATACTTTCTTCTTAGACCCTTTCATATCTAACACAGTTGGGAAAGTCTGAAATAAGTAGAGTGGGGAGGGAAGAAAGATTAGCTCCCAATTTCTTCCCTTTTAGGTATTTAAATTAGTACCTGAAAACTAACTTTAAAAGGGACCCCACCTTTGCCTCTACAATTGTAAGTCTCAGTTTTCATATCTATTTTTGTGTATGTACCATCCTGGATATAGGTGCATATGTACTGCAGATGCTCGTTTGCATGTAGAAAAGCTATTTGTGCAGTTTAGGAGATGTAAGAAAAGCTTTTCTATATGCAAGCCAACATCTTGATTTTGAAAATATGTCATTAAGTGGCAGTTTATTACAGTTTTTTTTGCCTTCCTTCCTTTCAAAATACTGTAGGCATACGATTGAAATACTGTGTGAGCTGCTAGTTGGAACAGGATTTTCTGATTCTTCAGTAATTTATATTTACTTCCCTCTAACAATGAAAATTGCTTATAGTGCACAACTTTCAGCCTACTATGGATTAAAATGCATTTTGGAAATCTCTCCCTGGCACATTTATTACAACAACTCAAAAATATAGAGCATTTGGGATCTTTAATCTTCACATTCCTCTAATAAGAAAAGTTGTATAATCCATCTCTGAAGGACGAATCTTCATGAAAATACTGTGGCAATATACTGACAGTAGGCTTTCTTTTTATTAAATTTCATATCCACATTCAGTGAGGAAGAGCCTCTTGTATTCTCATAACATTTTTTTGTTGAAAAGCATCCACGAAACCTCAGCAACGTGTTTCTGAAGGTCCACTTCCCCCTTTCCCACCCCTCTTTTCTCCCTCCAACACAGATGGGTCTCTGCCCTGGTGCAGCTTGTGGGTGGGCAGTGAGGCGACCAGAGCAGCACCTGCTGGAACGGCATCCCACCTGGGAGAGGGGCAAAGCCCAGAGTGTGGGCAAGCAGGAGGAAAGGCAGGCAGGGTTAAAGTATGGTGCCTGTGCTTCCTACTCTTCCCCATTTGGTGTGCTTATCGCAGTCCTGGAAGGAGCAATCCCTCTCTGGTACAAGTTTTATGGGTCATTTCCATCCCTCGCTTCTGAAGTGCTGAAGTTAATGACATTTTACTGCTTCTTTTCCAGTTCACCTCTAATAACTTGGCCTCCATACATTGCAGCTGCAGATAAAATATATACACGAAGGAAAATTCCACTGAACACATTGTTTTTCACTTTCTCCTTGTTTCCAAACACTAGTCTCAAAGCATGCAATGCCAAGTTACATATTATACATTAGTCCTCCTTGTTCTGTTCCTGGGTCCTGTACAGAAACATGTTTGTCGTCTGTAAGGGCAGCTGAAAAGCAAGAAAAAAATGGATCATTCTCTCACGTGCAGTCAAGATAGCAAAACAAATGAGCTGCTCTGTTGACAAAGACCTCGTATTAGAAAGCATACAACTTTCGTTATTCAGCGATCAGGTATCTAAGGAGTGATCTTTGGATGTGACACAACATGAAAAAGTCTAGCTATTAACTTGGATCCTTTCAGGGTACAGGCATTGTGCACACAGCCTGCCAAATTTGAGAAACCAAAGAGAATCTGTTTAAACTAGAACACCCTGCTCTGGATAATAAACAGTGGTTGTTGGTGACATTATGGAAAAATACGGGATAGGGCCTATCTGAACTTAAACAGATTCAGCCCAAAACTTCGACAGTCATTTGCTGTGTGATAACTAGATTTATATTTTTACGTATAGATACAGCTAGACCTATTGCTGTCTTTGCCAAATGAAAGGAAAAATTGTCTGCATAAAAGTAAGATGTGGGACCATTGTTGATATGATATGGAACAATTTAATTATTGTCAATTATTCACTTTGCTATAATTACAAAGTAGTAAAAGCTTTTTTTTTTTTTTTTTTTTTTTTTTGAGAAAGGAAAGAAAGCAAACTTAGAGCATTCCAGTTTCTTTGGCATTTTCATACTGATAATGGGCTTGTTCAGCTTCAAGACTTAGAAATGCTTAGAGCCCAGAAAGTCAAGGTTAAAAAAAGCAAATTTTGTCTTACCACTCTGCTAAAGGACATTTGTCACTTTCTATGTATTTCTAAGTGCAATTTTTACTCCTCTTTCCAGTATGACTGTCTAAAACTCCACCACAGAAGTTACACAGGGCAGAGTTGCTGTTTCTGACAGGCAAGTGAACTTCTCTTTCTATTTTGTTTGTCTGGGTTTTTTTTTGTTTTTTGTTTTTTTTTTTTTTTTGTTTTTTTTTGTTGTTATTGTTTGTGTGTGTGTGTGTGTGTGTGTGTTTGTGTTCCTTTCTTCATTGTTATTGTATTGTGTCTTTGTCCCCTGGTTCTGCAACTTGACTCACCTGCAGTAATGCTTGCATGTGTGTCCTACTCGCATCTTTGCAGCAGATGTAACACTGTTGCACAGCAGTTCAAGCCACCAAAACGACAAGATTACAGTGATGCTGGTATTGCAGTTCCACAGTTTCTGCTAATGATGCCACAAAAAATATGGTCTCACCTTGCCTCTTTCTTCTCCACATGCTCATTCCTCCCATCTCTACTTGCCAATGCAAATAGAAAATTAAGTGAGCCTCACCACTCCTCCATGAACATGTATGTGTGTGTGCACACGCATGCCTTCAGAATTACTGCAGAAGTGCTACCACAGGCTGCAGACACAGGTCATCAAACTGTAAACAGTTTGGGCTTTTTTCTTGTTTCCTCTTCACAGACTGCCTGGCACACACAAAGCACTAGACAATAACAGCATTGCCATGGAAATGATCATAGCCAGCAAAGATGATTGCAAGTATTTGTATCTTCTGAAGTCGAAGGAACCACTGGAAGATCACTGTATTGGTACTTTAGGTAAGTGAAAACATCCTGTCACTTAGTCATTGGCTACAGCTAAGACTTGAGCCTCTATAGTACATATTGTATGAGCAGAGAAATGATGGCAGTGTCGCAGGGGGCTTTCTGTCAGCGAAGAAAATCCCTAGCCTGCATGCTGTCCGGAACACCACCAGTGTCTGCAGTGCCTGTGACCACTGCGGAGAGGTTGCTCTCTCCCCTGGTCTCCATCTGTGTTATCGCAGCGCGGCGTGGGAGTGCTGGGCAGCACGACTCCTTTGTGTGCGCTTTTCCCTCTGTGTGCAGAGGAGTGGACGGCTCGGGCTCGGCTGAAACCGCTGCCTAAATAGGTGAGCAAACAAAGGAAGGCAGGATGTGGTCTTACTGTTCTAATTTTACATCAGGGGATGTTGGCACAGCACTGAGCACGAGTAGCTGGTGGTGCCAACGGAAACATGCCAATATTGTCAGCTTCTGCATTGCCAATATTGGAGAGGATGTAAAGCACTGGGTATAATTATGTGTATTACTGCCCTATTAGCATGAGGTAGGTGTTTGGTACCTCCTATCTTATAATCTAGGTTTTCCATGAGAACTGGGAATATGACACATTAAAGCAGCGCCAGCTGAAGGAAGTGATCTTGAGAATTACTGATTTTATCATGTCCTCCACACAATTTTGTGCAGGGAGGGAACTACACAGGCTCCACTGCTAAAAATGAAGCAAAGGAGTTGCTGTTATGCCCTGAGTGATTCTGCTGAGAATAGCACAAGTTGTTCTGCCTCACTAACTTGTAACATCTTATTACACAATACAAACAATTCTACATCCCATAAAGCAATGATACAGTTCATTGTTTCATAGTGTCCATTTTTTGTATCCAATTTCACCAGTGGAAATGGGAATTGCTACAGTATTTTTTTGTGTGTCCTAGCATTCATAACATCTCTGCAAGGGGGCTATTTGACTTCTTACTTTCCTGAAGCTGTCATCGGTTCTGCTGTATCTTCCACATATTGTTTTTCACACGTTTGCTGTAGAAATTGTTCTGTGACTTATCTAATCCTAACTTCTGTACATACATCCTCTTATTTTGCTGATATAATATACGGTTCTGAGATCAAAGTTCTGGTCCGAGTCACCTTATTTTTGGTGGCATTGTCAATATCACAAATGCCCTGCACACATTGCAAGTCTCAGTAAATGTCACAGCTAGATCACCTTCCACTAGAAAAAAAAAAAAGACTCTTTCCCAGACACTTGTAGCTCCTGAAGCCAGCTTGAAAATGCCTGTTTTAATGGGATGCATTGTTGAGGATCACTGTGGTACCTCATAAAGAGAGTCCCATTTCATTCTCACTTGCTGGACACTAATGTGTGCACTCACATGTGTGTACACACACACACACGCTCTTGGGAGGGCTGTGTGCATTGCTGCCAGACATTGTGCTTGCCCGAACTTGCTGTGCTTAGCAACTCAGGTTCAACATACTCTTGTTCCTATCGAGCTTGCTGTGTTGCTAAATTGTGTGTTAAATTGCAGAACAGACCCAGCAGGGTTGTAAATAGAAAGTATATCCTACTGATTTTCTCGAAAGATAAGAAGTTACAAGATTTTGGACACAGATTGGTATCTATAACAAATGATGCTGCAAACTGGTTTCATCTGTTAGTTGTATAATTTTTGTCTCTCTTTTTTTTTTTTTTTTTGAGGTAGCAACCTTGAGAGATATTTCTGAATTTTTATTCAAAGTACAGAAGAAAGAGCTGATCCTCCTGTTTTACACATTCAGATATTCTTGCTTTCAGTATTTTCTTCCAAGGCTTTTGCTTTGTTACTTCACCATGAATAATAATAATAATAAAAAAAAGACTGAACAAGCTGGAGCTTTTTCTCTCTTTGAGATGAAATAGAACTTTTTACTGTACTACACTAGAGTTAACTCTGCAAATTCACTGAAGGCAATGGGATAGCTAAGATGCCACTAAGGTCATAAAAAAGCCAACAAGCGTTAGGACTGGAAAGGATATTATGCTATAAAAATACTCCTGGGTTCCTGCTCCTCAGAGCCCATGCTTTTTTTCAGGTCTGGAGGTTAGCATACACTTTCATTTCTAGGTGGAGCACCTTCCCTGCAAAAATCATTGAGACAAAATATGGGAGCCCTGATTCCTGTTTCAGGCCTTCTTTTATGGTAGAATCCCATTTTAAAGTTCAGACTAATTGAAATTTACATGCTCACGAATGCAGAACTGGCCTGTAATTGTCACTAAGACAGACTTTTACTGTTCTGCCACTTCATTCACTAAGGAACTTGCAGTATATTATGCTGAAGATTTGTTACAAGCTTCATTAGCTTTTCAAAAGCCACTAAGTTCTTAGTGTAGATTGATTTGAATATACTCATCATGTTAATACACTAGATCCACACACTGGTTTTATTTTCTGGGAATTAGATATATAGCTGATTATATTTACCATGCATTTTATATTAAGAGAACTTGTAGTTGAATTGGACAGGTAAAAACAAAGTGCTAACAAAACCAGAGGTACTATCATTGTGTTATATATTCATTGATTAGCTAGAAAGTTTCATTGGGGTGACTTACTATGAAATTTATTTTTTTAATTTTTTTTTTTTAAATAAAGAAATGGATCTATGTGAGCAGGACAGGTCATTCCAAATCAATGTATGACAGCGGCAGAAAGAACATTGGCTTACTCTCCTTTATTGTATCAGTACTTTTGTATTGTGAAGATATTCTGTACTGTGGATTTCCCCAATGTGGTTTTCCCCAATATCCACTGAGATGATTTAGCACTTGTAATACTTTAATTTCTGGTGATCATTTTTTTCCATTGGCACATTTTTTCCTAGGTCATTTACAGTGTTTTCTCTTTTTGATTAATGTGACGGATGCAAACAAAAACCTGAACAATTTTATTTTTGTAAGATCTGGATGAGTTGTCTTGGCAGAGCTGAATCTGCAAGGAGGAGAAAGGAAGAGCAAGTGGTTTAGAAAACTGCTGGGAGTCTTAGTTCTTAAAGGCCATGGATGATCCCGGTCTATGACCAGATAGCATCCCTGTGGTTTGCACATTTTATTAGGCACCTACAACTGCAAGACCTTAGGATGAAACACTAGTTTTATACTCAGAAATACCTTTGTGTTGGAGATGATCTTTAGCTAAGTGTTTTCGCCAAGGTTATACTTTTTTCTTGTGCAACTTGAGGAGTATAGAAACATCAAAGTTAGACAAGGATGTAGCCCCACTCTCTGCTCTTGATTCTGCTAGGTGAGTTTGCTCTAATGATGCAGAGGTAAGTGGGTGAGTCAAAAAGTTCATATTTACATTAGGAGGAAGTGGAATGGTTTTTGAGCTGGAGCTTGGGGAAAGCATTTCTTGCACTTAGTGGAATCTTGAGTGATTCTTTCATACTTCCTTGCTAAATTAAATGGCAGTGCTCTAAACAGTGGCTGAAGCTGGTGTGCTTGCCAGCTTCTTACAACGGTTTTCCTGTCCCACCATGACTGATTGGTACTGCCTGATACCAGACTGAGCTGCCCAATGCTTCCTTAGCCCACTGCTAACCTTCTATAAGTGATCTATCATTTTTCTGCAACAAAATTGACCGTGTTTGTTGAGAAGATCTGAGTGATTCTCGAAGTAATTCAAGTGCCGTGTATATCAGGCTGTCTCATAACTCTTCCAAGACTTGGGTTTTTCTCTTGTGAAAAATAATAGGTAGACTCAGACATTATAACTATAATTTTATTCCAAACCTCCAAATCTTCCAGATCTTGTGGGAGTTCAGACAAATGTTCTGCCTTTTACATTCAGTTTCGAAGTCTTGTCGTTGTGTGGGGTTTTGAAGCGCTATCAAAAAGACATTTTGCTACTGAATTCCCATCCAGACAGAAATACAAATTACCAGAAATTTCGTAATAGTTTTAGAAAAGCTGTGTCTTAGTTTAACCCCAGCTAGCAATATAACCACCGCAGCCGCTTGCTCGCTACCCTCTCCCACCCCCAAACAGGGAAGAGAATCAAAAGGGAAGGGAGAAATTTGGATTGAGAAAAACACAGTTTAATACAATAACAAAATACTAATACACTATTAGTAATTACATATATAAGATAGAATATAAACCAAAAGATACTCAATGCAATTCCTCATGAGCTCCATCTGTACCAAACAGCCAATCCCAGGCAGCAGCAACTGGTCCCAACAGCCAATCCTGGGGAGAGAAGAGAGAAAAAGGCAGAAAGGCCCAGAGGCCTCTGCAAAATGGCAGGATGGGAAAAGGCCAAACTACAGAAATTCCCTACCAGAACTCCCCCCAACAGGTCTCTGTCCTGGCTCCAACTGAATGAGGAAAAGAACTAACTGGAAGATGCTGACTCTCCTTAAATAAGAAGCATGACACTAATGGCATGGAATAGTCTTATTGATCAGTCTGGATGTCAGTCAAGCTCTGCCCCATCTATGTCCCCCTTACTACCTCACACCTGTGGGAAGAGCTCAGAACTGTCCTTGGCTCCCAGACCAGAGCAATTAAAGACATTACCTCTGTGCTGGCGTTTTATCTTCTTGTTCTCAAAGTAAGTCCAAACAATGACCGTGTTGGCTACGAATAAGAAAGGTTTCTAACTGCATGAAGGAAAATCAACTAGTTTTCAGTCAAACCAGCACAAACCATTCCTATTAAATTCTTAAAGTATACATGATCCCCAGGCGATCTCATTTCTCAGGTAGATGATATCAGTAACATTAAACACCTGTAAGCAGTCTGACCTTTGTAAAAGACATTACATTTGCACAAATATTAATTGTAGAAATTGAGTAACAACTGCATTAGTCATCTGTAAAAACTGAATTTGAAGCTTCCGATTGTAACAGTATAGGCATTTACTGCAGGTTGCACGTACACAGATAACTGTATTATCCAAAAGATTTAAAATTCTCTAATTGAAATAATTCACATTGCACTGAATGGCTTTCTTAATATAATGCTGCTAGGACTAAATTCCTTTGTAGTATAACTCCAGTGAGCTCTGTTCACTGAAGTTAATACCAGGAAAAACATGGGATCCTGTTTGTTATGGGCAATTATAAATTGTTGCTCCATAATGAATGAAACCAGGACCTTTAGCAAGGCCTTTTTTCCCCACAACAATCTTTCTCTGGCTGGCAGCATGAGAGGGGAACAGAGAAGGTGGCTGATGAATCCTCTTTATATCATGCCAAGAGAGAATTCCTTAATCTTGTGGAATGAATGATGTGGGATATCTAACACTTTTCAAAGTGGGAGTAAAGCGTGTCACAACTGGCTTACTTGCCAGGCAGGCAGCCTGGGGAGGGGTAGATTTATCTCCTCACCTGCTAAGCATGCTTGGCATAAGCTCACCGTTTCTCCCAAATATTCCCCCACCTCTCCTCAAAAGATTCTCGCCTGCTCTTTCCCCTGCATCTTTGGAAAAGCACAGTGTGAGTTAGGTTTTAGCCTTAACTATTTCTTGTTTATTGAGTATTCCTAATACCTCTACAAAGACCTTCAAAGGCTATTTTTTTCATGGTGATTTCTCAGACTAAAATACTTGTGCATGTTCTGGATGACATGTATGCACCAAATCTGAGGCTTTCGAAATCATTAGACTTGCTCTGCAAGGTGGTAGCGTTGGTCTGCAAATGCATAGTAAAACCAAAACATTCCTGTTGCATCTGAAGTCCTGCACAGGTGGTAATCAGCTCTACAATATAAGCATGATAGCTCTCACACTTCTTAGAAGAATCACCCTCACTGTATACGAAGCATCTGCAGGTGTGAAATAGGTGCATCAATGATAGTCAGACATCTATCAACCATGCTTAAAGTCACCATTCAGACTGCCTGATAGCTGAAAATTCTGAAGAAATTTACAAAATCTGCATTCTCTGCCCAGACACAATTTTCTTAATGGAGAAACAATAAATGCCTGAGGAAACCTGGATATATGGTAACACAGCACAGAAGTTACTGTCTCCCTAAGAAAAGCAGAGACAAAGGCTGGCTGAACATTCTTTGCTTTAATAAACTAGAATTTGGGAACAGGATAATCTGAAGCCATGATGCAGGGCTTCTCTCGGGAAGCAGAAGACAAGTGGGCTCCACTGAAAAAAGGGAGGATTGTATTTACTGATTTATTTTTTTGCTTTTCTCATATTTTTACAATATTATGAGCACCACTATTAACAACAACATGACAGCAGGGGGTTTGCATATGTGCTTTGTAAGAGTGATGAAATCAAACCTCATCACTTCTCTAAATTAATCTGGGTTAGGGATTCCTCTGAGCAAATGTAGGTTTAAACTAGATTAAACAATTGGATCAGTTTAGATTTCCTTGTTCACATTATTATATTTCCACAACACAATTTATTACCGGCAAATGCCCTCACAGAGAACATGGCAAACAGCTGTAAAGCTGGAGAGAGGCATTACGCAGGGAGGAGGCGTCATTTTAATTGCATAGAATTACATTATCACTTTCATAGCACTAGAAAGATGCCTCAGCAATATACACAGTCTGTGGGCATTGCCAACACAAAATGCAACCTTTGCATTAGTTCTCTGTATAGGAAACCTAACTGTTGAAACCAGTACTGTTACAGTATGACAGCAGTGCAAGAAGATGGATGGTTCTAGTGTAAACACCAGAAAGACCTGGGTTTTACTCCCACTCATATCATACATGTTTTGTGCCGCCTGATGCATGTTATTTCCCCCTCTTTGTACCTTTGATGCTTCTCACACCATTTTCTTGGCTTGGCTATTCAGAACAGCAAGGCGCCAGGACACGAACAAGGACTGTTGCCTCCCAAATATTTGCAAAGCAACGCAACAAAAACAGTCTTCCAGGTTCATGACAAAACCTTTCAGTCCTCTCATAAAGGAAAAATGCTAGTACTTGGTTGTCTCCCAGGTGATGGGATTTCAAGCTCCTTTTGCCAGAAATGCACATGATGTAGCTAGATTTTTTTTTTTTTTTTTTTTTTGCATAAGTTACCAAAGAAGGCTTAGTGTCTGTTTTTTTCACCTGTAAACAGGAAACTACTGCAGCAGCAATTTGGCCATTCTGGCACAGCCTGTGTCTATTTACAGCTGTAGAAGGTAGGAAGAGACCTCAAGAAATTATCTAGGGGTCAGAAAACTTTCAAAGTTTGCACATTAGATCTGATTTCTTTTTCCCTGCTTTGAGGTTACATGCGCTGGAAAGAACCTACTGGGAGCTGAGAGACATTTTATCCAATGACGACAATCTCATGACGCCATGACTCCCAGCTCCAGATGCTACGTACGCCTTTCAAATATGTGTCTGCAAGTTATTATGCGCACTTGCCTCACAAGCTGTTGCCCTTGGGTCTTGTACCCCCCTGCCCAAACACACTCAACAATACCTAAATGATGCCTTTTCCAGCTGTGTTTAAAACCAACAGCACTAAAGACTCAACGACCTTCACTGGCACCAAGGCTTTCTTAGCCTCCCAGCTACGAAATTTTCCCTTATATATAGCACAAATTGTAACTCCAAACACTATTTAAGCTCCCTGCTCCTCTCTAAGCATTGAGTTACCCACTGCCTTCCACTGAGCAGCCACTTTTACATATTTGAAGACTGTTATCATGTTTCTTCTCAGTCCTCTTTTCTCTAGACTAAACAAATCTATCCCTTTGCGATTTCCCTCCAGGGTCAGTTTTTTAAGACTTTTAGTATTTCTTGATACTCTCAGGACTTTTCCTGATTGCCCATTCCTGTCTTGAGTTCAGTGACCAAAGTGAATCAGTTCATTTTCCAGTTTGAGACCTCATCTGTGCTGAATAGGAATGGAGAAACTGTTTAATGTATCTAGTCAGTTTATACGCTTTAGCATAATACTTGTTTTTCCACACCAGTACGGCATTGTTAATTCTTAGCTTGAACTCTTTCAAAATCCCCAAGGGATTTTTCTGCAAGTCTTTTGCCTTGCTGGCTGCTCTCCATTTGAGGGTTTATTCCTACCTAAATGTAATAGTTGACACCTGTCCTTAGTGCACTGAAACCTATTGTTTTCAGACCATTTCTTCAATTGATCAAGATGCTAATCCTGCCAAGGTGCTTGTAGAACTTTCTCTGCAAATTTGGCAGCCATATTCGATATGCCATCTTCCAAAACACAATGAAAATGTGAGCAGTCTGAGTCCCGGGAAGGGCATCTGTGGAACTGCTTTCCAAAATCCTTTCACTTCAACAACGAATTGACGATGATTCCTCTTCTGGTATTTTTTTTTTCAAGCGGCTATGAGTTTACCTTACAACACTTTCGTTTTAGCTCGCTTACAAGAAATCACAAGAGACTGTTTTGAAAGCCTTGTTCAAGTCAAGATATGTAATATCTATTTTCCATATGACCTGCTACTTGTCAGAGAAGGAAATTAGCTTGGTTCGGCATGATTTGTTCCTGGCAAATATTTCTTGGCCTCTACTTATCATTTTATTATTTCCCATACACAAAAGAAAACTTTGTTTAGTTATTTGTTTCAATATATTTCCAGCAATTCAAGTTAGGCTGTTTGCCTATATTCCTCAAGCTTTTTTTTTTTAAAAAAAAAAAAAAAAAACAACCAACCAAACAAAACCGCAAAACAAAAAAAACCCCAAACACTTGGGTACTGCAATCACCTGTCTCCAGTCTTCCATTCCCCAGGTGCTGAGAGAAAGGATCACTCGTGGCTCTTGGATTGCTTCAGCCTATGTACTCTCAGTCGGTTTCTGTCAGGTCTGGCTGACTGGAAAATAACTGACTAATTGAAGTAGTCTATTCTTTCTATCATTAAGCCTTAGACATTAACAGTAGTCAACTGGTCACAGTTTATTCTTTTTGCTGAGGGGTGAGGGGAAAAAGACATTAATCACTTCGGCTTTTTCTGTGTCACCTTTTTCTAGCTTTTCATCCTTATGGAAGGGTAGGTCATTTTTTTTTTGCTATTGTCTTGCTTGAACTTCTAACGCATAGAAGTGCTTTCTTGTTACCCTCTGTTTCCTTTAATAATTATATTGACTTCTTGTGCCTTGGCCTTTCTGATTTTATTCTTACAGGCTCCTTTTATGCTTTTATTCTTGCCCTTAGTTTGCTGTAGTGTATGGTCACATTGGAGGGCTAATTAGCCACTTACTGAGATTTGAAGTTACTGCCTGTAAGCTGGGGCACAGAAATTGATGGTGTGGCTGCTACGGCTCTGCAGCTTTCTTTCCAGGCTCTTCCTCTACATGCTCATGCATTTATAAATGTTTCCTTGTCATGTTGTATTCCCCATAAACTACCATTTGTTTCAATTACCTTTGGACTCGTGCCACTGACCTGCCTACGTCCTAGTTCAAAGCCTTCCTTTCACAGTTTAGCCCTCTCTTCCCACTTTTTAATTTTTTTTTCTTTCTTTTTTTTTTTTTTTTTTCTGTAGGCCCCATTGGCAGTCACCACATCTTGAAAACTCACCCAAGCCCTCCTGGTGACTGCACCTTCCCAACCACACAACAATTTTCAGAGACTCAGTGCCTTTGCCTGGAAGAACTGGGCACTGGCAGAGCCCCTGAGCCCTCCACTGTCACTCCCGTGACCACTGTATCTGACTTGCTTATGGTCCTGCCTGGCAGAACCATGAACACACATGAAAAGGATCAGCAGATGGTATCTGTGAGAGGGCCAGGTGAGGGGCAGAAACTTTACTGCACTATCTTCAATTTGGGGTTTTGGTGGTCGGGATACCTCCTTGGGTACCAGGCTGAAAGTCAGAAGGATGCCTCTTCCACCCCTTCCCATATAAAAGGATCACCAGCCATAAATACACTTTGTTACCTCTTGGGTTCAGTGGTTTTGGGATGGGCTTGGGTTGGAATTCTCTGTAGTTCAAGGCTTGTAGATTCTGGTTACTCAGTTTGAGACAGTTAATATTTCAAATGAACACTTTAAGAAGTTGTTATGTTCTTCATTCAGAACAGTTTATATGTCTAGCACCAATTGAATTCTGTTTCATCTGGGATCATTCAGCACTTCTGCAATTAGACCACAAAATGCCAATTCAGATACCCAGAAACTAGGAGCATGAAATTCATGGCCACCTGCAAGAAGTGTGGTTTAACTGACTTATCCAACATCATAAAAGAACTATGTGGCAAAGGGGGGACTGAATCCATTCCTATGGCACAATTCAGCTGTTTTAATCAAGAGCTCATCCTTTCTCACATGATCCTGTACTGTCGTTTACTGCATATCTTCCATTTGCTGAAACAAATATGGCAAAACTCCTGTAGACTGTGGCCTCCTCCACTATGAAGTTCTGACGCAGCTCCAGAGCAGCTCCACCCTGAAAAATAAATGTGGCAGAGGTCCCATGGAAAGAGAAGTATGCAATTATACATTTTGCATATGCATATGCAAAGGAGATGAAGGAGAAAATAACACTCCTCGTTATGTAGTATTGATTTTGCAACCTAGTCCTCATTAAAGTGAATTTTATGTGTGCAATTATCTAGCTTTTAAAAAAGCAAACAGTAAAAAAAAAAAGTAAAAAAAATCAAAACTCCTTCCATCATGCAGCATCAAATTGTTGTAATGCCATTAGGGATGAAGCCTTTAGCTTTGCTGCAGAGCTCCCTGCCACTCTGAGCTAACAGGGAAACTGATAAAAGCCCTGAGCTTTCATCCATGCGTCGACAGGAGGAATATTAGACAAATTTACCTTGTTGGAGGATTCACAGGTATTTGCTGACAGAAGAGGACTGGTGGTAGGGGTGAGTGGGTGTAGGTAATCCAGAGATCTTTGGTTTTATTAGAAGCTCTGAAACACATGATTATTCCTAGGACAGCTCATTCAGCTTCCTACTACCTCATCTTTCCCTGTCCTAGCCTTCTTCAATACTGCCCTGTCTCCATCCTAGTTGTCTTCCATCCACTCTTACTCCTCTCTTTCCCCTCACCCTCTCTTTTACATCCTCTCATTAGATCCTAGTCCCAATTTGAGAGCACCCCATCACAATCTCTTCCACGTTCCTTCACACTTGTCCCTGCTGTGGTCTCTTTGGCCCTGACAGTCTCACTTTTTCGTTTCTCAGCTGTTTCCTTTCAGTTTTCCCTCTACAGGCAACCCTGCCCATTTGTCTAAGAGCCACATTCCCAGCCAGATACTTCAGGAGCCCTACGTACAAACTTATAACAGCCCCATCTATTCATATTATTTCCTTCACTTCAGCTTTGCTCACTCATCTGCTCCCTTAGGACCAGACGACTTCTGGTATTTCACTGTCCTGATCCGGCTCCACCTGTTACCTCTTTGGAGTATGTCTGGACCACAATCACTGCCACGCAGGTACTTCCACACTGGATTTGTACTAGCTATTTCACCTGCTGTTACCTCAAATGTGTAGAGCTCAGCTACAAAGCTTACCAAGGTGGTGAGTAAATACTAGGGAGAACAGGCGTGTATCTGTATCTGTGTCCATAGCCTATAGACAAACACCAGTACAAGCAAACAAAAACACACTTGGCAGTGTAATTACTCTTTCCACAGGCTATTCCTGTTTTCTACTGACACCTCTAAAAATCTGTCCTGATTTGAAGTTCAAGACAGCCAACATCCTAGGCCTAAACCTCTGATAAATTTTGATTTTTGTTTGATATTGTGAAATGTATCACAGCTAGAAATTGAAGCTTTGATTAAGAGGAGAGAATTGGCTTTTCTGTGGTGCAGAGTACTTGTTTCAAGACTAGATATATTCCATCATAAGACAGAAGTGCAATACAGTTGCGCTTAGAGGCTATTAACGATAATTTTGATGTTTTAAAAGGGCAGTATTTTTTCTTGCATTTTCTCCCTTAATCCTGCCATGCTGGACAAGCTGTTTTGTCAGGAGTCTATGAGATATTGCTTGACATTTTTTAATTCCCTAAAACATTTCCAAAAGGATTTTTGTGGAATAGGTTCTGCATTTGCATATGCATATAGAATGCATGAGTATATATTTTTATCTCGTGCTTTATTAGAAAGAGTGACATTATTCATTAGCATGCTCAGCGCTGCTCTCTGGCATAGGGATGGATGTAAAAACACTACAATGTAGAGAGGATGGCTTGCCTTTGTAGCATGCCCAGCCTCCAGCATGAAAGAGTCATGACTTGACCCTCTCAAAAGTCAAAAGTTACTCTTGTTACTTTAAAAATATATATATCTGTATTAGGGAGGTTAATATTCCCTTACAGTGTATTTAGGGCACGGCCACTAAATGCTTTTCAGACCTTCCTCTATTACAGTGTGCTTTCAAATATTAAATGAGAGTTTCCTACAGTCTTTGGATACTTGTGGTTAGTGCTTTGAAGGAAAAACAAACTTGTGAGATTCAAGATAGCTCATACCTGGTGGACATACTACATGAGTAGCGAGAAGGTCAGAAAGCATTAGGAACTCCCATAAAGATATGGGACATGGCAGAAGTATGCAGTGACAATCAGACAATCACTGTATCTGTGTTGCTAATATGCATGAGAGACCCTCAGGCACACAGATCTCATTCAGCAAATATATATATATATATAGAGGAATGCCCGTCTGCAAGTGTTTATTAGATGTCACACACAAGTGTTTCTGCATGTGTGGACAAATCCCAGGCACATTCAGGCTCATGTTTGCGGATCTTGAGATGCAGTGTTCAAGTATGGGTGTGGGCGAGATTCACAAAAAAGGGCAGGAAGGTTTGCTAGCCACAGGCAGATGTGTATTTGCAGGGCTTGCATGTGGAATGTAGTTAAAGTGAGTATGAATGGCGAATATATCTGTATATCCAACTAAAAATCAGATATTGGCATTTGAAAATGGCAATACATATTTCAGCATGTAGACCTGGGGATCTGCATAAAGTTCTGTGTGAGAAAGACTTCAGGAACAAGGGTTGAACGCATCTCTTGTTTTCTTGCAGAGGAGTGTTTAAAGCAGGTAGAGAGTTGGTAGAGTGGCAGGGCATACGGGTTTCGTGTTGTGGGAAGAGAACAGTGTGACTTGTGTGACTGTGCTACCACGGGCAGTCTGTACCGTGAGGGTTGGAATGGCTGTCCCATCGTGTGTGTACAGCAGGGATACCTGGGCATTCTCGCCTTCCTTGGGAACCATCACGTACAAACTATCTGGACTTCCTCTGGAACTGACCAGGCACTTGTTCAGAAGAAGGGAGAAGCTCAGGCCAGCCAACACTGTATTAAAAAACCAAATCAAGTAAAGTAACCCAGGGAGGGCTTGTATGTGTTAAGCACCAACAGGCTGTAAATGATACCCGCCAGGCAGAATGGCTATTACTGGCTAAGTGCTAAGGGGGGATGGGAGATTGGGAATATGTGTAAACACTTCTGCATAAGCAATTCATCCCCAACAGCTGGTAACTTGTAGCAGGATGCAAAACAGCTCCTAGCACCCACATAGGCTTTGATGCGTGGGTAAGGCACAGTACCTGTAGGGAACTACCTAGAACTCGCATCTGCTTAAGACAAGGAATGCCCACAGCACTACTGGTGCTGACTGTGCTGCCAATCATGATGGAAGTGCCAGGAAAAGTTTTCAGTTAGAAATACCTGCACCTTGGGTCTGTTTCACCAGCTATGGTATCACTCCTGTGCAAGCAGAGCAAAAGCACATGACCCTGCTTGTTGGTGGGGAAAGGCACGGCTGGGGTTCCCAGGTGAGATGCTGAGGCCCCTCTTGACGGGTTGGAGCAGGTATTTCATAGATAGATGTTTCATTAAAGTTTTTTAATCTTGAGATCTGCCTTCTTCCCTGTTACCTCTTCCGCCTGAGCCATGGCATGGTGGCTCTGCACTCTCATTCCCTCCCTCTTTTTTAAAAGCAGACAGGGCCAGTTGACAAGGGCTTCAAAACCATGGCCAGAAACTCAGCGTGTGTTCTCCTTAAAGCAAGCCCATGTGTTGGGTGTTCTGGGGTTCACGTGTGAGGGAAGGGTGTACGCCTGAAGGGGTGCATCTGTGCTGGAGAGGAAAGAAATACTGTTGAAACAAGGCTGATGTACCCCCATGCTCTCCAAATGCCCTGCCTTGGCGGATGCAGGTGGCTGTAGGCTTCCAGCAGAGCCACAGCTGGACACCAGTGTCGGATGTGCTGCTGACAGAACGTATCTGTGTCGCTGACCTTGATGGCTGCCTGAGAGTACAAGGCCAAGGGCACACACCAAGCACCACCAGCTGGGAAATGTTTGCCCAGAAGCTCCCTGGCCAGGAGCACCCAGACACCAAGGCCAGCCATCTTCCAGCTGGGCTGTTTTACCTCCATCCTGCCAACCCCTCGGTGGCCTTGGGTGGGTCACAGCCACCTGCACTTGCCTCGGTGGGTGATGGGCTCTGAGGTGCCCCAAGGTTCTGGAAGAGCATGGGGTGCCCCACACGTGTGCAGCCCCACCCCACATCCAGCACTCCCGCCTCGCCGTCCGGCACACGGGCGCTTCTGCCCCTACCGTGCCGCCCGCTGCGTGGGGACAACGGCCCCGCGGCCGTGGGCTACGACGGCCAGGAGCCAGACGCAGAGGCCCCCCATGCGGCCAGCACTGTCCCCCCTCCCCCCACCCCGCCATGTGCGGTCTCGAGTGTGTGTGTGCACGGAGGCGGGCAGCGAGGGGGCGGACACAGTGGAAATTTCCACTCCC
This sequence comes from Patagioenas fasciata, assembly GCF_037038585.1. Taxonomy (NCBI): domain Eukaryota; kingdom Metazoa; phylum Chordata; class Aves; order Columbiformes; family Columbidae; genus Patagioenas; species Patagioenas fasciata. Next base: position 92,514,849 of record NC_092520.1, read on the forward strand.
TGCAGCAGCCGCAGCCGCCGCCGCGGCGGGAAAGAGGAAGGCGGGCACAGGCCCCGAGCCGCCCCGGGGGGAGGCGGTGCCCACGCCGCGGCCCAGCCCGCCCGACTCGGGTCCGCTCCCCGGCGGCGGGTGTCCCCGTCCCACCCCCTGTCTTCCCCCCTTCCCTGGACCGGGGCAGCCCGCGGGCGCCCGCGGCCCCCCGGCGGGCGGGCGTGTGCGCGGCGGAGGCGGCGCTTGGCGCGGGCAGGGGGCGGCGCGGCGGAGCCTGCGCAGCTGCCGGCGCCCTTTAAGCCGCGCAGCCCGCCCGCCCGCCCGGGTGTCTGTGCAGCCTGGGAGCCGCGCGGGCAGGAGCCACCGCTAGGACTGCCGGGGACGCACCTTCCTTCTCCGGTCGCCCCTATCTCCGGCATCGCCGCCGCCCCCCTCCTCCCCACCTTCTGCCCTGCCGTATCCCCACTCTTCCCGCCACAGTCAGCTCTAAGATGCCCCGCTATGAACTGGCTTTGATCCTGAAAGCCATGCAGAGGGTGAGTGAGGGAGGGGAGACGGGAGGGAGGGAGCCAGGTGGGACCTGACAGACCCCCAGCGTCACCTCTGTGCCTCCTCTCACCGCCGCTGCACGTCCTGGCGGGGCTGGGGGCGGCCCGTCCGGCCCCTGTCCCCGGGGTGAGCTCTGCCCTTCCCGCCCTCCCCTCCGCGCTCTGAAGCGGAGTTGCGCAGCGTGCTTCATGTTCCTGGCTGTCTTTCTTCTCTCCCCTTCCTCTTTTTTTTTTTCTTTCTTTTTTTCTTTCCCCCTGCACCTTTGGAGAGTTTGCTTAGCTGATCCCCTAGAGCCGCAGTCCCCTTCTCTCCCCCCTCTCCTTTGGTCCGCAGGTAAGCAGATGCCACAGTTAGCGAAATAGATCAATTTCTCCTTCTCTTACCCTCCCCCCTCAGCCCTGCCTGGTGCAAGTGAACTTAGCCCTTCCCTTGCCCCTATACGTTGGTACCAGCACGTCCACCCCTTTCCTCTGCAGCACCAGCGCTTTCTATTGCCGTCTGCTTTACCCCTCACCACCCCCCTCCTTCCCAGAACCTGTGATGTCTCTGCTGGGCACCTTGCAAGGTCTGAGCAGCCCCACACCAGGTCTCCTTGCCTCTGGGAGGCCTCGCAGTGAGCCTTGGTGGGGGAAAGCAAGGACTTGCACTGGCAAGCTTCTTCTTGGTGGGCTGCAAGCTCCCTGCTTCTCCAGCCCACTTCTCTACCAGGCAAGTCTTAAGAATGTCATTTTTTTTTTTTTTCCTTGCCGTTGCTAACACCAGTTGAGCTTTGCTGATACAGCTGGCAGTATTGCCCACAGGAAGGGTTACTAGCCGTTGCCGCTGTCTTTGGTGGCATGATGATAAGCCGTGATGCGAGAGTGTGAGTTATATGATGCTCTTTCTGTTTTAGAAGAGCTGAATCAGTGCGGGGTGGGGGGACGAGGGGTGTGCGTGTACTTATGCCTAAAAATAATAATAAAATAGAAACATCTCTGCATAGATGGGACCCTTTATTTGGAAAATAATAGCTGATACTGGCTCTTCTCTACTACCTTCTATAGCCTTTGTTTATCTGCTACTTTCCAGCTTAATATGCAGTGCTGGTGTTGGAATGTAGCGGCACTTCGGCTAGGCTGTAACCCTTATGATCTGACCCAGTGTGGACACACTTGCTGTTGTATTTTAACCTTCATTTAAATGAACATGTATATTTGTCATAGAATAGCTGGAAGCTAGGTAGCATTGCTGTGTTTCTTTTGTAGTTATGGGAGCATGTCTTCATGTATTACGTGTGCTACATATACTAGTACATTTCCATTCATTTTACATGTAGCATCCACATGTCAGGGTTGTTTTTTTTTTTTTTTTTTTAACTTGGCTGAACTGCAGAAGCTGTAGTAGACTTCTCAGGTGAGTCCTCTAGTGGAGAAATAGAGCAACTGGGAAAAAAATTTGGTGACTGCTGCACCACCTCACAGAGCAGCATTCATGCTGACAAAACACAGCTGCTTCTGGTGGACTTGGGTTGTCAACATGTGTGGTTGTGTTTTGTTGTTTTTTTTTTTTTTTTAATTCCCTCCCCCCTGCCCTGTGTATAAGCTGTAGGTAAGGTGATGGTAAGGTGCTTTTTGTATACGTGCTGTTAATGTGGGAGATGCATTATGCTGTGCAGGCACTATAAATGCAGAGCAGGACAGAAAACATAGCAAATCTGACTTAATACTGAGACACAAGTACACTGACTACTCTGAAAGGGTGCCATGGAGCACTGTTCTGGTGGAAAGGGTCTTTGGTTCAGAGGATTTGAGCACAGAGACACAGGGATAAGCTTTTAGCTGTAGGATGCTTCTAATGAGCATCAGTGCAACCTCTTCCTCTTTGAAGTTTGAGTCTTTAGTATATTTTTTACTGATAGATGTATCTTAAGGTGTTTTCAGCTTTATGATTATGTTAAAACACTTATGTCTTGGTTCAGATGTACTGCTGTTTCTAACCTTGTTGTAATTCTAAAATTTAGGGAGTCTCATCTCTAGATGATGTGTTGTTAGTGTGGTGGTTTTTTTTTGTTTCTGTTGACAATACACCAGATGTAGGTGTGTTTTTGTGTTCCAGTATCTTCCTACTGCTGCCTTTCTTGTGTAATGAATTTAAAAAAAAAAAAAGTAAATTGTAGTGGTTATATGATCACATGATGCTAATGAATCCTGGCAAAGGGGTTGCTCTAATGACCTCTATAGCACTGCATAATCTCAACCATAATGCTAATTTAAATTATTCAAAACATGAAAACCTGCATATGGGACTAATAAAACAGCCTGAAATTATGGAGTGACTAAACTCCTTCCTGTAGGAGCTGGAGAGATCATATATAGTCTGGAATAAATTACATCTTAACATCAGCGTATCCTAATGGAGCTACCTTGGGCAGGTGTTCACTGTCTTGCCATGTCAGTTCCGCTGTGTGGTGGCTGTGTGCTCCGGTGCCTACTTGTAGACCGAGGCTTGAACAAGTGCTGACTCTTCTCTCGGTTTCTGTCGCATCCTTCCTCATCTCTGACAGCTCCCCTGCCTTGCAAAAAAAAAGAAGAAAAAAAAAAAAGCAAGCCCCTGCTACCTGGCTTCCTTGTGCTTTAGGGCTGATGTCAATTCCTGCGAGCTCCCTGGCAGCTTAAGCACAAACCTTGGAGCTACGGTCTAGTAGACTTTCACAGCTCTCTTCAGAGGCAAACTTTGATTCTGTGGCGTTTCCCTCACTCACAATTGTTTTTAATAGTTACCTTGGCGTTTTCGTAGATCTGGGCTGAATAAATACCTCAAATTCATTTTTGTTGCCTTAAACTCTGTTGCTCCCTGGCACTGCTTGCGCTCAAGTTGGGGATTCCTCCTCTTTAATTTCTTGCATGTGGCTTCTGTTGTGAACCATGGAATCTGTTGTGCAGCTGGTCCCTTCCCTACCCCGCTGGCCTGGATGTGGTTGTAGGGAGAGCATGACCCCTCAGTCCCACCTGGTGCTCCCATGTCCCTTTGATTCTTGGCAGACCTAACTTAGAGCCTCTTCAGCTTTCCTTTTGTGTATAAAAGTGCTACACCCAAGAGCTTAGAGGGGTGTAAAAAGGGGAAAACTTTTATTCGCTAGCGTTGTCACCAGTTGTTTGCATGTACTTTTCACAAAAGCTTGTGACTTTATTCTGAAGTCAAAGCTGAGCAGCCATTTTCTGTCCTGTTTTGTAGGTAGGGTATGATCAGGTAATTGACTTTCACTAGAAATACTATATTTGTAAATTGCTTGTGGATAGATGCCTTGATCAGCAGAGACCACAGTTAGTGACTCTCAGGAAAACAATAAAAGCACCCCCAAAATAATACCCCCCCCTGCTTCTCTGCAGTGTCACTGTATTTGAAAAGTAGCTAAAGTAGCTGCAGTGAGGGACTTGGATTGTGCTACTCTGTGTGTCAGTATGTGAAGAAGATGCTTTGGGGAAAGAAAGGTGTGAGGCCAGTGAAGTGACTGGAACTTCAGGTGGAAATAATGAATTTTGTCCCCGTGTGTGGCTTTCTGCACTCCAATGTGCAAATGACAAATAGCACAGGGAATTTGATGGCAGACCTGTTATCAGTACCATACAGAAGTGTATAAACAATACGTTGCCAACCCTCAAGAGCCTGAGTCAAAGCCTACAGTTGTGGTGAAGGTAGAGGTGCAAAATGAAGACACAGCTGTTCATGCTCTAAACTTACTATTTATAGCAAAAGATGAATTTCTAATTTCTAACTTTCTCCCAGGGGACTCATCTTCAGCTTTCAGCAGCGGGATTATGGCAGAGCAGGACCTTCGGCAGGAAGGGGTAGTGACCCGCTAGTGAATTAGCAGGAGCTGTTGCTTGCTGGAGAAAGGAGAGCTCTTCAGGGAGGCTTCCTCTTCCTACCCTCCTGGTCCTGCCAAAACTCCCTTGAGAGCCCGGGGAAGGAAGTTTGGGGGGGGGGAGGGGGGGGAAGGGGAAGGAAGAGCTGGAAATGGCTTCCTGTTGCTCTGATGCTGTTTTGCAGACTGACCACAGGGCGGCAATGCGAGACACCCTCCAAGGAAAACTGGCAGCCTAGGGGACCTAGGACAGACAGACAGAGGAGGTGGTTGGTGTTCCCATGCTGTTCTTGCTGCTGCTCGACTCTTGTGAGCTGGGACATCCGCCTTCAGCAAAACAACTTCGTAACTGGAACTGGAGTGAATGGACAGTCTGAAAAAATTTTATATTGCAGTATTTCACTAAAAATAAGGAAGTTTGTCAGTATTTTTAGTGGTGTGCTCTTTTCTTGCTTCACCTGTAACAGGAACAAATACATAGTATGTGATATATTCTAACACCTAATTACCTTGCTTCAGCAAATACCTGGACTAGGAGATTCATCCACTCACTTAATACTACAGTGAATTTGGGCTCTCAGTTTGACTTGCATGTTCACACAATATAACTTATCTTCAGCATCTGTTTGTTGCCTTTGGAGTGGGTTGCTGCATTTCAAAAATTCCCCACCTGCTGTGGAGATTGTGAGCTATTTTAGGAAAGCCAAAGTAATGGGCAGTAGTGTTGCTTGACATTTTGACTATTACACTTGATTGCTGTGTAGGCAGCTGCATCAACTGGGCTTTTGGTATTTTAGTTGCTAGGAAGAAGGAGGGAAGAATGCAGCGGGTAATAAGCAGGCAGATACTGGTCTTATTTTCTTTCTGGCTGTTCTTAGAGTTGAATTGTACATCTTCCCTGTCCTCCCCTCTCACCTTAGCAGGTTAAAATTCCACAAAAGTTTCCCTCTGTTTCCTTTGACTTTCTTAGGCTGAAACAGGCTCCACTTCACACTATAATGCCAGCAGGGTAAGGACTTTTGTATTAGGATAGTGCTGGAAAGAAGACCAAAGAATTAGAACTAGAAGACAAGATTGGAAAACCAGAAGATCCGCCATTGACTGTCCTGTAGGAGTCTGCTTTTTGTTTTCGACCTTAAGCATTTCTGTAAGAGTAACTGCATTTCGAAATGTATGATACAGATAGCATTTGAGAATGGTACCTTCTTGGGTAATGTTTGCCACTTTTCAGTCTTAAGACTTGAGAGTGGTCCTAAGTTTCCGCTAAGTGTGGGATATGTGTCTGGCTTGGGTAAGGTGGGAGGTAGAGAATTCTTTTTTACAAAACAGTTTAAGCCTTTTGATAGCAGTTAGCTAGGTGAATTTGGCAAAGTTGTCCAAAGTGACTACTAAGCTGATGACCAGAATAAGGTACTCAAAAGCCTCTTGATTTGTACAGGCTTCTGCAGTGTATTGCGTGATGTGCTTGAGTGAGCGTATGTAGTGGGGTTGAACTGGTTAACTCAGCTACTCTGGTTCCCTCGGCTGTAGAGCCACAGGACTGTGGGCAGGCTCTGGTGTCCATGTTGTAACTGACAGACTCCAGTGAGATTTGGCTAGCTCCTCTTCAGCAGGCAAGAGTTGTGACTTAACCTTTAAGATACTTCTCCTCTTTGCACCCTTTACCTGCTTAGTAATGTGCTCCTCTGTACTTGCTGTGTATCTCTCCTTGTTTGTTTGCTGTGTGTATATATACATGTGGATGCATCATGTATATGTACAGAGAGATGCTTGTAAACATCAGCATGAGAGCAGATTGTCCTTTAACTGTTGAAAAAGAAAGGAGGACCTGTTGTGATAAAAGTGTTTTTGTTCTCTGTTGTTGCAGAAACCCTCAAAAGTGACTGACTCTTCTAAAGATGTCTGTTATATCACTTAGAATAAGCTGTTAAATGAATTCAAGTATGAATGTGTGTATATATTTGTTGTTTTCTAATACATCATACCATAATTTATAATGATGGAAGTTCTTGCTTTCTTTGCATATTCTTCTAATACATACATATTCTTCTAATACATACGAACTACAATTTGTAATGATGGGAATTCTTGTTTTCTTCGCATGTTCTTTCTGAAGCTGACTTTTTCAATTCACTTGTTCCAGAGCTGTAACACTGTCAATTTCCACCCCAAAAATTATTTTGGTGGTTGTTGATTATTGATCAAGTAACTTAACTTGTTTTTTGGAAGACTCCAGCCAGAGCAGGCTGCTAATTCTTTGAGCCACAGCTGCCCAGACCCTCTCTGCTACAAGCCTGTGGTTTTATAGGAGTTGCTTATGCAGAAGCAGTTGCTTGATAAACAGCATGGAAGCTGGTATATGCAGCTCTATCTGAGGGGCAGCAGGAACCACCAGGCACCAGGTTGTTCCCTGTCAAAGCTGCCTGCCCAGTGGACCAGCAGGAATATCTCTGGTGTGCGTTTTGCAGAAGAGTTGATAAGAAGGTAAAAAGGAGGACAGATGGGCAAAATTTAACTAGTTATGTAGAGGAGTGACAGAAAGATGGGAAGTAAAAATATGGAGAATAAGGCAAGTGAACGACCTGTACTATGGGGTCACTGGTGCTGGAAATGAGATACTGCAGAAATGCATTGCTCCTGGTGGGACGAAGGGAGGGAAAGAAAATGGTGTAAAGGAAGAGTCATGATCTTTATAAATATGAATGGGAAGAACTACACAGGAACTATTTTTCTGCTACTTCTCAAGTATTTTTAAATTCTGGTTTGTCCACCTGCAAGCCAGTCTTTGTGCTTCAGTTGTGCAAACATCCGAGGAATAGGAGTTAAAAACAAAGGTGCGTACAGAGCATGGATACAAGAAGGGAATGTGTTCAGTGGAACTGATGTGTTTGAGGCTATTAAAAGAAAAAGTTGATGTCTGGTTGCTTTTTAATACAGGTAAACACAAAACTTGATGTAGAATAGAACTAGTTGTTTTATAACAATGATGCCTTTAAGACTTCTTTCCCCAAGAAGGATCAGAAATCTCACAAGAGCACCCGGCAGACTGGGAAGCTTGGAGGTCCTCAAACTTAAACTCTAGGTTTGTGTGCCCTGGAGACTTCTGTCTCCCCTTTCAGTAAAACTTGTGATGCTTTATGTTACTGGAAAGACTGTAGGCAGCCATAAATGTGATGAGGACTTGCAGAAGTCCTAAATAAGCTTAATGAGTCTGTTGTAGTGTGTTTTTCTTTTTTCTTTTTCCTTCCTAGTATTTTGCCCTGTTGCATGATGACTGACACACTACTCCTTTCTCGTTCCCCAAGTAACTTCTGAAATGTGTGCTCTCCTAGCCAAGATCCTCTTCAAATGGGGTGAACCAGCACATTTTTCTAGGCTAGCAATGTGCCAGTTACATCAGTTACTGATGAATGGTGATAACCACCAACTGGATCACAGCTTTGTACCTTGCAGCTAAAGAAAAGTGTCATCTTCAGTAGTGGTAGAGATTTTACAACACTTACCTGGTGGTGCGTTCCAGAAAACTTGGTTGTGTGGTCCCAAATCCTCTACAGAAAGCAATTATGTACATGTTGATGCTTTTTTTTAACCCATTCTCTTGCTGCTGTTCTTAGTGACCAAGTATTTCATCAAACTAATTTAGGTAAATAGTACTTGCCAGTGGCAGTAAAAATGTTTGTGCTTCTGAACTTTAGTTTGTGACAAGAAGGAATTTGAGTCTTGAGGCTCAGTGTCCCTTTGCAGCTTCAAACTTAGTGTGTCAGCTGATGTGTTGACACACTTACCTGGCAAGGAGAATTCTACTTGATGCCAGAATCTTCTATTTTTTGTCATCTCCTGGAGGAGAAACCCTGTCCTACCTCCATTAAAATGGCTTGCTATCCTTCTTGGCCACGTGCCTCCTTAGTACCCTCCTTCCTCTTCTGCTTCCAGTTCCTCTGTAGAGGGAAGAATGTCACCTGTCTGCAGTTGCGAAGAAAAGCACGGTTTCCTTGCTGAGGGATGGAGCTGCCTATCGTAACAACCTGCCTTTGGTCATTTGAGCCTCTGGTAGTTATCTGCTTGAATTACAGCAGGGCCATGAATGATTTTCTTTGTTTGCAAGGCAAGAGTGGCCTGGTTCCTCAGGGGTGCTGAGCAGCAGCTGTGCTTTCTGCTCCCTTTGGAGAGCCCAGTTAACATCTGTCATCCATGTAAACATAAGCCAATTCTTTGGACTGATAAGGGGAAAAGAAATTACTACCTACACATTTTCTTTAATACTCAGCTTAACTTAAGCTGGTGGACTAGTCTTTCTGAAGGCCTGAGTAAGATCAATACAGTATGTCTAGCCAGGCATAGAGAAGACAGTTCTTCTTTCTGGTATCTTTGTTTTAACAAATAAAAGAACTTTTTGCCTCCTTCTGTCTACTTCCTCCTCTTATGTATTTGGAGTTTTCAAAGGAAGCAAATAATTCACTATTCCTGACAGACTGCTGGGGACTGACTCATGAGGAAAGAAACCATCCGAATGTGAATGCCACAGGCCAGGCAGTGGTGCGAATTGACTTGCTGAGGCACTGACAGTGGTGCAGGTTTCAGAAAACAAGTCACCTTCCTCTTGCTTTGCAATTCAATAGTACTGTACTTGTGTTTACGCAGTGCTGAATGAGCACTACAATAAAGCTGCAACCTCTTTTGCACCCCTTCCCCCTTGGTTTGTGACTTGGTGGGAGACCTACATAAGTATATGCACTTGGGATGTGGGGAAGAATGGTTAAAACCAAAACCAGCTAAATTGATCTACTCTAATGCTGTCAGTCGCAGTGCCCTTCAGCTTCTGTTGACCTTAGGGTACTCCAGTTACTACTTCTGTAATAATCACAGTAGCATTACTTTTCTGACTGGCAAATGCAGGATAGTTCTGTTTCTTCTGCTGAACTGCATGCTGTGAGGTTACTTATTTCTTCTCATGTCTCCTTCAGAAGTCTTGTAGAAAAGAATCAAGAAGAATATATTGCGGAGCAAGCTTCTTTTTCTGATGCTGCAATAAAATGAAGACCAGAACTGGAGCGATTCATGAAACCAGGCAAAAATAAAAAAGCATTATGTGTTCATAACAACTCCTTTGAGTGACTGACTTGAACCTTGCACCTCAAATTGTTGTTGTGTGTTTGTTTTTTTTTTTTTTTTTTTTATGACAGTGGTGATTTGTAGAGTTGCCTCTGCGGCACCTGTGTTCTCCAAGGCCAGCAGAAGTGTCAATGCTGTACCACTTTGGGGAAGCAGAGCACGTGTGACAAACAGGTTAGTCAGGTCGCTGCTGGTTCAGGTAACTTGTAAATGTGGTACTCTTCTATTCCAGCCTGTTGAGCTGTTGAGAATGCCAGTCCAGATCTTAACTCAAGTTATTTATTAGAATACTACAGGTCAACTTCTGTCTCCGAGCTTTCCTGCTTCTTGCAACATACCCTATTTGTCTCAGGTGGGATTCCTGCCCGGCTTCTCTGCCCCATCTCCTGGTTTTCAAGGCAAAGTCCTGAAACAGCAGACCTGGATGTTTAGGGCTCTGTGGAACAGCTGGCAAGGATAGCCCCTGCCTTCTCAAGGGCATGTACTCCAGAAGGATAAGTTGATGTGTATCAGTTATTCCACAAAGAATATTTGTGCTCCTTTTTTCTTTGTGTTCTAGAGTTCTGCAATAAATGGAAAAAGCTTTTTCCTTTTTTTTTTTTTTTTTTTTTCCTGAGATAGGCTACCTCAGAAAACCATGGACTTACTGTGGAGCAGTGGACAGGTAGGAACTCGCTTGCGTGTCCGTAGCAGCGTGAGTAGGCCAGCCAACACACTCGAGAGGTTGGATGTTGTACAGGGCTACTTAGGGCATGAGACTATTCTTTTTTGTCAGGGAGAGAGATTGTAATGATTCTCCCTATTGGTGTTGAGCCTGGCAATCTGGGTACATTTCTTTAATGCAAATGAGTTGTTCAGCAGGCAAAATGCTGCTGATTTGAATTAACATACACCTGCTTGAAGAAGGTGGGAGCAGAGGAGAAAAACATTGCGTCTAAGAAAGAAATTCCAAACCACTTTGAAGTCTATCAGCAAAGCTATGTATGTATATAATTTGCTAACAAATTATAGCAGTGGATACTCCTGTGTGATACATAGGCATCTGCATCCTCAAATTAACCCTTAAAGCATTGGCTGTTGGGACTGACTCTTTAATTGCAAGAGAAGAAGGAAGTCAACTGAGAAACTTCCCTTCTGCTAATAAGAGCAATAGACTGAGCAGAAAACAAATAGTTGCTTTAGGGCTGGAGCGGTTTGATTCTGGCGTATTTAAAGACCAGTCTCATTAGAAAAGCACTGTGGAGAAAGTTTTTCCTTTAAAACAATCATACAAATTTCTCTTAAAAGTCCCACCCTAAATCTGCTTTGCATTGTCTAATATCTCTTCAGGGAATTGCTTGACACTTTTTTTTTCTTAAAGGACAGGCAGCCCATTGGAGAGACATATGCATTGTTTCACCAAAGCTGTAGCCTTCTGTCTTCAGACAAGAGGGAAGCACATTGTTTTGTGTCTTTGATATGATCCAGCCAGAAAACAGCCTTAGGGAAAAAAATTCACAGTCCTTGGCAGCAGCCCTGTCTTTCTGTCTTTTTCTTCTGTCAGTGCCACAACGTACGCTGCTCTGATAACTTGAGATTAAACTCGCATGAGGCATCTCAAAAGTCCTTCTTAAGACTTGAGGTCATAACTTGCTGGAAGTTCAGAGTGACGAGTCTCATTTTTGTAACAAAAAAAGAGTTCCAGGGTTATTTTAGAATTAGGTCTAATAAGAAACTGGTACAAGAAGCTACTTTAGTACAGCAATTTAGTGACAGTGCAGCAAATTTGTAGCGGCTACTGAAAACTTTCCACCTTCCTTCTCAAGCAAGCTGATCCATGCTAAGTTCAGGTGTTGATGGCAAAGGTGCTGATTGAGGTCTCTGTAGACTGTTTATTTCAAATACATGGTCTGGCTGTACCTTCCAGTGGAAAATGCTCATGAAACTTCACGTATTATTTTGGTTAGAATGAGCCCATTATAGTTTGGCAAGTATCCTAATTGAGAAATGTCATAATTCAAGGGCAGCTGCATCTTGTACACTTCTCAGAAGGGTTGAACATGCTTGTAATAGTTGTATTAGGAGCTGGGTATCTCTTGTATCAAATAGACACAGGTTTAACAAATATTTTTGTGATTTATGCAAATTACTATATATAGTTTTGTAAGGTCATTGATCAACCTACAGGGAAGATGGTAGGAACTGAACCGAAGTTCAGCTCTGTCTTCAGTAACAGTAGGACAATAGAAGAGGGAAGATATTGGTTATTGCTATTTGTTTAGCTCGCCCATCTAATTTTTTGTGTAGTAATTTTTCTCCTATTCAGTGTGTCTGGGTAAAATCTCTTCTTCCTCTTCCCTGAAAATACTTATAGTTTTGGTATAAACACTGTGAAATAATTGCATTTAAAAATTTAGCTGAGTGACATATAAGACACAGCACTGTTGAAGTGTTACACAGAAGTTCTTAAAACTAAGAATGGTACATTATACTTGTATCTGGTGGCATCATATAATCTGAAGTGCTTATAGTTTTCTATTGGGTTAAACTAATATGTCATTTAACTCCTGCCACATCTGCTGGTGGGGATAAATGTGAATTCTTCTATGGAAGAATTTAAAATACATCTGTGGTTTGAGGCTTATGAGCATGGTAAATTTAGCACACTACTGTAATCAGTCTGTTTTGTGCCATGTCTCCATAGTCTCATTATTGGCTATAACTCCAGCAGAATGAATATCTTTTCTCATGCGGGTTTGTGGTGGTGGTGGGGAACCCTTATCTTTTTTTGATTCTGAACTGCTCTTGAAAAACAGCCAGCTCATACAAATAACATGATTGTGAATTTCTCCGTAAGGCTGTAGTTGTGGTATGCTGTTAGCTATTTTTAAAATACATCTGCCTTAATGAGAAGCGCACATTCTTTTATCAGTACCATTGCTGCCTTTAGTGCTGCACAAACTAGAGCAGAGGGGGGAGTGTGTGAATTTTCAACCTTAATTATAGTTTTTATTAGGGTCTGAGAATTTGTAATGTTTTTATTTACTTTTTTTTAACAAAATGAATATGCTACAGGGATGCTAAACAGAAACCACCCAAATATTAAAATATGTTATCTGGGTGTTCACAGTAATCTTAGGTGGAACTAGGGAAATGCAAGCTTCAGCATTGTGCCAAAGCACTTTGGCAAATGAAGTCAAAGAGGGAATGCCTGAAGTTGATACTTCTAAGACTTCTAAGGCTCATACCTTATGGTCAGAAAAAAATGCAGTGATTTTTTGTTTGTTTGTTTGTGCCTGCATTACCTTTACTGGTGGGTGGGAAAAAGGAATGGAATCAGACCCTGTTCCTTACTCTTCTGCAATAATCTTCAGTGCTCAAGATTTGTTTCGATCTTTAAACTAAAGTGGATCTTAGCTGTGGTCTTCTCTTCTCTTGCTGTGCCCATTTGTTGTAGGAAGCAGAAGAATCTTATGTCCAGCACTCTTTAAACCCCTTAACTGGTTTTGGGTAGGTACAGGTAAATGGTACCTCCCAAGGCATAAATACAAGCTAGGAGCATCCTGTCTCCATGGCAGAGGTAGTAACTGATGTGCAGCTTTTCAGTGCCCTTTCCTTTCCCACCTGCCTGGTTGTCTGCCAGGAAGTCTTTTATTATCCCCTTCTGTCCACTTTGAGCACTTCAGTCCTGCTTGCCTAGATGACTGCCTGTTTCCTGACGTACTTTGGTAGAACTGGGTGTGACTGGGGGTTTGGGAACAGAGCAGCAGGGTGTGCTCTGCCTCAAAACCTTCTACTTCTGATGTTAGTGGTCCTCTCCATGCTTGGATGCAAAGAGGCAGTGCAGGGAACGGTGTTTCCTGGCATACAAGCAACTGTGACTGTTGCCAAAATCCACCCGTTTCTCCCTCCTGTGCCCCGAAATCCTGAAACCACATGGGTGTGGGTATATAAAGGCACATGGTAGACAGAAATACCCTAAAGTTGAATGGCAGATGTAGTTTTTCTTTTATCACTTGCTTGAATGGAAGCTTTTTTTCCACTTAGATTACATGGGATATATATGAAGAGCTTTTGGAGTGAAATGTTACCCTGTGATTGCACCCAGACAGGTGCAAATTTGCCTAGAACCTAAGGAATAACCTTGATTTTTCAGCTGATCTTAAATTTATGTTGTTTTTTGACAGCATTGTGATTTCACTTTGATTTTTGGCTTTAGCAGCCAGCTGGTGTCTGAAGTGCATGTATGTGATGCCAGGACCTGTCAAGATTGTTGGGGTGCAGTGCTAGAGCAATGCAGGGACTGACTAGCCAGGTTAATGCTCCTTAGGGATCATTTATTTTTATTTTATTTTTTTTTCTCTCCATAAGGTTACTTGAAAGAGGAAGACCTGATTAGTGTTCTGAGAAGTAGACTCTGAAGTAAAGAAAAATAAAATGTATTTCTGTTCCTTGCCTTGTTCTGGGGAATTTCGATCATTTTAATACTCCAGAATTGCTGTGTCCCTTAAGGTACTTGTAAACATTAAAGTTGACTTGAAAAAGGCATTACTACTTAGTTCTACAAATACTTAATTGTGTGTATTATGGATTGCATAAATACAACAGGAAATATAAGGGGGCAAAATCTGTGGTGTACAGTCATTGTTTTGCTAGACTTCAAATTTTTTCTCATTACTTCATGAAATTCCTCTCTAATTCAATCTTTGTCTTTTGTCTTTGCTGCCTTGCAGGGTTGGTACAGTAGGCCTCACTAAACTTAGCTGCAACTAAGAATTTCTCCTACATCAACTGAGTTAAGGCTGATGCTCTTGTGGAATGTGGATTAAAAGTGCGTGCTAAGTTCCAAATTTCCATTTGAGAAGCGGAGAAAGTAAATGTACCACAACCACCAGCATCAGGACAGCAAACCAAGGGACAAAGAATTTGATCCACAGTGTTGATATATGTTAACTGGTTCACGTGTTGCTTAAAAGACGTTGGCTGGGGGGCGAGAAGTGGACGGCAGCTGTGCGAAGTCATTTTGTTTACAAAAATGAGGGCTTCTTTGGAAACAGCAGACATTGCCATTGTGGCACTGTACTTCGTGCTTGTAATGTGCATAGGTTTTTTTGCCATGTGGAAGTACAATCGGAGCACCGTAAGCGGCTACTTTTTGGCAGGGCGTTCTATGACCTGGGTAGCTATTGGTGCATCTTTATTTGTGAGCAATATTGGAAGTGAACATTTCATTGGGCTCGCAGGATCTGGAGCGGCGAGTGGATTTGCAGTAGGTGCATGGGAATTCAACGCCTTAATGCTTTTGCAGCTTTTGGGATGGGTCTTCGTCCCAGTCTACATCCGGTCGGGAGTATACACCATGCCTGAATACTTGTCCAAGCGTTTTGGAGGGCATAGAATTCAAATATATTTTGCAGCGTTGTCTCTAATTCTTTATATCTTCACGAAACTCTCAGTTGACTTGTATTCAGGGGCACTTTTTATTCAAGAATCGCTAGGTTGGAACCTCTATTTGTCGGTTATCCTCCTTATTGGAATGACTGCCCTGTTGACTGTGACCGGAGGTCTTGTGGCTGTCATCTACACAGACACCCTTCAAGCTCTGCTTATGATTATTGGTGCCCTCACACTTATGATCATAAGTATTACGGAGATTGGTGGGTTTGAAGAAGTTAAAAGAAAGTACATGTTAGCGTCACCAAATATTACGGCTATCTTGTTAACCTACAACATTTCCAATACCAATTCCTGCAATGTCAGCCCAAAGCCTGATGCTCTTAAAATGTTGCGTGAGCCAACAGATGAAGATATTCCCTGGCCTGGATTTCTGTTGGGACAGACCCCAGCTTCTGTCTGGTACTGGTGTGCCGATCAAGTCATAGTTCAGAGAGTTTTAGCTGCAAAAAACATTGCTCATGCCAAAGGATCCACTCTGATGGCAGGCTTCTTAAAGTTGCTGCCGATGTTTATTATAGTTGTCCCGGGCATGATTTCACGAATACTGTTTGCAGATGATATCGCCTGCATTAATCCAGAGCACTGTTTCCAAGTCTGCGGGAGCAGAGCTGGATGCTCTAACATTGCCTACCCACGCTTGGTGATGAAACTGGTGCCGGTTGGTCTGCGGGGACTGATGATGGCTGTGATGATCGCTGCACTGATGAGTGACTTGGACTCAATATTCAACAGTGCCAGCACCATCTTCACGCTTGACGTCTACAAACTCATCCGGAAGAGCGCGACGTCTAGAGAACTGATGATTGTAGGAAGAGTCTTTGTTGCGTTCATGGTAGTTATAAGCATTGCCTGGGTCCCGATAATTGTAGAAATGCAAGGTGGTCAGATGTACCTTTATATTCAAGAGGTAGCGGACTATTTGACCCCACCGGTGGCTGCTCTGTTTCTTTTGGGTATCTTTTGGAAGCGTTGCAACGAGCAGGGTGCTTTCTATGGTGGAATGGCCGGGTTTGTTCTTGGAGCGATACGGTTGATACTGGCGTTTATCTATCGTGCTCCGGAGTGTAACCAGCCGGATACGAGGCCAAGCTTTATCAAAAACATCCATTACATGTATGTTGCAACAGCTCTGTTCTGGATCACTGGCATTGTGACCTTTGTGGTGAGCCTCCTCACACCTCCACCTACCAAGGAGCAGGTTCGGACAACCACTTTCTGGGCCGTGAAAAACAGGAATGTAAAAGAGAATGCTGCAAAGGGGGAGCTGTACAAAGTACAAGAAAAGAGCATCTTCAAGTGCAATGAAAACACTAACCATATCATTCCAAATGGCAAATCAGAAGAAAATCTTAAAAATATTAAACCAGAGGATATTAATCTTCTGGTTACTTGCAGAGATGACAGCAACCCGGTGAGTTCTGTGAGTCACTCTGAAGTAGAGACACCAGTTGATTGTTATTCGAATGGACAAGCGGCTTTGATGGGGGAGAAAAAGCATGAGGAAGAGACGGATGATAGAGAGAGACATTTGAAATTCATAGATTGGTTCTGTGGCTTTAAGAGTAAAACCATGAACAAGAGAGCTGTTCGGGAGATGGAGGAAGAGACTGTTTGTTTACAAATGCTGGAAGAGACTCCAAAAGTTAAACTATTACTAAATACTGGACTGGTCTGTGTCTGTTCACTTGGAATATTCATGTTTGTCTATTTCTCTTTGTAAGTGAATAGTGAACTTTTAAGGGTATGGCTAAACATCCAGAAGTTGATACAGGTCTCTGGAGACTTTGTTTGTTGTTTTATTGTTTTTCTTTTATTCTTTTCAAATAACATAACTGCAACCAGGCATTGTTTACGCTATAATTGTAAGATCAACTCAACTTTAGCCTATTTGGAGACCATTTGAGACATGTTGTCCTGTCTCTGCTGAAGGCAGAGTGTGTCATGTGGTGTCGTCTTTTTCTTCCCTTTTTGGCCTTTTTTTTTTCCCATTTGCAGCACTAACCCTTTGTTTTTCCATGTATACATGTATAAATATACCAAAGGCAGGCAGGTGGCTGCATTTGAAGTCAGGCAGTTACAGAACTCAGTCGGCGTTAGGGTGATGGTAACACATAATCATTTACCGATGTGTAAAATCTAAGCAATTAAAGCTCTGTCAAAAGACCTTTCTTTTAAGTGTAAGGCTATGATGCATATCATTGTGTAGTCATTCTTTGTAACATAGCTGTATTACCTTAGCCAATTTAGCACTTTTAAATTTTGCTCTCTGCTTCTCTCTTTTTTTGTTTCTCATTTCTCTTAAGGCAACAACAGGATGATATTTTGTCACATCTTGTAGCACTTAAAACATGACAGCTATTAGCAGCTTTCTGTCTTATTTCTCCAAGAAAATGTTCGTCTTTTTGATTGTACCCACTGTAAATTCCATTACTGAAAAGTTGCTCTATTTATAAAGAAAAAAGAGAAAATAATAAAAACCAACCTGGAGATGACAAACTGGCGAGTGAGGAGAGGGGAAGAGGGAAAAAAAACCCCCATGCTCTTTGTGTCTTCTAGCATTTTGAAATAGAAGAGTGTATGTATTCAGCTGCTTTGGTCCCCAAACATTTAGGACATTAGGGTTAGCCTCTCTCTAGAGAAAAATCTGTGCATAGGTTCTACCACATGGGAAGAAGAGAAGTGTGAGATTTTGCATGCCTTCAGTTTGGTAAGCACACTAAAAAACATCTTTTTACCTCTGCTGTGTACATCTTGAAGGAAATACTTTGCAGCCCTGCCAGTGCTGTGTACTGAGTCTGTAAGGGAAGAAAAAGAAGTGAGAAGGCAAGAGAAAGGGGAATTGGGGGAAAGAGGTGGAAGTGGTCCTTATATTCGAGTCCTTTTGCCTTATACCTTCTCCCACTTTGCCTTTCACCCTGTCAGACTTTTTTTTTTTTTTAAGGAATGACTCCTGAGGGATTCTGTGTTAGGAGAGAAGGAGCACATGCTGTCCTAATCTGTGTCGGCAATTGAGGTCTGTCCTTACAATTCTCCAAAAAAAAAGTGAAACTTTTCCCAGGCAACCACAGACTGTCTTGAGATGCTGAGGTTTCTTCCTCTGGAAGGACAGATGCCTGAGGTAGTGATGAACAGTTGCCAGGTGTGGAGGACATGTCTGTGCAGCAAGTCGATGGAGCTCTGCAGTCCAAAAGGTTGCAGAGCTTGGTCTGCTTCATCCTTGGTAAAAGAGAAGAATGTGTTGCCATCCTGGGTGCTCTTGCCCTTATGCTAAACCAAGTCAGGGCCTGTTTTGGGGTGCAGAGGCCAGCTAACAGCATGTGGCTGCCCTTGTGGTATTGAACTCCCTTACTGTCCAGGACAGAGTGGTCAGATCCAGGCTTCCTGTGAAAATAATTCCTCCAGTTGTCTTTGCTCCCAAGCTTGTCTCAGGACTTGTTTGAAAGAGCTTGAACTTGCTAGGCCAAAAACGGTGCAAGGGACCATGCTGTGACAGTTCAACAGCATCGATTCAAGGGTCCAGAAGTGTTTCTTTGGCACATAAACAGGAACCAATCCCTATGGGTGAAATAGTTCTGTTAATCTTGCCTTTGACTGCTGCTGGGAGTTTGCTTCCCAGTACAGTGGTGCTGTGAGCTGCATGCCATCCATATAGCTTTTAGTAGTATGTACAATGCATATTTTCAGATAAAATTAACTTAGATTTTTGTTTGGTGTTTTGTTTTTGAAGTAAATTGAATCCCGTTAATTCTGAGACTTTTAAACAGAGGCTGAGGTGTCCCACCTTTCTCCACTTTGTTTAGTTGTTGCTGCTGGAAGCAGACTACTCAAACTGGAAATAGAGTAATAAGTGTAGGAGCAGTCTTGCAATATATGTAGAAGAGGAGAGTTGTTGTACTGGAGTCTTGATGTTAATACCAACGTGATAAGACACACTTACAGTTTATGTGACTGGCTTTGATCAGAAAAAAATATTTGAAATCCTTTTTAATGGTAAAATCATGGTGTGTGAAGTATCTTAACAGCATCTCAAGTTAATTCTTTAGGAAGGATAGTATAATAAGATAGATGTAAATTGTACTTTGTTGTTTCTATGCAGAATAAAGTAATCTAGGGCAAAATTTCATCTTAGTGGACTGAAAAGTAACAACTTGTAGAGGGTAAGGACAAGTCTCAGTCCATCAAATACCTTCTCGGAAAAGCTGGGACCTGGCTAGTAAGCCTGATTTGGCACAGGGAAAGAGAGACTGATGTACCAGGCAGTGTCCCTTAGTAACGTGGCATGTCTCTTTCTATCAGGGACTGGTACTTGGATTTTCCAGACCAGTCCTCTTTACTCTTAATATTAACGAATGTGTTGCCACTTGACCTGTGAAGCCGGGTTAGCTCAGGGACCCTTCTGCTTGGCTGCCATTGCTTCATATGTGCTTGCTTGCTTCCCAGGGCGCCTCATGCGGTTATGAAGCTGAAGGCATGGCTTTTATTGCCACCTAAGGAGTGATTAGCTTAGAATAGCTTTTTCCACCTTGTTATTCCTCCTCTCTTCCTCCCCAAATAATCTACTATTTAAAGAGAATGCTGTAAAGAGTTAATACCGAGGATGTCTGTGTCCTGTGCAGCATAACTGCAGTCAGGTCCATGGTGAAATTATCCTTTGGTTGTGGTAGGAAGTCATTATCCTTTGCAAATGTACCATGCAGCCTTTGAATATGAGATAATCCCTTCTCCCAGTTAAAATATTTTCACTTTCACTAAACTAACAAGTTGCCACATAAATCACTGTGGTAATTGACAGTCAGTCGGGATCTTAATAAAGTAATACTTTGCATCCCCCCATCTGTAGACCTGTTATTGTGAAGGAGATTTTAAACAAATTATTTATTCAGTGCTTTTCGTCTTAAGTTGTTTAAAAATCCGTTTCTATGCTACTCTCTGCCTAATGCCGGCCTCTTCAGTCATATTCTGTTTTCATGTCTTAGAGGTCATAGAACTTGCTAATGTTCTTTGGTGGGTGTATAACCACTTAATAAAAGACCTTTATTTGGAGGAAAAAAAGAGAGTTACAAGGCTTCAAGTAAACTGTCTATTGGTGAGCGAGTACCTTGCCCTGTGTTGTGGACCTAAGTATAAGAAGTTTCTTGAGGTTTGTTTTTTTTTTTTTATAGCGTAAACATGCCTTTGCTAATTTTCTGATCATGATCTACATGGGAGGTGTTACCCCAGGTTAATACGTTTTGGCTTAAAGACCAACTTTTTGGTGCAGTAAAAACTGCAAGAGTGTCTCCCATAATGGACAACCACTTCCATAAATTTTGATTCCTGGCCTCCTCCTTGGTGGGACTGGCTAGTCATGCAGGGCTAGATCAAGGAGGACGTGTGCTTCTGTCTCGCAGCGATTGGTTTATTTATTGCCTTGAGCTTAGAATGACAGTCTTGGAAAAATTATTTTTATTTTGGAATGACACCTTTTTGTTGTTATTTCCCTTAACTTATTTTTCTGTTAGGGTATTTGAATCTTCTCCCAGAAATTTGTTAGAAGCCTTTTATTTAAAAAAAAAAAAAAAAAAAAAGCAAAACCAAACAGGCTTCTTGAGAGCTTAATAGTACATTCTGGGAGTTTGTTCTTATTTAATTTTTTTTTTAATGAACTATTTGATGCTGTTCTCTGACAAAGTTTTTTTTGTTTGTTGTTTTTTGTTATTTTTCCTGTTAGCTTTTACTAATAGCTGAAAGGAAATGGTGAGAGATTGTAAGAAATTAAAATGGCCTTCAATATACCGCTTGTGTATTTTCTACTTCTCCGCTTTTGTGTTCCCCTTCCCACCCTAATCCCCGAAGGGCCAGCATGAGACTTCTGATGCAAGTCATGAGAGTCCTGTAACTGAGGAGTGAAAAGGATTTCCCCCGAGGTTACAGTGAAGTGGGCAGAACCATCAAAGGATCTCTGCGCAAATGCTTAAAGCAGAAGATGCTTACAACTTTAAAACGTACAGCTTTATTTTTTTTATATATATATATTTTTTTAAATCCTAAGATAAAGGAGGTGTTGGGAGATGCTCCCTTTCAGAGAACAGGATACGCGGGAGAAGTTAGAGTTGCTAAGCTCTAGCTTTCTTGAGGAAATCTTTGGATTTAGCATGTATAGCGAAGCGAAAATACTCATCTGTTCATTTGGTATTCTGTATGTTCTGTGCCCTTAAATGTAATTGTTTTGAAAATAAAACTAACCTTGTTATGTGATGTTAAAAAGCTGACTTGTGTGCAATGTTTTATTTTTTTTAATGAAAATGTTTGTATATAATTAAATGGTTTAATGTGCTTTAACTGGCCTAAGGTAAAGAGTAGTCCTAGAATGTAAACATATATAATTAGGATTTCTGATTTCACTGTGAGATCTCTGAACTCTCTTGTTTTGCGAAGTGGTTTGTTTTGTTTACAAAACACTTTCTATGATTTCTTTTATGGTGTTGGTTTAAAGGCATTTGCTTCACTTCTGTTCTAATATTGAATTCATGGTATAGTGACATCTGGTGACACTTAGCATTATCAGTTTCACTGTGTAAAGTCAGACACTTTGAGCAAAAATGGTAATGATATGACAATTCTCTGTGTCTATGAATACACGTTTTTAAATGAGGTGGTTATAAAAATAGTTGCTGTGCAAAATGTTAGTAGTCTTCTTCAAGAAGAAAGCAAATTTTCTAATATCACTAGAGCAGTCTCTTCATTTGTCTTATTTTTAAAGCACAGTGTCAAAAGTGATGCTGCTTTACCTTGTATCTCTGATATAATGTTTTTTTAGGTATCTGTGAAGTATTTTTGGTTTTTGTTGCTGTTGTATTTTTCTGCAGATTTTATATAAAATACCAGTTAATGGACTGCCTTTTTGTTTTTTTAACTATTAAATACATTTCAGACCAAAACCAAATGATATCATATAGCATTTGAAACCTGCCTTTTCCTTGTCCCTTTTTTTTTTTTTTTTTTTTTTTTTGAAATAAGCCAAATGGGCATGTAGATAAGATCACTATAATGGATCCAGGTCTCTTTTGGTAAAGTGTTATTTAAAGGTCTGTTAAGATCTTATAAGACAATATACTGAAAAATATTGTAGTAGGAATATAGATTTAGAAGTGTTAATGAGATTAATACAGCTTAATTATATTGTAAGTTGCTACTGTCCATAATGACAAGCTTTTTGTCATAGAAACGATGTATGATAAATTAATTTTGGTCTAGTGTATAGAACTATCATATTGCTATAAATCTTTGAAGTAAATCTGAAAAATTTTCATAGTTAGCATTGCTGGCCCGGTGTATACTGTTCTTTGTATACTGTATGCATATTATTTTGCCTACTGCATTAGTCTTCAAACTAAAACTCTTATTAGAGAGTATTTGGATACTTCAGACTGTGTTTCTTGCAGTTTACATTCCTTTACCATGGCATTTTGTCCTGTCTAAAAGTATTGTATGGAAATGTTTAAAACTTCTGTACAAAGTTTCAATAAAAATAGAGGAAAAAAAACCCTGAAACAGAATAGATGTGTGAAGCTATTTTGGAGAACTTGTCTATAATTATGTCATACGTAGCCCTACTTGTAGTAAGCATTGCATCCCTATATATATGTGAAGACACTTCTTGTTTTGTCCCCATTATTAAGAGGCAGACCTCTTGTAGTGGAGTATGGGCATTTGGTTAGAGAAGTAGAAAAAGACTAGTGTGGTGTAGGTGTTTTTTTTCCTCCAGAGCAAACCCATAAAGACTTCAAGAAGAACTTAAGGATCCAAAACTTGGTTGTGGAGTTTGGCTGCACAACTTAATGGTGATGTATGTTGTGGGAGGTGAGACTGGGACTTGGCTGATCTTTCCACAACTTGCCTGCAGCTCCAGGTGATGGCAGGGCAAGGTGAGCCCTCTGAAGCATCCCGTAGAGCAGTGGCTTGAGTGTAAACCAAAATGTAGGTGAACCCTCATTTAGCAAGAGCAGCTGTGGATATAGTGCAAAATTTCATGGTGTTTTTTTCTCCTCCTTTAAATGCTCTGTTCAGCTGTTGCTTAACCAGTTCTTGCGCAGGACAGGCCCCTTCTTACTTGTTTCTGGATTGTCCTTAAATACCTCCAGTTGTGCTTCAGTATTCCTCTGGGACTGCCCTAGCCTGGCTGCCTCTGTGTCAGTCTTGTGTTTAGAAGTTGGTCCTGGTGCCCAGGGTCCTCCAAGGAGCCCATGCCAGCAATCGTGCTCTGAGGATGATGTGTGCGATGCTGTTTTCCATTGTAGGAAGCAGTAAGAGCTTGTGATCGTCAGCACTTAGGTAGCTGCCTTTAGGGAGGGAAGGATGCATTCCCATGATTTTATTTTTTTTTCTAATTTGAAAAAGATTAAAACGCCAATACAGTTTTCGAAGAAGAGACTAAATATGAGTCTTCCACTTCCTTCTCCACCCTGTCCCTCCCTCACAAGGATGTATTTCAAACAGTAGCTCTGGAAAGTGTGGTGTGAATCATGACTTCTTTGTTGTCCAGTGGTGACAGCTCAGCAAGGAGAGGGGTAGGCCTGGTGGTTAATCACCTGTGGACTGGAGATGAAGATGTCCTTTTAGAGATGAGATGTTGACAAAGACTGAGAAGGACACTAAAACCAGATTTTCAGCTGCAGAGGAAATGCTGCGTTCATCGGAATTGTTCTTGGTATTCTCTTTTGCTGTGTTTTAAAAGAAAAGTGGAAGCTGTTGGTTGGTTGAAGGAACTTGGAGAAGAAGCCGTGGATTGGGGATGAAAAATAAGCAGACCTTCCAGCCTGCAGACTTGGTTTGGACTTGTGATTTCCAGGAGGGAATGGGACTCCTGTGTTTTTATTAGTTAGCTGTTAGTTAATTGGTTTTCTGATTAGTTTATTAGGTGATTCACTGAGCAGCTTTCCATTTCATTGATTTTTTAGAAGAGGCTTAGGAAGCCTTTTTGTCATGAGTTGGTTCCATTTGTGTTGGCAAAGACCCTGTCAATCCCAAATTTACTGATGTCTGAGGCTTTAATACTTCTTTGGGTGTGGAGTCGTGGCCCAGGCGATTTGTGGGCAGGCTTAATAAATGCTGCAGCAGCATTTATTTTGAGGATTCACTGGAAAAACCCAAGGGGACGGTGGTAATGAGTACTCTTTGCCTGTTGGCTCTGAAGTGAGCTCCTTCTCTTTGGATATGGCTGTCCCCATTTGCCCTGTGCTTGTTCTCATGCCAGGAAAGTGAACAAGCCAGGAGGTTTCAGCTCTGTGATTTCTTCCTGCCTGTTCAGCGAGCACATTTAATTGAGTTGTACTTAGTGATTTGCTTTTTCAATGTATTTTTTGAGGTGTTCATAGACTGATAGGAAAAAGGTGATAATTTGTCACTATGTTGTGATACTGATAACCCTTAAACTTGCCAGCAGCTACTTTTAATACTTACCTGAAAAATGAAACTAGTTTTAAAAATCTGCTTTGAGTATTCCTCTGTAAATGCTGTAATGTACAGGAGAATTTGGCCAAGAAATTGCCAAGGTTCACTTTGCCTTGTGCACGCCAATTGGTCAAAGCAACGTGACTTCCACCTTAAATGCAATTCTGGTTCAGAGCCGAAGATAGTTACTTATCTGCAAAAGCATGAGGATTTTAAAATCATGGCTATAGTCCCTACGTGTTCTTTGGGAACTAACTACATTAGGTTTTTCGTAGTCCTGACTCTTTCTTTTTTGCTGTTGTTGTTTGTTTGTTCATCTGTGGCACTAAGGATGAGAGTGATGGGCATAACAGCTACGTGTAAGAAACCAAATCTCAAGTCCTAGTCCTTGAAAAGATTTCTCTCTCAGAAGGGAGCTCTTCAGTGGCTTAGACTAGTCTGGATGGTGTTTGTGGTGCACCCTAAGTCTGGAGTGTTCGGGACTTGGTTGGAATATATCCTGGCACTTGACTACTTTGGACAGTTGTAGGTTTTCTTCTAAGCTGGACTGTTGCTGGTGCTCTGAGGCTGGCAGCCTTTGAGCCAGAGAATGTAAAAATTAACTGTATTTGGCCTTTGCAGCTGTGATTCTTAAACTAGTGTTTGTCTTCTGAAAGCCATGCAGTGCCTATTTCCTTTGCTGCCGTGCAGGTTTCCCCCAGTTACAGAAGTGTCAAAGTTGATTTGAAAGATGCTGAATGTGCCTAGAGAATTACAGTGGAAGAACCTCTGCGAGCTCGGAGCTGCCTGTGCCATGAGTGAGCTGTTGCCTGTGGGGAAAAGTACCAGGATGAGCATCATATGGCAGGGATGTTGCTTGGGTTGTGAGGTCTGGTCATGTTCTGTGCTGTTGCCAACACACCAAAACCATTCTTCTTGATAATACCACTGATTTTTGCCTCTGAAGCATCCACAGGGGAGCAGACAGTACACTGGTTTGATTCATGTGCTTTCCCCAGCTTGCACAGAAGCTGGTGAATGAAGGTGCCAGGCAGCTGAAAGAGCCCTTAGCTCTGTGATCAGGCAGCTTTTTCCTTCTGAATGCTTGGGGCAAGGGGATGATGGGCTTCTGCTCACCTTGGCATAGCAGCCATCGCTTTTGGACTCATTCTGTCAGCACCTGTAAGTCTTCCAAGCTGGTGTTATGTATGTGGGTGAGTAGACAAACCTAAGATAAAATAGTAGGGGAGCCATACACACAGTGTGTGGAGATGGAAACAAGGCTGAGTTAAGGGAGAGACATTGAAAGACAGACCCTATTTGAGAATAGAGATTTTATCCAGAATTAAATTTCTTACTTTAAAGTTAGTCTTGTCTTGAGAAATTTGATGGTGTAGGTGACATTCTTTAAGCTTGCAAGCTTTTAAGTTCCAACAATTCTGTTCCTGGGTTGTATGCATTATTTTTCATCCACAGCCTATTTTCATAGGAATTCTGTAATATCAAACATCTTACTAGGTAAAATTGCACCACAAGCCCTCTTACCCAGAGGAGGCATAACCAGCTTTCTCAAGAAAGTAGGAAACTGTAACAGCTGTAATCTTGGAAGATGGGGAGGAAGAAAGAGCAGAACTTCTCTTCTCTGTGGTGCTTAAAATCCTCTGAATGCTTGTAAAAATAATGTCATGCGCAGGATTTCTTTTTTTAAACTTGTCTAAGGATGACTTGATGCAGACCTTGATTGTATTAGGCTACACAGTTAAGTCTGCCTTTACATTTTGCTTTACTTGGGGTCTTCTGAAGGTGGATCTGTAAGGCTGGGCAATTGCGGCCTAAATGCTTGAAGAATAAAAGAGGGAGTTTGAGAAGTCAGAGGTTGTTCCAGGGTATCCTAAGACATGGCAGCTCATTGCTTTGAGGAGAGGAATTGGCAAACTTCAACCACGTGTTCCCTCGCAATGCGCTCAGGAAGGGGCTTCTCAGTGAGAAATATGGAGATGGTGGAAGAAGCACTGGCTTCTTCACTGTGGGCCCAGCTTCTGTGTTACAAGAATTGAAGAAGACTTCTCTCACCTTCTCCTTTCTCTGTTCCTGCTTTTATCTTTTTGTTTTCTTCACTGGAATATCTTCTGGTTTTAATCTTAAATGCAACAAATGTGGAAATAAAAGGAATTGTTTATGAGAGTGTGTGTGCATGCATTTCAAAGGCCAGGGAGAAAAGATGTTGAAAATAACTCCATCCTATTCCCTTTTCCCTATTTAAGCTTAAGGAATATCAAGAGTATCAGCTCTCTAGATGAATTAAATTCATCTGTGTTTGGTGTTGAGCTGTGTTAATTTAACTGTGACTTGATATTTTTAGGGTACTTGTGTTGCTTGATTTTTTTGTTCAGTTTCTTTAACAATTTCATTTGATCTTAAATGTTGAGTTAAAAAAAATGTTGTGGAATTTAGATTCTTTGAAGAAAGGTGGATTTTAGAACAGAAGAGATACTTGCATTATGTGGACTTGCTGCTTCCTCTGCATCCAAGTCCCTGGGCTTCATATTCATATCAGGTGAAGTTGCTACTTCCTTGGCTTATCCCACATCAAAATGCTAATTAAAGATCTGTTTTGAGGATGGGGTGTTATTTTTAATTCAGACTGAGTCAATTTTGATCACTCCCCTAAACTTATTTTTGGTGACTTGCCTTCTACAGCTTTCTCACTATTTGCCGAATCTATTTCTATCACACCTTTTTGTTCAGTCACCATTTGATGGAAATATGAAATAGTTGCCATGTTCAGAAGCACTTGGGTTTCTCCTATTTGTTTCTTGTTCTGCATCTGAAGAAACTGACCGTTGTAGTTACAGAAACCTCCGTCCCTACACAGTGCTGCCAGGTGAACAGATTTCCTTGGACTGATCCTTCCCTATCCCTATCCTGGTCAGAACTGCCAGGCAGGTGTCCAGGGTCCTCACAATTTTGGTGCTCAATCTTCATGCATCCCGATTGTGCCCACTGGTCCTGTGCAGGCCATTGTTAGCAGGGGTGCAGCAAGGCTCCCAGATCTTCTGTGTGCTCGATCTACTGCTTTTATCTTTATTTTTATCTTTTCTGAATAGTGGGTATCCTTCAGTGGTTGTACCCTCCTTGGAACTGCTGTTCTGTGCTGTTCATGCTTTTATAGTAATTGCAGCTTTGCATCTTGCACCAGGTGTTCAAGTGTATTCCCTGGGCAAACAGAGAACAGCCCTGCCACTAGCTTTTTACTAATATTAGCCCTGATTTTTTTCTTTACAGTCTATTCTTAATCTGCTGATTATTATTTCATCTGCTTGCTGTGGCTTGTTGTGTCCTAAAACAGGGTGTGACAATTAAATGACTCTGTCCAGCTTTCCCTTGTTTCTCATTGCAAAGCTCATCTTCATTTTTATGCCAGTGTTGATCTTGGCTAGTGCACAAATGTATGTGTGTTTTTTAAATCATTTTCACTAATAAGTTTCTAGTGGTTTATTATGTAGTCAATGACAGTAACGAGCTGTTTTTTCCCCCCATTTTGCTGCTTTCGAATTGCAGCTTTCTTCTAAAGATTTTGCATGCTTTGATTTTTACCTCAGTAGATAATTGCAGAACAACCTTTTGTAGCTGTTTAACAACCAAAAGATGACATAATTGCTATTGATACATTGAAGGGATAATCAAGCTAATTATGATGGATCTCTTTCAATTTATAATTTAAGGAGATGTGCCCACTGACTTTAAATGCTTCCTGTTAAAATCAATGAGTGACCAGAAGAACTAGAGTACAGTGTTATCCCTAAAACTAAGTATTTGGTGTCTGCTTCCTTTTCTTTCTCTGACTCTTTTCGGAGGAGCTTTGGTGGCTTGAGAAGGCTGCTTTTTTAGCCAGTTTTGTTTTTTCTGTCCCTATGACTTCCTGTCCTCTCTGGAACTCCCTCTGGCCAGCCAACATGGTGGAAAATTGAGCGGCGGTGCAGACTCTTTTCACGTGGCTCTAGTTCCAGCCACAGCATTGTCCTTCCCTTTAGAACTGGATGGGTGGCTCCTTGTTTTTTAAGAGACATCAGCATTGCAATAGCTTTATTTCAAGCCCTTGCCACGTCTCTGGTTTGTCTTCAAGCTGCTCTTTGCAGCTTCATGGCTGACAAGCTCATGATTGTTTGGCCTCTGGTAGAAGTTGGGGAATGACCTGTTAGAGAGCAGCACAGGGGAAAGGGACCTGGGGGTCCTGGTGGACAGCAGGATGACCATGAGCCAGCACTGTGCTCTTGTGGCCAGGAAGGCCAATGGCATCCTGAGGTGTATTAGAAAGGGGGGTGGTTAGTAAATCGAGAGAGGTTCTCCTTCCCCTCTATTCTGCCCTGGTGAGACCACATCTGGAATATTGTGTCCAGTTCTGGGCCCCTCAGTTCCAGAAGGACAGGGAACTGCTGGAGAGAGTCCAGCTCAGAGCCACAAAGATGATTAAGGGAGTGGAGCACCTCCCTTATGAGGAAAGGCTGAGGGAGCTGGGTCTCTTTAGCTTGGAGGAGACTGAAGGGTGACCTCCTTAATGTTTATAGATATATAAAGGGTGAGTGTCACGAGGATGGAGCCAGGCTCTTCTCGGTGACAACCAATGATAGGACAAGGGGTAATGGGTTCAAACTGGAACACAAAAGGTTCCACTTAAATTTGAGAAGAAACTTCTTCTCAGTGAGGGTAACAGAGCACTGGAACAGGCTGACCAGGGGAGTTGTGGAGTCTCCTACTCTGGAGACATTCAAAACCCGCCCGGACGCCTTCCTGTGTAACCTCATCTAGGTGTTCCTGCTCCAGCAGGGGGATTGGACTAGATGATCTGTCGAGGTCCCTTCCAATCCCTAACATTCTGTGATTCTGTGAGAACAGAAGACAATTTGCTGTCAGAGTATTCTCCTCCCCACCCACCCCCCCCTTTTTTTTCCTGTTCCATTATTTTGAATACACTTGCTGGTTGCCATGTGGATTCTGTGTGACTGATACAAGCTGTGCTATGGTTTTTACTCACACTGGTGGTATGTAATAGATTCCCCTCAAAAAGAGGTTGTTGGCACTGTGCTGCAGCACTTGCCGGTTATTACCGTGTATTTGTGGTTTTGATCCTGGGTGGTAAGGGATTTTGCACCCCTGTCCATTTCCATCTGCACGGTCTGCTGAGATGCTGAAGATGTCTGTGCATTAAACAGCTTTCTGTTCACTCGGGTGACTTTTACACTAAGCTGAAAGACTGGTAAGGAGACAGGGAGAAGCCAGAGGTAGTTTGTGTGACACCTGTGGCAATGTATAACTTCAAAGGGATAGTGGAGTTTTAAATAACGTGAACTGAACTCTTTGTGGAAAGCTGCCTGGCGATCTTGATGTCTGTAGTTCCTGTGGGGTCTCCCTGGTGGTGCAGCTGCCTGATACATGTGGCTGCAGTGATCCTCATTGCTGGAGAAAGCCAGCAATATGCAGACAGTATGTTTTGTAGCTTACCTTCCTTGTGATTGTTTTGCCAGCCAGGTGCAACATTGGCACACTAGTTAACACATTTCTTCTGGGCAGCATTAAGTTTAAGAAGTGTGGGGGTAGAGGAGTGAGGAATTTTAATCTGTAGACAGCAATTACTTCTTCCAGGAGCAGTTTTCCACGGAAAGGCCTTGGAGAATTTGCAGTGACCTCCTTCCTCATCCTTCCATGGCTTGGTTGATTCTGAAGGGCTGTATGTTTCTGAGAACAAGATAACTGCTCGTGGGTGAATGACAGTGAAGTAAGTTCACTAACAAAGTTCACAAAGTTCACTAAGGGTGAAGCCAGTTTGAAAGGGCTCTGGCTTGACTGTACACACAGGAGTGAGGAACCAGAGCTAGAATTACAAACCAGGGCTTAAATGCTCTTGTTAGCGCTCCCTGCTCCCCAGCATGGATATCCTGGCACCACCTTCCATTTTCTCCTTTTCTCTCCCCCATCTTTGCTTTCCCACATCTGCGGTACTGAAATTACTGCTGGCTGTTCAGGAAAAAATGTTGTGGCTCCTGGGTTGGGAGCCAGGCGATACCATTTCCTACGTCCTCAACTGGTCTGGCTCTGAGGCAAACCAAGGAACCTGTGTCTGTGGATATTATGGTTAGCAAAGGCTAGCCTATATATAGTTTGGTTGATGGCTTTAGGCAGGCTATGGTAAACCATGATCTTTTTTGGAGAGGAGGAATGAGAGGGATTACAGTGACAAGCTTTCAAAACCAACAATTAGTTTATGTTTTCAAAGTACATCCACAAGTGGGGAGGTTGCAAAAATGTGTAATATCTTACAATCTTTAATGTAGAAATTTGTGGCTTTCTTTTCTTGTTCTTTTTATTTTGGTTTGTTTTTAAATATATGGGACTTGATCTTAGGCTTCATTGTGCTTAGAAACTGCAGATCATGTTGGACATGTAGCCACTCGGGGAATGTGCTGATCTGTTGGCATGCACAAAGGAGACAAAAAGCTTATGGGTCATTTGAGGGTATGAGGGATGTAAAAGAGTCAGCTTATGCAATAACATTTAACTTAAATCTGCATGGTTAAGAATGGTATGTCAGACAACTCTACTGGTGGACATGCAGCTGTTTGTCTAAAGGTCACAAGCAATTAACATCTCTTTTGAACAGATGTTGTTTCTGGGTCAGCATTTTTTATGTGAGCAGGAGACAAGTAGTGACAGTAAACGTAACAGTATTTTTATTCACTGACCTGACGGATTTCTCCCACAATAATTGCCTGAGTACAGTGGAGGCTTCTGCAACTTAACCACACACAGCAGACTCAGTGGGAAAAGACCTGAATGGCAGATCCTATTGCTTTCCAAGAAAGTATTTTCCAGCCTGGGGTTGGAAGCGCTACAGGTGTGCTGCCGTGCATGAAAATATTAAGCTGTTAGGTTAGCTGACCTTTCTCTTCTAAAACTGCTTAACTCGCTTATTAATGTGGGTAGGTAAAATCCTAATGATCAGTGTCAGATTCTTGTTTCAAAGGCAAAACCTTCCGGATAATATTACTTAACTCAGTGCCTGCTTCACAAATACATTTGTTCTTGTTTTTTCTCTTCTTTATTGAACCCAGATTTCTGGTATGCTTCTTACAGCATTAAACTATGGATATCACTAGCAGCTCTGTTACCCTGCTTTTTGGCCCATGTGTGTGAAGCTGCTGTTTCATAACAAATGAGGGAGTCTCACCCGTAGCTCCAGATTTAGATGGGTTTGAGTGTGGTGATGGAAGCAGCACAAAACCTGTCTAGAGTTTGGGCCAACTTCTCACACCTTTGTGCCATGTAAGTTGAGCCAAAACAGTCATAAGGAGCTTGGGTAGAAATTCTTCATGGGAAAAGTCTTTCTTGAGAGAAGAGCTTATGTTCCTCTCTCACCCTTTGTATTTTGGCATGTGTGGAGGTCTGGGTCAAGGAAAGCAGATCTGTTGCCTTTTTCTGGCTCTTGCTGGTGTTTCTCCAGTAGTATAAGTTTGAACGCACGCTTTCTGCTGTGGCAAAACAACACATGGGTGTGATGGAGAATATAAGCATATATAAAAGACTAAGAATCCAGTCTTGTGATGATGGAATGCTCTGTAGTATTTGATTCAAGTATTCTATAATAGTATGCAGAAGTATTTGAGAGATGAGATAGATTTGAAGGGGGAAATGAAAGTGTTAACATGGTCAGGATCATCTGTTAGTCAGTATCATCAGCTGTAGCATCAACATGTGAGTGCCTGCATGATTTTACAGAACTGGTTTTATGCTGTTTTTCTAGCAAAGCACTATATAGTTATGGTGTGCCTGACCATCTTTCTGTCTCTCCTTTGTAAGTTTTGAATACACTGGTTTTGTTTCAGGCAAGCGTAAAGGAATTTTGGAAGTCTCAGAAATCCAGACTCTTGTAATGTTTGTGGGAATGGTGTGCTTTGTGGCAAGAGGTGAAAAAGATTTGTAAAGAGACCAAATCAGTTCTGCAAACATTTTGAGGAAGGCAGTCCTAAGCACAAAAGGTGCTTGCTTGAAAATCTAATTAGTGACAATGGAGGCAGCCATCCTAAGTCAACCGAAAAATACTTCTATTCCTGATTTTGAGCTAAAATATTATTTAAATTAATATGGTATAATCCATAAGATCTCTTAATCCTTTCATCCTAACTTTTCACATTGTGAGAGGAGAACACCTTTAATATTTGTCTGTTGTGAGGAACAATAGTTTTAATGCATTGAAGAACTTTGTCAAGGTAGTGACATTTCTTTACATGTGAACAAACTTTAAACCTTGACAGTGGTCCCCATAATTATTTTACAATACAGTCTAAATATATATTTATAAAAAAGAGTCCAGGCATTTTTGCTGACCTTATAACTGTTTAGGCTCTTTGTGTTGAAAATAAGTTTCCCAAATAGTTTATGCTGCTGAAGAGGGGGAGATAAAATTTCTGATTAATAGTGAGGAGCGGTGAGTGTGAACCTGTGACTGAGTCTCGACTGCCCTGTGGAAACGAGAAAACGTTTCACGCCATCTGTACTTCAGGTCTTTGAAAGAACAGCCAACGTTGCCAAATGTACGTTGAATTTGCTCTGCATTTGGAGGCTCTTTCATATCACCTTGTATCCTCAGGAAAATGAAAGAGAAATTTCACATGCCAGAGTATAAACTGCATTTCATGTTGTGAAGTTCTGGTACCACCTTTTTTGCCAATTTCCATTTAGGGATCTGGACAGTTTCTTAGCTAAGATGTTCATCTCTACCTTAGAATTAAGGAATTAACTTTCAGCCACACATAAGGTGCTTGATGGATTTCACAAGTTCTTTTCTGGCTGAGAAGAGACAGTGAAAATATTATGGTTGTCAGATTTAATAAAATAAAATCTGAATAAAACTGAATCAGCTCTTTCATTACTTTTCCGTTTACAGCTGTTGCTGTCTCAGTGGGCAAGTAGACTTGGGAATATACCGTATTGTGAAATGTTACAAGAGTTGGGAGATAAAGCTATACAGTCTGGTTTGTATTCACTTGGACATCCATTTAGTTTATTTTTTCTGTAGGAGATCTGTTTCTTAGAATACTTCTTGCTGAGAGTGTACAAGTTTGCAGTTGTTTTCAAAACATTCTGATTTGTACTTTATTAACATTTTCATAGTTATTGTTGAGCGTCATTACAGAAATGATTCAGCACTCTAAAGAACTCTGATATGCAATGAGCAAGAACAGTTGCATCTGTTTTACCTGCTGTTTTTTGGCTGCCTGTCCCTCAAACTTGTTTTTTAAGCAGTGAAATCTCTGCGTGTTAGACTAATTACTGTGTGTCAGTTCCTTAACTCTTAAAAGGGCTTGGATGTTGGCTGTGCAATCATGTAGCCACGGGTCCAAATATCTATTAGGCACATGCAGTTGAAATGACCATATAAAATTAATGTGGTGCTAATTGTCATCTCTGTAGCAAGCCATGGATTAGTGTTCCCCCCACACTGTTCACTTTAAATATTACAGTGGACAATAGTAATGAGCCTTGATGGTCCAGGAACCTTAAAACTGTTGCAGTTCATAATTGCCCTCTTCCACATATACTTACACCTGTTCAAGGGTCAGCCAAAGTGATACCAGGTGAGTTAAATCCATTGAGTATTTCCTTTTTCCTGTTATTGGGGGCTGACTTTGAAATCTTTGCTGCTGCCATAATTCACAGAGGAACTGGCTGTTCGTTCTTAAAAACTGTCTTCCTTAGGAGGAGGTCTGCTGCTTCTTTGCCCTCCTGGCTTACAGAGCGATCTCTTCCAGTGCTGAGCTGTGCAAGCAAAGGTCTCCCTTCTAATCACATAAGAAGAATAACCAGATTTGTGTACATTGCCTGCTTTCTCTTTTTTTTTTTATTTTTGTTTTCTTTTAAAGCCTGAGACTGCAGCTGTGCTGAAGCGCACTGTTGAGGCTCTTATGGAGAGAGGAGCTCTTGTGAGGAACTTAGAAAACCTGGGAGAAAAGTCTCTACCTTACAAAATCTCCAAGCACAAGGAGCGCCACAGAAGAGGAGGGTATGTAGGATATGTTTTTACTTAAAATCCTTTAGGTGCTTCTTTATAAATGTACATATGTAACTCTCATTGTTTGGTCTTCCTTGTGCCCGCTTGTGATGTCTGTGATCCCAGTAGAGGTGGTGTGTGGCTATGCGTGCACGCGTGTGTTCTGCTTCAAGTGTTTTGTGTATTTTATTCTGTGTGGCGTTGGCTTTTTGTTTGTGTTTAGTCGTTGTGTTATGAGTAGCCTTAGTCTAGGCCTGCAGAACTACTTTCCCCAACATAAACAATGTTATTTTGTTCAGTCATTTTTACGTAACCGTTTTTCAAGCCAGTCAATCTGTTTACTGATAACAGTTGTACGTAATCTGCTGGTTGCTAATTGGCAAGATTGATTCTTTTTCTCTAATGCATCTGAACTAAATGTTAATTGCCATGTATACCCCCTAAGACTTGCTTGTGTGTCTGATAACAAAGGATGTTAAAGATGACCGTGTGGTTTATGGGAAGTATGATAAATGTAAATGAAGCTGTGAATTGGCATCTTGGATGTCAGGCTTCCCCCACAGTGCTGGAGGAAGGTGCTGTGGGTCGTGCCCCCCACTCGCTGACGCCGGTGTGGTGTTGCTCCTCGAGGCTACCGCCGAAATTGATGCTGGCTCTTGTAAGGGCTGAGAAGTGTTGCTAAGCAACCTGCGCTGTGCTGGGGCTGCCTGCGATAATCAAAGTAACAATTAGCAACACGTTCCCCCTAATCCCTGTAATGCAACTGTGTGTAATCCGATGGTTGGCCAACCTGCTTACCTGCTGTCTTCCTTGAAGGGCGTTTGGCACTGGGGAAAGAAAGGTGATTCTAGAGGTGTAACTTCTATGAAGCCCTTCTTGGATAATTTCCTTGGGGGTGACTCATGCTTTAACTCCCTCTTTTGAGGACCTCTTAATTCTCCTGCAAAGTGGGAGTGGTGACAGCTGCCAGTTACAGCAGGCTGACAGGAAGGGTAGGGGAGGAAGTCTCCACCACGTGCCTGTTACTTAACTGAAAGCAATGGTGTTGTGGCCATCACTGTCTTGCACTCCTGCTCCATGGTGTCATTCAAAACTGTTGTGGTTAAACCCCAACCGGCAACTAAGCCCTAAACAGCTGCTTGCTCACTCTCCCCTGGTGAGATGGGGGAAAGAATTGGAAGAGTAAAAGTGAGAAAACTTGTGGGTTGAGATAAAGACAGCTTAATAGGTAAAAAAAACCTCTGTGCACACACAAGCAAAGCAAAGCAAAGCAAGGGATTAATTTACCACTTCCTGTGGGCCAGCAGGTGTTCAGCCATCTCCAGGAAAGTGAAGCTCCACCATGGGAAACAGTTACGTGGGAAAAAAGATGTCGTCACTCTGAAAGTTCCTCCTTCCCCCAACTTTATATGCTGAACATGACGTCTTATGGTGTGGAATATCCCTTTGGTCCCTTGGGGACAGCTGTCCTAGTTGTGTCCCCTCCCAGCTTCTTGTGCACCCCCAGCCCACTCGCTGGTGGGGTGGTGTGAGAAGCAGAAAAGGCCTTGACTCTGTGTGAGCACTGCTCAGTGATAACTAAAACATCCCTGTGCTATCAACACTGTTTCCAGCATGGATCTAAAACATGGCCCCATACTAGCTACTATGAAGAAAATTAACTCTATCCCAGCCAAAATCAGCACAAAACTGTGGCTTGATCCTGCCAGTTTTGCATTTTATGATGAAGTCCTGCTGCCTACACACAGGAGCTAATCAAAGCCTTATCTCAAGACAGAATTACTAATTACCTTGTCCTTCTGTTGGAGTATAAGCATTTTTATGAAGTTTAAAATCTTGTCCAATTGCTTCAGCAGAACAAGGAGCTGATGCTACTCTTGTTGCACAGGTGGGTAGCTAAGGCAGAGGAACAGAATTCCGCTAGTTTTGGATGCTGAAGTTGAGACTTTTAGATTCTAGATTTTTTTCCCTAGAGTACATAGCACATTCTAAGACTTCACCACTTCACATGACAGTTTTTTCTTGGATTGGGTGGCAGTGCTTCTGCACATCAGGTCTTGGGTTCTTCAACAGGGAAACCAGGACAGGAGAAGACAGTAACCAGCATCACAAGAACTGTGTAGCAGAGATGAATAGAAACCGTTTCTCCAGGGGTCTTTCAGACATGTAAACTATCTTAGCTCATTTACTGTAGCAGATTAGCTACTTAATAAGCAGGACAAGGGGATCTGTAGACTATAACTCTCTTCTCTGTCTAGTTCTCAGAGCAGATCTATTTTGTGTTCTGAATGAGGCAAGATTTCAGTAGCAAATGATTGCGATTGTGTCTTGAAACATGCGCAGGAAGCCATCAGATTTATGTCACTGTCGCTGTTCCTCCTTCACCTCCCAGTTCAAGTGTTTCTAAATGCTCAGCAGTTGTTCTGCTTGCACTGGATTTGGTTCCTCTCTATTTGAACGTGACAGTTCCTTCCCCTAAACTGCTTGGCTGCTTGAAAGGGAGAAGTGATTGAAAGAGAGTACTACAGGAAATAGTTTTTTGTGTGCTTTTAATTGGAGAACTCAAATTCAGGAGAAACAAGATATTACAAGGGGAAGCAGCAGCCAGTTTCAGTGTCTGGTAATGTGGGGGAATTGTATTTCTGTAGAATTTGCTGGGGAGATTGAGATTCAGGGTACGGTGCATTCCTGGTATACCATCCAATATTTTATATGGGCTGGAGAATAAGTTACTCAGGATATTAAACATAATCTAGGAATAGGAAGTGAAAAGTCAGTTCTTGATCCACCTTATAAAATCAGTCAGTTCTACTTTTCAGCATCTGTAAAAAGAAATCATTATATTTTTTTAACAGGACAAAGTTAAAAAGAAAAAAAAAGGCTTTTCAAGATACCTCATTAAGCTGAATTAAACTTGTTCCTTACTAAGAAATTTTAAGGTCTTTTCTCCTTCATAGCCAATTTTTAATTCTATGGTCCCTTTCTTAGCAAGCTGATGTACAGTGATGTATGAAGTAGTACAGAGTGTGTCACCTTTTTCTTAGTCTGGGCTTTTTCTGAAGTACTGAAAGGGCTTCTATGAGACTGCAAATGATATGCTATGTCTGTTGGGGGGAGAGTGTTGAATCTTTCAAAACTTTGAATTTTGGGGGAGATTTGTTTGCTTTTTTTTTTCTTTCCTTTTTTTTTTAAAAAAAAAAATGGTGATTTTTTTTTTTCTTTAAATGGTGATTCTTAGCAGAGCTTCAGCTAGTTTATTTTCTAATAGTATGTAGATGGTTGGAGACTTAGGATGTATGCTGAATGCATTAGTGACTTGGACCTGCTGGCTGGTAAATTATATGAAAATTAGTGAAATGCAATAGTCATAGCATGGGTCACAGCTTAATAGCATCTCTTAGCAACAGCTCTTGTCCTAGTGACTGCTGCATGAGCCATCTTCCTGTCACTCAGAATGGCATGGGATCCCCACACCTGTGTGGTGTGTTTACCTGAAAAATAAAACAATCTTTCTGACCAGCACGGGGACCTGGTTTTGCTGCCGTGTAAAACTCCCAGAGTCATGCAGGCTGTGTCTCTTGCCTTGAGGGCCATCAGTAGGGTGGTGCCGGCTATTCACAGGCCAACCAAGATGTGCTCCTGGTAACCATCCTTCTCCCATTTAGTTAATTCCATTTTAAACTGCAATTCAAGTCTTTGTATACAGTGTATGATGAAACGGAGTGATAGACAGTGCAAAGACGCATGAATGTGATGTGCACAGCAAAGCTACTGCTGGACTTCGGTAGGTTTTGGTGGTGTCTTTAGTGAACAGTAATGAATTAAACTGGAAAATACATACTCATAGGTCAGTAGAGAGGATAGTTCTCTACTTAATAGAGCGTTTTGTCCCTCTGAGTTCTGTAGTGCTACAGCATCATCTGTCCTGGATATACTGCAATATAGGCACATTATAAATTTAAGAATATCCAGGAGACTTCACAGAGAAAGAATTTTACTGCAATTGATCTGTAAAGCTCAGATTTTATTCAAAGCCTGCTGTAGGGGATTGTGGCCCACAGCTGTCACTGGAATGAGCAGTTTTACTCTCCCAGCCAGCTTTGAAGACTTCAAATCATACATATAATTGACTTGTTTCTTCTCAGGAAATTATATGCACTGAACAGGTGGTGTATGTGCATGGAGGGTATATTAAAACAAATTTAGATCTTTTTTTAAAATGCATCTCTTTTGGCAGAAAACACCCTACTTTTTTTAGAGACCTAATATTGACAGCTTTTGCATTTAAATAATTATGAAAATAGTATGTTTTGGGAACTATGTGGATATGTCTGAAGAATCAAACTTTCGCATCACTAGTTTACTGATATTTTAAACTGAAGTTGAATTAGCTAGTAATTGACATTTACGGTTATTAATTGCCATAGTAGAACTTTTTAAAAAGTATTTAAGTGTGTGATTCAAGTAACATCTCACAAAATTGTAACGAATGCTATTCACCTTATCACTGAATAAAATGTGACGAAGGCACATTGGTTCCAGTATGGTTTAGGTATGTAAGTTTAGTTGAGGTGTTGAGCCTGAGTGACTTGCCCATGGCCACCATGTCACAGAAAAAACAGTGGAAGAAAGTAAATAAAGATTCTCAACTTTTATCTCCTAATGGGCAATAGATTTGTGCCAAGTATTTCTTTTACTAGCCACTACTTGTTTATAATTTTTAATTAGTTGTATTTAAATTGCTTTTAACATGGTGCATTTTTAAAAAATATTGTATTACTTGCGTCCAGAAGTGCTTGTTTCTGGAACAAGCAAAAGTGAACTAATTCAAATAAGGTGTGTATTAATATTTGAATTCAAGGAATGTTGAACTATGGAATTTGTTTGCTGTTTAAGATGATTCAGAAGCTTTCAAATAAAGCGTCCAGACTGGGACTGGGTGATGCCATTGCAGAGCTATTGTATGAATTTGGTCAGCGCTAAACTGGAGAATACTGCAACTGCTTGTGAAATGATAGATCTCAGTGGCACAGTCTGTGGGTTTGCACTTTGTGGCATACCTGTTTTCTTTGGCCTTGCCAGGCTACCCCTTAATCATATGCTAGTGACACTTCATGCTTCAGGGCATGAGATAAAGAAGGTGGTTTGGGGGATGCGGTTGGTATGTAGGTTATTTTTACTTCAGGGGAGATGGTACAAGAATGGCTCCAAACCAGATCTTTAAGAAAGTAAGATCCAGACACTCCTTTGGGAAGGTGTTAGCTCAAACTTTTTGCAGATCAGGAGCTGGTTAAACTGGAAGGAGTGATGACACAGAGGCTTTCAGGAGTAGAAAGTGGCCGGGTGTAAGTGGGTTTTGGATAGTGGGTATCTTGCTATCCCCTAGAGATTTGTCACTAGTGATTTTATTCCCTTCTCCCTGCCCCACAATGTTGCTTCCATTCTTATTGTTGTTATCTCCGTTGTAGAACCAGATTATATACAACAGCCTGATCAGTGCTTAGATTTAGTATGGTTTTGTAAACTGATAGAGCACCGTGGCCTTCCCCTTCATTTTGTGTATGTATGTGCTTTCCCCTATTAAATCTACCTGTAATACAGTAATGTTTTTAGACCTTTCTCCCCATGTTTTTATAATTTCACTTAGCTTATTTGTGAGTTCTCTAGCTAAACTGTGTGCAATTCTGATTATCATAACAATTTCCATGTTCTATTTGTGAGTTTTTCATTGCCTTGTTTTTTTTCCCTTGCAAATCTGACTTAGAAAAATGGCAATTTTCTTTTGTTATTTGCTTGTTTGTCTCTTAATCTTTGTTTGGCTGTTCACTCCCAGATATCTCATCAGCCCACTTGTTCTCTGAAATAGCAAACTCGGGTCTTACTTTTGTTTGTGCTGAATTGTATTTTGGGAGCTTATCTTCACACATGCAGGGGGAATTTTCTGTAGGAGGTGTGCAGGGACCCTGGTGATTGCCAGGACCCACTGAGGAGCACAGGGTGTATACCAATAGCATCTGATGCATTCAGGAGTCAGAAAATCCAGGTTGCAACGTTAGTTGTGCTGTGGACTTGTTTGTGTGATGGGGGAAAATGAGTCTGATGAGGAGCAGCTGAGGGAACTGGGGCTGTTCAGCCTGGAGAAAAGGAGGCTGAGGGGAGACCTGATCGCTGTCTACAACTACCTGAAAGGAGATTGTAGCATGGAGGGTGTTGGTCTCTTCTCCCAGGTAGCAAGTGTTAGGATGAGAGCAAATGGCCTCAAGTTGCACCAGGGCAGGATTGGATAGGAAAAATTTCTTCATTGAAAGGGTTTTGAAGCATTGAAACAGGCTGCCCAGGGAAGTGGTGGAGTTACCATCCCTGAAGGTGTTTAAAAGATGTGTAGATGAGGTTCTTAGGGACATAGTTTAGTGCTAGAGTTGGGTTATGGTTGGACTCAATGGCCTTGAGGAGGTCTCTTCCAACCTAAATGATTCTATGAAAATGACAAGGTAAGGAGGCAAGAACGCAGCATGATGAACTCAACTTGGCTTCCAG
The DNA here is from genome assembly GCF_037038585.1 of Patagioenas fasciata. Lineage (NCBI taxonomy): Eukaryota > Metazoa > Chordata > Aves > Columbiformes > Columbidae > Patagioenas > Patagioenas fasciata. Next base: position 92,555,774 of record NC_092520.1, read on the forward strand.
GCCCTGCAGAGCTACCATTGCTCCCCAGGAGCTAGAAGCACTTCAGTACTGGCTTCCTCTCTGCTACGGTGGGAAAGGCTAGGAGGCCACCCTGGCCTTCCCACGAATCACTCCCACGTGCTCTGGGTGGTTTAGGGGCTGAAGCAGTTGGTCCTCCTTTGGCATCACCTTGTGTTTTGCCTTCATTATGTGGTGCATGACGTAACATTGCTTTGCCAAAGTAGGTGCTCAGGCAAGGGGGCATGACTCTCATTTCATTGTCTTGGTGGCCCAGCGCACTAGAAATAGTTAATTATTAAGAGGAGTATTTCAGTAATTGTGCATCGTGTTAAGAGATTTGAATATTTTGGAAACGTGTCCATGTAAATTACATTACATGTTCAAACTTTTCCCTTTTCCATAAAGTATCTGAGCTTAGGAACTGTACTTACACAACTTATTTTTAAACAAGTGGCTTCTTGCAGAATGGTATTCCATGCGGACAGGAGATGCTGAAGTGCCTTCCAATAACCACCACTGTCTGGATACAATTTTATTTGTTTTATTTGTAAGAGTAAAATTATAGTTATTCATCAGAATTGTTCTCTGGAGTGTTTACAAATTTTAACAACCTTTTCTTGTCCGCACCCCCTAGGAAAATACAAACTATTGCATAAAGGACTGCATCCTGCAGTTAAATGTACTGACCTGTTTAGCTTCACGCAGGTGGATCTTCATGGTGGTTGGAGACCAAAGAGGAGAAAAGAAAAACAGATGAAAGGGATTGCAAGACTTCCTTTCTTAATACCACTGACCTAAAATTATAGCTAATGCACAGCCTGTGCTGTTTGTTTCTGTTCAGATTTTAGAACATCTTGATCTTTTTCAGCAAAAAGGAGGTCTGGGTCTGTAATGGACTTGGATGAGATCAAAACCAGTTTGAATATTTGAGTATTGTACACATTTGTAGTATTTTCTGCTAAATTGATTGTCTTCTTCCACTAGATGGGGCTTTCTTCATTGATGAATTGAACCATTACTTTTCCTTAAAATCCACATGTACATGTATGTAAGTGTGCATATGCCTCAGGTGTCAGAATGCTGAAATGTTGGTGTGTGGGTTTGTTTTTTTTTTTAAAAAAAAAATCCCTTCACCTTCTCTTATTTGGATTGCAATTTGCAATGTTGGTGCTTTTTGGAAGAAATTGCACAGTACAATACTTGGTGATGTTGAGGCACCGGTATCATTTTCTGATGCACTAAATTCTGTAGCAACCTTATGCAAGCGTGTTAGTTAAATGCAATGACTGCTCTTAAAAATTGGGCTTGGTGGGATGGGAATCAGTCACAGTTTTGGTGGGTTTTAAGCTGTGAATTATACAGAAAGCAGAGAAGTGACACAAGCAGAATGAATATTCGCTGTGTAACTTCAGGCCCACTCATAACATTTTCAAATGCTGCCCAGTGAGCATAACTTCTCAAATACTCCAAATATGTTAGCCTGGTTTCTCTTTTGCAGTGTAACGGTATTTTTTTAAAAATTTTCTGATATGCTATAAGATGTATTTCCATTATTTAGTTAGCTTAATAACAGGTGTCTATGTATAGCATTTGGCAAATGAAGTTGCTGAAGACTGGATGGTAAAATGTATTTTCCCCCAAAGTACTTGCTTGTTATGAGTTCTTTGCATTGTTGCTGTGACACAGTCTAGTTACTAAGGTACCAGCTTTTGGTTTTGAACTGTACTTCCCCATTGCTGTTCTTGTCATTTTCAAGGGAGGTCCATCTATTCCATATGTGTTTTTTTAAAAAGCTAAAAGTAACATGTGTATTAGTCCTTCCAGGTACAAAATTAGAGTCCTTCTGAGCAGGAACTTGCCTGCCTGCTCTGCTGAGGAAAGGTAGCGATGACCAGAGTTGAGAAGAAAAGCGAACTACCTCTCTTCAGAGCAAGGCAGTGGTCCTGAAGATAAAGGGATCATTCAGGCAGCAAACCAATTTCATTTATGTAGGATTACCTTTCTGAAAATGAGTGTCCAGCTGCTCTCATGTGAGTGGCTCAGCTCGTTTTCCTCCAGGCAAGCTGTTGCCCTGCCCGATGCTTCACCTCTACCTGTTTGTCACAATGGTTTCCTTTCTTTTTATCTTCTACCTCTCCACTGGGGAAGCTTACATAAACTAAGCGCCACTGTGTAGAGGAGAAATTTAAGCGTACAGACATTTTTTGGCACAACCATGGGACCACACAGCCTCTTCCAAGTCCTCCATACCTGTGCTTTGTCCTCAGGTCCCCAAGCTGACAGAGTCCTGTTCTAGGAGGGTTTAAAAGTGAGTTTTGATCCAGGCGCTTTTCAGGGTTCTTCGAAGTCCAAGACTGTTCATTTGAAAGCAAAATACTTAAGTATCCTTAGGGCTCAAGGTTCAAACAATTTCTGGCTTGAGTATGTTAAAAAAGATAAATGAAAGTTTGCTTTTTTCCCCCTTCATATGCAAAGGTATGTTCTCCTTTGAGACTGTGTGACTTTTTTTTTTCCAGTTCATGCGCTGTTTTAGTATGTTTCAGTCTGCTCTCCTGTATTTAAATCATCCTTCTATTTACAGTTGAGCAGGCTGACAAAAATAACTCTGCTCTCATAGTGAATCAGTGGAATTTTCCTGCATTTCTCCCCTGGTGGCTCGGCTGACTACTAGAGAGCCTAAATGCTTTTGCATTTTTGCTTGCAAGAATGAGGTGGTTTCCCTCTTGCATTCCTGTATTTTTCCCTGTCTTTAAGCCTCTCTGGGATTTGTGTTTGTTTACTACAGAAAGAGTAGCTACAGCACTGCGTATTAGGTCATAGATCACTGCCTCAAATTAAGGTTGCTGCATTGTGAGTGAGTGAGTTAAAAAAAACCCATGGCCTTGTGATGGCTGATTTAAATGTTTATATCTGGGGGGGAAAGGGGTTTCAGATCTCCTCAAGGATTGCATTGTCAGTTGTTTGGTTGTTGCTTTTGCAACCATTAGTTTCTTCTGTTTCCTTAATAAAGGAATATATATATTTTCACACTGGCCCTCTTTTCCTTCTGTCCTTTCTTGTACAGGAAAGCAATTGTTGCTTGTTAACATTGAAGAGTGGTGGTTGTTTTTAAAAACTCACATTGTCCCCAGTTACTGCAGTTTTGTGTCCTCAGATAAAATACCTATTCTGCGAGGAGTCATAAAGATATGCTGTAAAAGCTCATCCTCCCATCCCCCCCCTTCTCCTTCAGTTATCAACAGTGCGTCACTGGAAATTTCCACCCTTTGCTAATGTGAGAGAAAGCACAAAGTTGCAAAGCAGCCTTTGGAGGAAAAAAAAAATATAACACACACTTGCCTTTTTAGGAGCATAATGAAAAGCAGCATACGTCTTGCAAGCAGAAACAAGATTAAATTCTTGAGAAATGGTGGGACTAAAATGGTGCAGCAAAGAGCACGATTTGAAATATGAATGAGTGGTCTTGCCAAGGAAAGGGGGCCTGAAAGTGGTGGTGGATCACCAGCTAGAATTTCTTCCCCCATCCTCCTTTCTGTTAGGTGCAACTGTGAGGATTTGGAGGAGGGGAGAAGAGTCATCTGTTAAATTTACCAGTGGCTTTAACAGAAAATATGACTTTCCCTTTTTAAGGGGTGTACATCTTTCAGATGTTGCTGTGGATTATTTTTAATGGATTGTACAAGCTTAAAAATTGTTTCTCTCCCTGAACTTTTAGCTGGGTGGCATCTCTTACTTCTGGATATGGGAAAACATTAGGCAGTTCTGTTTTCCACATGTATTAAGCTGAATCCTGTTCCCCCGTTGAAGCCTATGAGGAGCACCAAGCCAACCGGAGCTCCTCCAAATCCTTCTTGAGGCACATTATTCCTGTAGCTCTCAGTCAACCTTGTTGCTGTCAGAGGAGCAGCACCTTCGCTGACATGTTCTGACACTGGTCCCTTGGCTTCAGTGACGTTCGGCTGCAGCCCACACCAGCTGGGCGCCTCTTCTGGAGGACTCTTCACTTCAATACGGGTTGCAGGGAGATATATTTTTTTGTCATAAGACCCCTCACATAAGATAATTTGGTGCCTCAGTCTGGTGTTTCTGAAAAATACTTCAGAGCCACATTATGGCTATTAAGTTTTCAGGATTAGGATGTCTGGCTAAGGAGAAGTTTCTTCGCTGTGTTTTCCCTGGGTGGTTTCCACCCCTGTGCTGTAATCCAGCACACGCTGCTTGAGTCATTTCTGGCCCAACGGGTCTCCTCTGTGCATAGTATTTTTGACGTAACACATTTAGTTGGATGAAACTTAACTCTGTGTGGCGTGAAGAACACAAATTTGTCTGTTGTTCATGACCCCATCTCCTGTATTTCCTGGCCAGGCTCCCCAGTTCAGCTTCTGGTCTTGTGGACTTGCTGTTCATGATTACCTTTATGAAGTTGGACTGTGAAATGTGATGCTCGTGCTATAGTTGACTTAGTGAGAATCCAGACCTCTTGCAGGACAAAGTCCTCTCTATTAGGTACAGTTTAAAAATCGAACCAGGATGCTTGATTCGTTCTTGGGTAAAATGACTTCATCTCAGGGATATCACTTTCAAGTTATACTGATGCTTCATGAGGAGGTGTGCTTGAGTGGACTAGGTGGACAGGGGAGGTTTAGTGAGAGGGTGCGTGAAGATTGAAATGAAATAGCTAGGTGGGAAGTGCTGTGCTGTACATGTAGCCTTTACATTACTGATAGTCTTTGAAATGAGGTGGGTGGTTAGTTATCTTCAGAAGGATTTCTGAGACAGTTGCAGTGTCTTTTTACTGTACTGTAGATAGTGCCATGCCAAATGCAGGCAAAATGATTAAAAAGTGTTCTGGTTACAGCTCTGTTGACAAGGCTGGTTCCTTCACAGCGTTCAAATGGAGGCGGGGTGGCCAGTGACATGGCTCACTTTTTTTTTTTGTCGCTAGTATGATGTTTAACACCAGATTGCTCATAACTTGCAGGAAAAGCAGACATAATGTTCCTACTGAATTAAGGTACATTTCATGTTAAGAGATGGGATCTGAATTTGCATACCTGATATTAAATTAGTGTACAGCATGTAGTTGTGTTCCTTGTCAGAAATGGGTCTCATAAAGTGCAGAACACTTCTTTGTTTGTTTGAATGTACTGAAGTTTTAAAAGCCTCTTACCAAATTATAACTGAGCTCCTGAAGAAGGAGCAGTTCTTCAGCAAAGAGGTTTATTGAAGAAGTAGCCTTGATGACCCAAGATATTATTGGGGAGCAATGTTCTCTTTTCTGTAGGTAGGCAGTCGGCTTTTTCTTTGTAGATGTCAAAGATAGCTGTGTGGTGGACACGAGGTGCTTACCTGGAGCAGTGTGTTTTAGACGTGCTGTGATCGCGTGGACATAAGACACTTCAGTCCTGCCAAGGTCAGCACGACATTATACGCAAGTACCAACTGCGCAAGTGGGCATTGCGTGTACGTGGCTTCAGCTCCCACCCTTGGACTGAAAATTTAAGCTGTGTTCACATCAGAGATGTGCCTAATTCGGGAGAAGTCCATCCCCTTGGGTTTCTTTTGCTTGCCTTTTTTTTTTTTTTTTTTTTTAATTTCTGTTCAACTCCAACATAGGACTTCAAAGGAAGAAATGTGCCTGTATGTATATAAGCTTGAAATGTTTCACACCGGCATCTGTTCCCCAAAGAAACAATGTCATGAATTTGAGGGAGGAGGACGCATGTTGTAACTGAAATGAATGTGCCACCCTACCTTTTTTTTTTTCTTTTTTGAGGCTCTTCAAATCAAAGTGTGGAAATGAATAGAACAGGTACAAGAGTGAGCTCTCTTTAATCTCCTTGGGTAGGCAGTGCTGTGCAACAAAGTTCAGGCTGAGCCTCCTTCAATTGAACTTTTCTTATTTGAAATCAAGATAATACTGAGCTTTTACTTCAAACAATTCTGGTACCAAGGCGTAAAAAAAAAATTAGAAAGCTTCATTTAAGAAATCCCACAGAACAGTAACTTGAATTAATCTTGTTGCAGTATGGGTATTTTTTTTATTGTGTGTATGTTTCTCATTGCAGGTATTTTTTGATAGACTTAGAGGGCCCACCTTCGATTGTATCAGCCATGATGGATCATTTAGGACGTGATATTGATGTAATTAGACGTACTTTTGTAAAGCATCCTCTATCAAAGACAGAAGAATGCAGTGGCATAATCCCAGTCAACCATGAAGATAAACTAATGGGCAAGAAGAAGTGAATATTCCAAATAACGTTTGAAACCTTCTAAAAAATTTTTTATTCCTGCTATCGAAAACAATTGTGGTAACTCATGTCCATCAAAAATACTCAGTTTTGGCCATGTTATGTGTGTGGTATAGTTATTGTAACATTTGAGGTTTCTTTTTGTTTAAAATAATTTGAATAGACTTAATCTGTATGCTTATCTTGATATTTGACAACTCTGAACATTGATTTTTCTCTTCTCTCAGAGCATTACGTTGATAATGAAGATTTATCCATCATCAGAATGGTAAAAATAGCATTCTTTTCCAAAGATAGATTATTTCAGAATATGTGTATTTACATGAGAGATTAAGAGGTCTGCAGTGTAAATGTAGCGGTATAGGATGTGATTTGTTGGAGGGTTTTTTTTCCTTGTTTTTGGAAAAAGGTAATAAAAGTATGATTAAAAATAAAACTTGACTCATTTTTTACAAGCCGAAAAGGTACAAGGAAAAAATAACTTTGCTAAAAGACACGTCATACTTTCTTTAAGGTAATAACTCAACTCTGTTCAAAGTACAGGTAAAAAATGATTCTCTATAGAAAAGGCCAGAAACTTCCAGGTGACAGGTTAGAGAATAACCATGCTTATTTGTGAACAGAAGAATAAAAGATGCTTTGTTTTACCTCTAGCTAGACCCAGGTGGACATTTGAAACTGGGAAAAACGTCAGGACAAAGGTCTTAATGTATATTTTGTCTCTCTTTTGCCCTTGTGAAAACAGGAGAAAAAGCCATACACACAAAAGGTGACATTAATGTAGTGTATAACCTCCTGCATGTCTGATGTAAATTCAGTAGTTCCCAGAGGATCTCCCTGTGCTACTGAGAGAATGCACTGGCTGTTTCTCCTTCTGAAGGACTGTGTGTGTGTGTATAGATATTTCTGTAGAAGAAAGTAAATTGACAGTGACACGTTATTTTGCAAAGAGGTTATTCTTTACCTGAATGAGCTTTGTCCAGAAGCTGCCTCCTCTGACGCTGCAGCGTTGTGCGTTGCCAAAGGGAGGGCCAGTCTGGAGGCCGAGGTCAGATTCCCAGAGAGACCTGTGACAGCTTTCATTGGTGTGACTACTTTCTAGCATGTTATTTCATCACGAGGTGTTTTGGTTTTTTTTTTTTCTTTCTTTCACAGAGGTAGCTGGGTCATTTTTGGGGGAAGATGCTGATTTTTTAGTTTTTTGGTTTTCCTTGGATGCAGAACTTCGGGGCAAGAAACAGCCAGTGTTTCTTCTGAGTATCTTCTTTTTTAAAGGCAAAAGTGCGTTAGAGAAATGAAAGAGGAAATTTTCTTTCTGTCTCTTGGTTTAGGAGCCATAAATGAATGTGTGGTGTGTTTTTTGTGTTGTGTTGGTGTTTGTTGTTTGGTTGGTTTTTTTTCCTGGTTTTAAATCTGCCCTTCTTTTAAAAGTGGGCTGCCACATTTTGTCTCTTTCCTGGAAAAAATGGTGGAAAAATAGAAGGAATGCACTGCACACTTAGTGAAGCTGGATCTATATTAGATGGGCTTTTATTTTAGTAGTTACTGACAGTTTCAGTTGTGTGGTTGCTGTCTGCTCTGGTGCTTACTTCCAGCAGAGCTTTTCTTACCAATAATTTTTGCTTATGGGGCAGAACTTCCTTTCATGCAGGTGTGAGCTCACCCAGGAGAAGCTGTAGCTTTGGAAGTCTATGCTATGGGTTTGACTCCCTGAGCTGCCCTTTCTGGTGGGCTGCTGAAATTTCAGATTTGTAGTGTAGAAAGTGCGAACTACAAGTAGGGAAATACAGAATGCTTTAAAAACTGTGTCTTAAAACTTTCTCAGAAGCTTTTCTCAAATAGAAAGTGAACAGAAAGCCTATACTTTAATGTCACTTTGCTTCTGGCTAGGGCTTTGGGCCCAAGATTTAGTTTAAGTAGAAAGGAGAATATATAAGCTTTCAACTTCACAAGATGAAGAAGGTTGTCAACAGGGGCTGTACACATATAAATGTTGTAAGTTTGTCTTTATTCAGTTTCCTTTAGTGTGATATTAAATTTTGCATTCAGTTTGTTCCAATTTCTACGTCGATGCCTGCATTCAGTAGGCATTCGTGCCCTTGTTTTCTGCAGGGTCTGTTTCTGATCTTACCAGAAGACTGATGGATGTCAAGAGCAGAAGACTTGGGCTCCCAAGCCCTGCTCATCCCAAGAGCTGATCAGCAGTAGCGCGTCTCTCAGGGCCACAGCTGATCCCAAAGAAATGCAGCAGTGCTGGTTCTCAGGGAAAGTGGTCTCTGGGAGGCCATAAAACCAGGCATAAGGACATGTTACCAGGTCTGTTTTACTGTCTTCCAAAGTACTGAAAGTTGTCTTTGCCTTTGGGATCGAAACACTGACCGCTGAAACCAGTGGCCGCAAACAGAGCTGTGCTTGCTGGACCTGATGCGTGGTTACACAAGCACTGGTGCTTTCTCAGCAGCAGGATTTATTTATAAAAAGTCTGCTGAATAGCTGGCTCTCAACTGGATATACTATTTTCTTGATAATTGTTAGTTTCTAATATGAACATTTTTTTATTTTTCTTTTTAATAGAGGGTGGGGTGGGGGAAGCTAAGGAGGGAGTCTTGGGTTGCAATTTGTTTAGCCCAGTCAGCCACCCAGACTGGTAGTTAGCTATTTTGGGAAACTAATGCATAACAGCGTGTGCCTTCTCTCGCAGTAGCTGTAAATGCAGGAACAGACGCTGGAGTTTATCACAAGATTTGATCAGTTTGGGTTTGCGCAAACAGTCTTGAGTTGTGCCATGGAAGAAACTGAGTAACTCTACTGTGAGTGGTCATAAATTCTTCCTACAGAGGAAGGGAAACTTTGGCACATCTTTCCGATGCGGTTGCCTTTTTGATTGTCGATAGGTGGTTTGTCCCACTGGGCCGTAAGCAACTCGTGATCTCCAAGAATAAAATTTCAGGACGCTATGTGGTGTCTCTGGAAAACCAGAAGAGTCTATGCAGCCAAACCATGGCCAGATACCTAAAATGTCAAACTCCATTGGCATTCCCAAAGGCCTGAACAGTTTGAATACAAGTACTCTACATTTTGTTTACTGAAGAATCCAACAGTGTAGCTCTTCAACCCTTCCTTAGATTAAGTTCCAAAGTGTATGAAATAAGTAGTTTTATGCTCCTAGATACTCTGGTTTTCTTGTTTGTGGATTGTGGACAAACACTGAGTTGGGTAAGTATTAAAATAACATCTGGCAGTTTTCCTGGCTCAGGAATGTTTTCTCCATCTTAACCTTCAGCAAACAAATGAGCACAAGTGGTTTTATGGTGGAGATCTTAGGTATGTCTTCAATCACTCCTTTTTCCTGATTTTTCTCTTTCTCTCAGCATAATCTTGCACTCTGGAGGTTTCTTCAGCAGACCGAGGCCTCTGCACTGTCAAAATACTCATCACTACTTGCAAAACACTCACTGTGGCCACTGGCTTGACCCCAGGAGGCCTGTGCATGGAGGGTTTTTCTCCCACGGAGCAAGAGTGCATCTTCATACATCACACTAGTCCATCAAAATCCTATTTGTTTGTAGTCTGAGCTTAAAGAATTTCAGGATCCTCAGCGTCAGCAGAATATTTCTGTCAGTAAATGTTTTAGTGGCATTCTGAAAATAATTTTTCAGCTGGATTTCTACTCAGGAGTAAACTATTGGAGCTACAGGCTGAGCTGGGTACAACAAGTGCACAGGGATGTGTTGCTTTGGAAATCATCCAAGGAGCAGTTAGAACAGCAACAGTCAATGTGACTCATGGGCTCCTGCTGTTGAATCTAGGCTTTGATCACTGAAACACATCCCCTGTTGCTTAATGACATCAGTTTCTGTTCAGTAAGCTGCTACACTCTGTTATGAAGGAAGACTTGGAAATTTAAAGCAGTCCTGTTAGAGTCATAGAAATTTTGCTTAAGACGTGACCAGTCTGTGACATGGTATTTCTGCTCAGAGAAGCTCTTAGGATCTGTCCAGCACTGCCAGTGTCTCCAGTGTAAACCTTTAAGAATCATTAAGGCAAACCCCCCAGATATTTTGAACTTGTGGCACGTAATCACGGGCTTAAAAATCGTGAGTCTTGTTTAAAATGTGAGATTCTTTTTATTGGCCTTTTACATTTTATGATTCACTTTCCAAACTTTGTTGCTGCCATGATTTTCACATAACATCTGACTGAGGAGCTCTCAGAAAAACATGAGCTATAGCAAATGAGATGCTTGAGAATTTGTTGGGAGTGGATAAATTAAAAAGAGAATCATTATTGTGTCCTTTCCTAGAATTCTGAGGTTCAGATGCGATGAAAGTGAGAATTGATATGAAGCCAACACATACATTTTCCCAACTGCTGCACAAAGGGAAGATTAAAAATGTGTTATTCCCCATGATAAAAATGTGTTATTCTTTGTGACCTATGTAATGTGTTGCTTGCTTAGTGCTGCTTCAACAGACCTTTAAAAACACACAGGCTGCAGCTGGTGGACTACCTTAGGCTAATACTGCTCCTCTTTGCGCAGCTATTTGTGCAGTACTGTGGAGGAGTGGGAGAACTACCGCTTATTGAATGCTGGTTAAGTGGGGGAGTGATGCATTGACAGATTCCAGTTCTGGAGTATTCAAGGTTGCCTTCTAAAAGCATTTTTAATGGGAGGTAATGCTCACTGTAAACCTGTGAGGGTTTTCATCGCTGTTATTTTTTCATTGTGCTTAGGCTGCCAAGTCACCCCTGTTTGGAGAATGCTGGCACGTAAGAAAAGCTGGCTTATTAAAATCTTCAACGCTTTATGTTGGGGATGGTTTGGGGAGAAAAGTGCAGCTCTGCTGAATCAGTAAGAGGCTTCTGGCTGAGTTCTGTAGGAGCACGTGAACCCTGGCACTAGGATGCACTTTCTCCCAAGGGGCATCCTTTAGCCACCTTAGCAGGGTTTGCAGACCTCTGAACTTTTGTTGATGAAGATTCACATGATGCTTCCACACAAAGGCTGGTTGATGCACCTTGAGGAAAGCCTAACACATGCCAGGCTCTCGTGGACCTTCTGATTGTGGTAATGAGGTATGTTCAGCTCAGTTCTCTGCTGAGGGCTGATGTGAAAGTTGCATGCAGGGTGAAAAAGGATTAAATTTTGAGTTCCCCTTCACAGTTCACCTTGAAAGCATCAGTGGGGCGAGGCAGGGTGGAGAATGCTTGTTGCATAGTCAGTGTTCTCGCAGGCTGTGTGCATCACCTTTTTTTTAATGTGACAGGCAGAATGAAAATGTCATATGTAATCTCTTCCATCTGTATGCATTGGTACCTGGGAGATATATGACTGAGGAAAATGTAAAGAGCAGGATGTTTATTATCTTAATAATGCATGGGCATTATTCCCATTCTCTTGCTCAGTGAGTGGGAATGTCATGGAAGAAATACACTCACTCCTTAAATGTCAATGAGGTAGGCACCTTAGAAGTGCTGGGATGTATAGCACTGTGGTGGAGGGGTAATTGAGGCTGAGCAGCTAGTTCAACAGTAAGTGGCTGCAACCATGGTTATAATGGACCACACTGGGTGAAAAGTGTGATGGAGAAGGGTGTCAAAGGAGTAAAACGTCTGTGTGGAGAAGCTGAAGGGACCCGCACTAAGTACAGGCTGTAGAGGCATGTAAGTATGTTGGAGAGGAAAAAACAAAGCACATCCCTCCCTCTTGCCCTGAAGCAATGTGTATCTTTGCACAGAGGAGTACTGGAAGCAGCTGATGGGTATGGGTCTGTGCCCAGCATGTTCGAAGTGTAGACACAAGACTTGTGCTGCGTTAGCATGATGGAGGAGAATCAAACCAAAATTGTTTGATCCTTCAATTTGCTAACTACGAGGCAGGGTAGGATACTGCAAGTTGTACCAACCACTGGAAAGTGCAAATGGTTTGCTTTAGTAATCCCTGTAATCCCCTATAAATAATGCCCTCCCCATATTGATGAAAAAAATTACGTAACAGCTACACCCAGCCAAAGGGAAAAAATAAACGAAAGAAAAAATCAACCAGTGCACTCGTGATGCTGGTCAGATTCATCTGAGCCGCATTAGGAGAGCTTAGGATTCCCGCCAGAGAAAGGAGGACTATCATCAGGAAGGAAAATCTGCATAATCTTGGGCTGCAAAAGTCATTTTCAAGAAACTCCAGACCCCAAGGCTTTGTTTGTCAGGATGCAGGTTGAGCTGAAGGTGGGGGATTAGTGTGTTGGGTTATGGCCAGCTATTAATTCATGGGAACTTTCACCCTAGGGTTCCTACGTTGACCTTCAGGTCAGTAGTGATTTCCCCTACTTTGATGTGGTGGCTCTCCACGCTCTGTGTGCATTGAGAAATCACTACTGGCTTTCACTGACATCCTTGTTAATCTTTGCTGAAAAGTGATTTAGTGGATCAAGAGACAGAGCTGTCAAGGGTTTCACTCCCTGGGCTGGATACACTGGAAGAGCTGCTGGGAGGTATTTGCAATTCATCTGAAGGAAACTTTATTCTCTGTTTAGAGGACTGCAAAAGGGCTGTGCATTGTCAATTCATGGGCCCAAGATTTGCTCTAAAAGAGAGTGTGTATTTGTTCAATGTACACTTAGGTGCTTGTGGTTGTCCTGAGATCTTACTGTGTCTCGGGCTGTGCTTTGGATACCAGTCCACAGGGAGTCATCTGTGATTGACAGAGCTGACCATAATGTCCATTTGGTGGTCCTTGGGTATGCTATAGGCATTATGGAGTGCACAGAGACATGGCCAGCAGGTACCGGTCCTGCACTTGCCTTTCTCCTTCCTCCTCTCCTGCCTTAGTTACCAGCTGAGAAGCACTCCCACACCATCCTCTGCTACCCCTGCCCAGAGACTGCCAGCTCAGCCATCTGAACTTCTCAGGAGACCTGGGCTTAAATGCTGGTGGTAAGCCAGAATGAGGTGTGGGGAGGTGGCCTGTGACAGAGATCAGTGGTTTCACAGCTGGTAAATGGGTAGGCCAGAGCCAGAGGCACTTCATGGATCCTTGTAAGTGCCTCCTTCTCTGTCCTCAGGGGATGAGCTACATTGCCTGTAGCATCTGCTCTTACTATGTGCCAGAAGGTGCAGTCCATCACAGGTGCCTGCCTGAGTTAGAAACAGCACAGGGTGGGCTTGTGCCTCTGCAGCACCCTAGCTTTGCAGCTTAGGTTCTGGGGTGAATGGAGGGGACTTGACTGAGACAGGGAGAATATGGAGTGATAACCTTGCATGTGGCAAAATGGTGTCAAGCCCATGCATGCATGCTGTGCCCTGAGAGGTTTGCTGTGCTGACTGGTGCTGCTCAGGCTCTGCCTGGGTC